>NC_132796.1:48891423-49202588 GCF_048418805.1 Vulpes vulpes
GCATGTAAACAGCAATCTGATGAGCACCCGGGACACACAGTAGGGAGATTATTCACTCTTCTCAGAGAGGCAGTGTTTGCATAGACATCTCTCCAGGAACCAGGAACGAAGGACCTGGCCAGTGTCATTTCTTTCCCTTAACCCTCAGCATAAACACAGCCACATGAGGAAGTAGTCCAGAGTACACACTGGCTGCCTAACTTGCTTATATCAATCTCAAATATCCTGTGCTCTGTTGCAACTGCCCTTCTCACTCAGTCAAGCTTGCCTCGGTCTCAGGAAGGCAGGCCTCTCCCCACTGAAGACTAGCACAAATGCTTGCCCACACTATGTTTCCTGACAAGAGAGTTCTGCAGGGCCTTAGTTCTGGTGGAATTGGTATCAGGTCTCACTTCACAAGCAGACCAGAGCACATCTTGTTAAAACTCACCTCATTCAGGAAAAGGACCAAACACTGTCCACAACAGACAGGGAGAGCCTTTGAAGATGACTTGCCTTGAAAAATAGAGCAACCAAAACTCAACAGCAAAACTTACATAGCACACACCGGAGATATCCCTGGAGCACCGGGCCCTGGATACTACATGACCTCTTTCTCATAAAGCTACTGCATTATTGCATTCAGGAACAAGACACATAACTGGCTTTCCAAACACAAAGAAGAATGCAAAAAACTAGACAAAGTGCAAAGATGGAGGAATTTATCATAAATGAAGGAAAAAGATAAAGTGAGGGCCAGACATCTAAGCAAAACAGATATATGTAACATGCATGATGGAGAATTCAAAGTAACAATCATAAGGATAATCATTTGGCTGAGAAAGAATGGAAGTGATCAGTGAGGCATTTACCACAGAGATAAAAGAGTTAGAAAAGAATCGGAGATGAAGAATGCAACAAATGAGATTAGAAATAGCAGGTTGGAAGAAGAGTAATGAATTAGTGACCTAGAAGGCAAAATAATGGAAAATTAAAAAGCTTAACAAAAGAGAGAAAGAAGAATTTATGCAACACAAACATATATATAGGGAACTCAGTGACTCTATCAAATGTAATAATGACATTCACATAATAGGAGTCCCAGAAGAGGAAGGAGAGAGAAAAGGGGGCAGAAAATTTATTTGAAGAAATAATAGCTGAAAAATTTCCTAATCTGGGGAGGGAAAGAGACATCCAGATACGAGAGGCACAGAGAATTCCCATCAAAATCAACAAAAGCAGGCCCACACCAAGATATATTGTAATTAAATTTGAACTATACAATGATAAGGACAAATTCTTAAAAGAAGCAAACACAAGTCTTACACGTGTGCACCTCGGGCTCTGACAGAGCTGAAGATGCATGGAACTGTGCCAGGACCCGCAGGCAATGCAGTGCACCTGTGATTTATGTTTTAGAAATAGATGTTAAACTTTGGATTCAATTAAAAATGTCTCTCAATCCACCTATATTTCTCAAAGAAAAGGAAGAAAATAATTCAAAATTTGTGGAAACACAACACTCACAAACTACCCCATAGCTGCAGAAGATCCTCTTCAAAACTTATGCTTAGCATCTCAAGAAGTTCTTCAAAAAGTTCAGCAAAGTGAAAGATCAAAATGTCTCAAGTGTGGTGGTTCAGAAGTGTTCTATTGCCATACATATTATGTCCCAGTTGAAAATGTACCTATTGAACAGATACCAGTTGTGAAGCTTCCACTGAAGATTAATATCATTAAACATTCAAATTAAACAGATGGCAAAAGTACTGCTATACATGCAAAACTATTAGCACCTGAATTTTTAAATATTTACATATATCCTTGTATTCCAGAATATTAAGAAAAGGCCCAGGAGGTTGCACTTGTGTTTCCTGGACCTAAGTCTGTCTCAATAAAAGATATTTATTTTCATCTGCAAAAAAAGAGAAAAGATTAAAAATATTAAAGACAAAAATGATGGCCCTGACAAGCCATCCATTAAATGCAAGAAAACTGAAGAACAGGATTTGAATGAAAACAAGTGCCAATACACAACATTGAAAAAAATTATATTTATAGATAGCACCTGGAACCAAACAAACAAAATATTCACTGATGAGAGTTTTCAAAGATTGTTACAAATTGAGTTGAAAACAAGAAAAACTTGCTTTTGGCATCATCAAAAAAGAAAGCCAGATACCTTCCTTTCCACAACTGAATCCATTTACTCTTTTCTGGTAGACTACCATACTGACATATTAAAAGAGAAATACCAAGGACAATATGATAATCTCTTATTTTTCTACTCTTTTGTGTACCAGTTGATAAGCTATGCCAAATGCTCTGGAGAGACAAGAAAACTTACCCATTAGTTTTTAACTAGTTACTTATGTCATTTTATTTTGCTAAAAAATAAATAAACCTATAATTGTGCTTTGTTTAAAAAAAAAAAGAAGCAACACAAAAGAACTCCCTACCCTGCAAGGAAAATTCCATAGATCTGACTGGAGATTTCTCAAAAGAAACTTTGCAAGCCAGAGGCAAGTGGCATGATATATTCAAAGTGATAAATGGAACAAACCTGCAGTCAAGAATACTCTTTCCAGTAAGGCTATCATTCAGAATAGAAGGACAGATAGTTTCCTAGACAAACAAAACCTAAAAGAGTTTGTGACCACCAAACAATCCTTACAAGAAATATTAGCGGAACTCTTTGAGTGCAAAGGAGAGGACCAAAGTGACAAGGACAAGAAAGGATCAGAATAATCTCCAGAAACAATAGCAAAACAGGTAACGAGATGGTACTCAATACGTATCTATCAATAATAACTTTGAATGTGCATAGACTAAATGATTTAATCAAGACAGGGTGTAAAAAAAGATGAAAAAAAATGACCCACATATATACTGTATACAAGAGACTCATTTTAGATCTAAAGACCCCTCAAATTAAAAGAGAAGGGATGGATAAATATTTATCAGACAAATAGATAGCAAAAGAAAGCCAGAGTGGCAACACTAATATTAGACAAACTAGATGTTAAACCCAGGATTATAACAGAGACAAAGAAGGGCATTGCACCATAATAAAGGGACAATCCAATAAAAATACCTAACAGTTGTGAATAATTGTGCACTCCACATGAGAGGACCCAAATATAAAAACAATAACAAGGATAAAGGAACTAATTCGTAATAGTACTATAATAGTAGGGAACCATATCACCCCACTGACATCAATGGACAGTTCATCTAAACAGAAAATAAACAAGGAAACAATGGCTTTGAATGACACACTGGATCAGATGGACTTAACAGGGATATTCAGAACATTCCATCATAAAGCATCAGAATACAAATTCTTTTCAAGTGCAAATGGGGTATTCTCATGTTTGTTCTCCCTACTCTGGAGAACAAAACATGCCTTAGCAAATACAAAAAGACTGAAATCATACCAGGAAACTGCTCTGACCACAATGGTTTGAAATTAGAAGTCAACCACACGAAAAAAGTCTGGAAAGAACACAAATACACAGAGGCTAAACGCATGCTACTAAGTGATGAATGTGTCAACAAGGAAATCAAAGAACAAATAAAAAAATACATGGAAACAAATGAAAATGAAACAATAGTCCAAAATCTTGTGGATGCAGCAAAGGTGGTCATAAGAGAGAAGTATAGGGCAGCCCCGGTGCCTCAGCGGCGTAGCGCCACCTTCAGCCCAGGGTATGATCCTGGAGACCGGGGATCGAGTCCCATGTCAGGCTACCTGCATGGAGCCTGCTTCTCCCTCTGCCTGTGTTTCTGCCTTCTCCCTCTCTGTGTGTCTCTCATGAATAAATAAATAAAATCTTTTAAAAAATAAAAAAGAGAGAAGTATATAGCAATGCAGGCCTACCTCTAGAAGCAAGAAAAATCTCAAATAAATAAGCCAACCTTACACCTAAAGAGGCTAGAAAAAGAAAAACAAAGCCTTAAGCTAGCATAAGAAGGGAATAAAAAAGATCAGAACAGAAATAAATGATGTAGAGCCTAAGAAAATAATAGAACAGATCAATGAAACCAGGATCTGGTTCACTGACAAAATTAATAAAACTCATAAACCCATAGCCAGACTTATCAAAAAGAAAAAAGTACCCAAATAAATAAAATCACAAATAAGGGGGAAAATATCAACCAATACAAAAGAAATAGAATTATAACAGAATATTATGGAAAACTATATGCCAACAAGTCAAACAATGTGGAAGAAAGGGATGAATTCCTATAAATATATAAACTATCAACACTGAAACTAGAGGAGATAGAAAATTTGAACAGATGAATAACCTGTGAAGAAATTTAACCAATAATCAAAAAAAACTCCAACAAAAAGAAGTCTGGGGCCAAATGGTTTCCCAAGAGAATTCAACAAAACTTTTAAGGAAGACCTAATATATATTCTTCTCAAACTATTCCAAAAAACAGAAAAGGAAGTTAAACCTCTAAATACATTCTATGAGGCCAGCATTATCCTCACAACAAAACTAGATAAAGACACCATTTAAAAAGAGAACTACAGGCCAATATCCCTAATGAACATGAATACAAAAATTCTCAATGAATTTGAGCAAATAAAATCCAACAATATATTTAAAAAATCATTCACCAAGATAAGCAGGATTTATTTATTCATGGGTTGCAAGGGTAGTTCAATATTCACAAATCAATCAGTGTGATACATCACATGAGTAAGAAAAAAGGCTAAGAACAATATTATGATCATTTAACAGGCACAGAAAAACCACTTGACAATGTACAACATCCATTCATGATCAAAACCTTCAATAAAGTAATTTCCGAGGGAACATACATCAAAATAACAAAGATCATTTATGAAAACCCCACAGCTAATATCTTCAATGGAAAAAAATGAGAGCTTTAATTCTATAGTCAGGAACACTACAGACATTTCCACTCTCACTACTGTTATTTAACACAGTACTGGAAGTACCAGCCATAACATTCAGACAAGGAAAAGAAGTAAAAGACATCTCCATTGATAAGAAAGAAGTCAAAATTTCACTATTTGCATATTACATGTTATTCTATATAAAAACTGAAAGACACTACCAAAAAAGTGCTAGAACTGATACACGAATTCAGTAAATTCACAGGATACAAAATCAGCATACAGAAATCTATTGCACTGAAAATGCAGTGGCAGAAGAGAGATTAAGGAATCAATCCCATTTACAACTGCACCAAAAACAGTAAGACACCTAGGAATAAACCTAATCAAAGAGGTCAAACACTTTTACCCTGAAAACTATAAAACACTGATGAAATAAATTGAAGATGACACAAACAAATGGAAAAACATTGCATGCTCATGCACTAGAAGAAAAAATATTATTAAAATATCTATACTACCCTAAGCAATATACACATTTAATGCAATCCCTGTAAAAATATCAACAGCATTGTTCACAGAGCTATAAAAAACAATCCTAAAATGTTATGGAATCATAAAAAACTCTGACTAGCCAAAGCAACCCTGGAAAAGAAAAGAAAAGCTGGAGGCATCACAATTCTGGATTTCAGATTATATTAACAAAACTGTAGTAATCAAAATAATATAGCACTGGCACTAAAATGAACCCATAGATTAATGAAACAAAATAAGAAACCCAGGAATGAACACACAACTACACGGTCAATTAATATTTGACAAAGTAGGAAGGAATATCCAATGGGAAAAAGACCGTCTCTTCAACAAATGGCATGGGAGAAAATGGAGATAAACATACAAAACAATGAAACTGGACCACTTTCTTATGCTCTACACAAAAATGAATTCAAAATGGATTACAGACCTAAGTGTGAGTCCTGTAACCAATGAAATACTTCTAAGCATCTTTGAATGAAATCTTGCCATTTTCAATGATATGGATGGAACTAGAGGGTATTATGCCGAATTAAGTAAGGTAGTAAGAGAAAGACAATACCACATAATTTCACCCATATTTGGAATTTAAGAAATAAAAAAGATGAACATAAGGGAAGGGAGGGGAAATAAAATAAGTTGAAAAGACGGAGGCAAATCATAAAAGACTCTTAGCTATGGGAAACAAACTGAAGATTGTTGGAGGGAAGGTGGGTGGGGGGATGGGGTAACTGAGTAATGGACATTAAGGAGGTCTCTTGAAGTAATGAGCACTGGGTTTTTTTAAGCAAATGATTAAAATACAATATACAAATATACAAAGAACTTATAAAACTCAACTCCCCTGCAAAAGAATAATCAAATTAAAATTAGCAGAATAATAAGTAGACGTTTTTCCAAAGAGACATACAGATGGCCAACAGACACATGAAAAGATGTTCAACATCACTGATCATCAGGAAAATGCAAATCAAAATGACAGCAAGATATTAACTCACACCTGTCAGAATGGCTAAATTCAACAATACAAGGAACAGACACTGGCAAAGATGTGGAGGAAGGGGAATCCTCTTGCACTATTGGTGGGAATGTAAACTGGTACAGCCATTCTGGAAAACAGTATGGAGGTTTCTCACAGTTAAAAATATGAGTATCCTACCATCCGACAATTGCCCTCCTAGGTATTTACCCAAAGAATACAAAACTGCTAATCCAAAGGAATACATGCACTCCAATGCTTAATGTAACATTATCTATAATAGCTAAATTATGGTAGCAGTCAATTATTTGCCCATAAGCTGATGAATTGTTAAAGAAGAAATGGTATTCACATATACACAATGGAATATTACCCATTAAAAATGAAATCTTGCCCTTTACTAGGAAATGAATGGAACTAGAGAATATTATGCTAAGGGAAATAATTCAGAGAAAGATAAATACCATATGAAGTCACTCATATATGGAATTTAAGAAACAAAACAAAAAGCAAAGTGGAAAAAAGAGAGGCAAACAAAGAAACAGACTCTTAACTATAGAGAACAAATGGATGGTTTCTAGAGGACAGGTGGGTGGGGGTATGGGTGAAATACAGGACGAGGATTAAGGAGTGTACTTGTGATGAGCACCAGCTGTTGTATGCAAATGTTGAATCACTATATTGTATATCTGAAACTAAGACTACACTGTATGTTAACTAACTGAAATTTAAACAAAAACTTTAAATAAAAGAAGTTGTAGTTTGTGTGTGTGCATACACACAGACACACACACACACATACAATGGAATATTACATCACAATTAAAAAGAATGAAATCTTGCCACCTGCAGCAAGATGGACAGACCTAGAGGTTATAATAGTCTGTACAATAATTCAAAGAAAAAAACCATATCATTTTACTCACGTGTTCAATTTAAGAAACAAAACAAATGAACAAGAAAGGCAAATTAAAAAAACTGATCCCCAGGAGGGGCAAGATGGCGGAACAGTAGGGTCTCCAAATCAACTGTCCCCACCAAATTACCTAAAAACCCTTCAAATTATCCTGAAAATCTATGAATTTGGCCGGAGATTTAAAGAGAGAACAGCTGGAATGCTACAGTGAGAAGAGTTCACACTTCTATCAAGGTAGGAAGACGGGGAAAAAAGAAATAAAGAAAGAAAAGGCATCCAGGGGGGAGGGGCCCTGCGAGGAGCCGGGCTAAGGCCGGGGGGAGTGTCCCCAGGACAGGAGAGCCCCGTCCCGGAGAAGCAGGAGCTACACCAACCTTCCCGGTTGGAAAGGGGCTCGCAGGGAGTTGGAGCACGACCTCAGGAGGGCGGGGATGCCCTCGGGCTCCCTGGGACAGTAACAGAGGAACTGTGCCCCGGGGAGAGTGCGCCGAGCTCCCTAAGGGCTGCAGCGCTTGGCGGGACCCGGAGCAGCTCGGAGGGGCTCCAGCAGAGGAAGAGGCTCCGTGCAGAGGGGGCTGCGCGGCTCCGGGAGCAGCTAGGAGGGGCTTGGGCGGGGGCACTGCAGGGGGCTGTGCGGCCAGGAGCACGAATCCAACAGTACAGGCCCGGGAGCACTGGGCGCCGAGGACACAGCCCAGGATCCGGCCTCCCCCCGGGACAGGCAGAGGCCGGGAGGGCCCAGGACAGCAAGGACGCTCCTGCACTGAGCTGAGCAGATCAGCGGCCCCGCCCCGGGAGCCTCCAGGCCCTGCAAGACAGAGAGCTCTGGAGTTACTGCAGGAGCTGAATCCAGGGCTCCAGAGCTGCCATAGCCACTGTGGTTGATCCTCCTGCGGCCTCACGGGGTAAACAACCCCCACTGAGCCCTGCACCAGGCAGGGGGCAGAGCAGCTCCTTCAAGTGCTAACACCTGAAAATCAGCACAACAGGCCCCTCCCCCAGAAGACTAACTAGACAGACAAGTTCCAGGGGAACTCAAGGGACTTAAAGTATACAGAATCAGAAGATACTCCCCGGTGGGTTTTTTTTTTTTCCTTTTTTTTTTTTTTTTTTTTTTTTTGCTTTTTGATTTGTTTCCTTCCCCCACCCTTTTTTCCCTTTCTTTCTTTTTCTTTCTCTTTTTCTTCTCTTTTTTCTTCCTTTTTTCTTTTTTCTTTTTCTCTTTTCTTTCCTTCTTTTTCTCCTCTCTTTTTCTCCTTTCCCAATACAACTTGCTTTTGGCCACTCTACACTGAGCAAAATGACTAGAAGGAAAATCTCACCTCAAAAGAAAGAATCAGAAACACTCCTCTCTCCCACAGAGTTACAAAATCTGGATTACAATTCAATGTCAGAAAGCCAATTCAGAAGCACTATTATACAGATACTGGTGGCTCTAGAAAAAGTATTAAGGACTCAAGAGACTTCATGACTGCAGAATTTAGAGATAATCAGGCAGAAAAATCAATTGAATGAGATGCAATCCAAACTAGAAGTACTAATGACTAGGGTTAACGAGGTGGAAGAACGAGTGAGTGACACAGAAGACAAGATGATGGCAAAGAGGGAAACAGAGGAAAAAAGACACAAACAATTAAAAGACCATGAAGATAGATTAAGGGAAATAAGTGACAGCCTGAGGAATAAAAACCTACATTTAATTGGGGCTCCCGAGGGTGCCGAAAGGGACAGAGGTCCAGAATATGTATTTGAACAAATCATAGCTGAAAACTTTCCTAATCTGGGAAGGGAAAGAGGCATTCAGATCCAGGAAATAGATTCCCCCCCCCCAAATCAATAAAAATCGTTCAACACCTCAACATTTAATAGTTAAGCTTGCAAATTCCAAAGATAAAGACAAGATCCTTAAAGCAGCAAGAGACAAGAAATCCTTGACTTTTATGGGGAGGAGTATTAGGGTAACAGCAGACCTCTCCACAGAGACCTGGCAGGCCAGAAAGGGCTGGCAGGATATATTCAGGGTCCTAAATGAGAAGAACATGCAACCAAGAATACTTTATAGAACAAGGCTCTCATTCAGAATGGAAGGAGAGAGAAAGAGCTTCCAAGACAGGCAGGAACTGAAAGAATATGTGACCTCCAAACCAGCTCTGCAAGAAATTTTAAGGGGGACTCTTAAAATGCCCCTTTAAGAAGAAGTCCAGTGGAAAATTCCACAAGAACAAGGACTAAATAGATATCATGATGACATTAAGCTCATATCTGTCAATAGTAACTCTGAAGGTGAACGGGCTTAATGACCCCGTCAAAAGGCACAGGGTGTCAGACTGGATAAAAAAGTAGGACCCATCTATTTGCTGTCTACAAGAGACTCATTTTAGACAGAAGGACACCTACAGCCTGAAAATAAAAGGTTGGAGAACCATTTACCATTCAAATGGTCCTCAAAAGAAAGCAGGGGTAGCCATCCTTATATCAGATAAACTAAAATTTACCCCGAAGACTGTAGTGAGAGATGAAGAGGGACACTATCTCATACTCAAAGGATCTATCCAACAAGATGACTTAACAATCCTCAATATATATGCCCCGAATGTGGGAGCTGCCAAATATATCAATCAATTAATAACCAAAGTGAAGAAATACTTTGATAATAATACACTTATACTTGGTGACTTCAATCTAGCTCTTTCTCTACTCGATAGGTCTTCTAAGCACAACATCTCCAAAGAAACGAGAGCTTTAAATGATACACTGGACCAGATGGATTTCACAGATATCTACAGATCTTAACATCCAAACTCAACTGAATACACATTCTTCTCAAGTGCACATGGAAATTTCTCCAAAATAGACCACATACTGGGTCACAAATCGGGTCTCAAACGATACCAAAAGATTGGGATCATCCCCTGCATATTCTCAGACCATAATGCCTTGAAATTAGAACTAAATCACAACAAGAAGTTTGCAAGGACCTCAAACACGTGGAGGTTAAGGCCCATCCTGCTAACAGATGAAAGGGTCAACCAGGAAATTAAGGAAGAATTAAAAAGATTCATGGAAACTAATGAGAATGAGGATACAACCGTTCAAAATCTTTGGGATGCAGCAAAAGCAGTCCTAAGGGGGAAATACATGGCAATACTAGCATTCATTCAAAAACTGGAAAGAACTCAAATACAAAAGCTAACCTTACACCTAAAGGAGCTAGAGGAAAAACAGCAAATAGATCCTACACCCAGCAGAAGAAGAGAGTTAATAAGGATTGGAGCAGAACTCAATGAAATTGAGACCAGAAGAACTGTGGAAGAGATCAACAAAACCAGGAGTTGGTTCTTTGAAAGAATTAATAAGACAGACAAACCATTAGCCAGCCTTATTAAAAAGAAGAGAGAGAAGACTCAAGTTAATAAAATCATGAATGAGAAAGATCATACCAACACCAAGGAAATACAAACGATTTTAAAAACATATTATGAACAGCTATACACCAATAAATTAGGCAATCTAGAAGAAATGGACGCATTCCTGGAAAGCCACAAACTACCAAAACTGGAACAGGAAGAAATAGAAAACCTGAACAGGCCAAGAACCAGGGAGGAAATTGAAGCAGTCATCAAAAACCTCCCAGGACAAAAAAGTCCAGGGCCAGATGGCTTCCCAGGGGAATTCTATCAAACGTTTAAAGAAGAAACCATACCTATTCTACTAAAGCTGATTGGAAAGATAGAAATAGACGGAGTACTTCCAAATTCATTCTATGAGGCCAGCATCACCTTAATTCCAAAACCAGACAAAGACCCCATATAAACGGAGAATTACAGACCAATATCCCTGATGAACATGGATGCAAAAATTCTCAACAAGATACTAGCCAATAGGATCCAACAATACATTAAGAAAATTATTCACCGTGACTAAGTAGGATTTATCCCTGGGACACAAGGCTGGTTCAACACTGGTAAAGCAATCAATGTGATTCATCATATCAGCAAGAGAAAAACCAAGAACCATATGATCCTGTCATTAGATGCAGAGAAAGCATTTGACAAAATACAGCATCCATTCCTGATCAAAACTCTTCAGAGTGTAGGGATAGAGGGAACATTCCTCAGCATCTTAAAAGCCATCTACGAAAAGCCCACAGCAAATATCATTCTCAATGGGGAAGCACTGGGAGCCTTTCCCCTAAGATCAGGAACAAGACAGGGATGTCCACTCTCACAACTGCTTCAACATAGTACCGGAAGTCCTAGCCTCAGCAATCAGACAACAAAAAGACATTAAAGGCATCCAAATTGGCAATGAAGAAGTCAAACTCTCCCTCTTCGCCGATGACATGATACTGTACAAAGAGCACCCAAAAGACTCCACCCCAAGATTGCTAGAACTCATACAGCAATTTGGTAGCATGGCAGGATGCAAAATCAATGCCCAGAAATCAGTGGCATTTCTATACACTAACATTGAGACTGAAGAAAGAGAAATTAAGCAGTCAATCCCATTTACAATTGCACCCCAAAGCATAAGATACCTAGGAATAAACCTAACCAAAGAGGTAAAGGATCTATACCCTAAAACTATATAACGCTTCTGAAAGGAATTGTGGAAGACACAAAGAGATGGAAAAATATTCCATGCTCATGGATTGGCAGAATTAATATTGTGAAAATATCAATGTTACCCAGGGTAATTTACATATTTAATGCAATCCCTATCAAAATACCGTGGACTTTCTTCAGAGAATTAGAAGAAATTATTTTAAGATTTGTGTGGAATCAGAAAAGACCCCGAATAGCCAGGGGAATTTTAAGAAAGAAAACCATATCTGGGGGCATCATGATGCCAGATTTCACGTTGTACTCCAAAGCTGTGGTCATGAAGACAGTGTGGTACTGGCACAAAAACAGACACATGGATCAATGGAACAGAATAGAGAACCCAGAAGTGGACCCTGAACTTTATGGTCAACTAATATTCGATAATGGGATATGACTATCCACTGGAAGAAAGACAGTCTCTTCAATAAATGGTGCTGGGAAAATTGGACATCCACATGCAGAAGAATGAAACTAGACCACTCAATTTCACCATACACAAAGATAAGCTCACAATGGATGAAAGATCTAAATGTCAGACAAGATTCCATCAAAATCCTAGAGGAGAACACAGGCAACACCCTTTTTGAACTCAGCCACAGTAACTTCTTGCAAGATACATCCACGAAGGCAAAAGAAACAAAAGCAAAAATGAACTATTGGGACTTCATCAAGATAAGAAGCTTTTGCACAGGAAAGGATACAGTCAACAAAACTAAAAGGCAACCTACAGAATGGGAGAAGATATTTGCAAATGACCTATCAGATAAAGGGCTAGTTTCCAAGATCTATAAAGAACTTATTAAACTCAACACCAAAGAAACAAAGAATCCAATCATGAAATGGGCAGAAGTCATGAGCAGAAATCTCACTGAGGAAGACATAGACATGGCCAACAAGCACATGAGAAAATGCTCTGCATCACTTGCCATCAGGGAAATACAAATCAAAACCACAGTGAGATACCACCCACCACCAGTGATAATGGCAAAATAACAAGGCAGGAAACCACAAATGTTGGAGAGGATGCGGAGAAAAGGGAACCCTCTTACACTGTTGGTGGGAATGTGAACTGGTGCAGCCACTCTGGAAAACTGTGTGGTGGTTCCTCAAAGAGTTAAAAATAGACCTGCCCTACGACCCAGCAATTGCACTGTTGGGGATTTACCCCAAAGATACAGATGCAATGAAACGCTGGGACACCTGCACCCTGTTGTTTATAGCAGTAGTGTCCACAAGAGCCATACTGTGGAAGGAGCCTCGGTGTCCATCGAAAGATGAATGGATAAAGAAGATGTGGTTTATGTATAAAATGGAATATTACTCCGCCATTAGAAATGACAAATACCCAGTATTTGCTTCAACGTGGATGGAACTGGAGGGTATTATGCTGAATGAAGTAAATCAATCGGAGAAGGCCAAACATTATATGTTCTCATTCATTTGGGAAATATAAATAATAGTGAAGGGTAATATAAGGGAAGGGAGAAGAAATGTGTGGGAAATATCAGGAAGGGAGACAGAACAAAAAGACTCCTAACTCTGGGAAACGAACTAGGGGTGGTGGAAGTGGACGAGGGCAGGAGGTGGGGATGAATGGGTGACGGGCACTGAGGGGGGCACTTGACGGGATGAGCACTGGGTGTTATTCTGTATGTTGGTAAATTGAATACCAATAAAAAATAAATTTATTTTCAAAAAATTAAAAAAATATAAATATGAATATAAAAACTGATCCTTTTTTTATTAAAGAGACACAGAGAGGAGGCAGAGACAGGCAGAGGGAGGAGCAGGTTCCCTCAGGGGAGCCTGATATAGGACTTGATCCCAGGATCCCTGGATCACCCCCTGAGCCAAAGGCAGATGCTCAGCCACTGAGCTACCCAGGTGCCCCGAAAACTGATTCTTAAATACAGACAGGAACCAATGGTTGCCAGGGGGGAAGTGCAGGAGATGGGTGAAATACATAAAGGGTATTAAGTGTACACTTACTGTGATGAGCACTGACAAATATATAGAAATGTTGAGTCATTATATTGTACCTGAAAGTAATATAACACTGTATGTAATTATATTTAAATTAAAAGAAAAATTTTATTTTTTAAATTAATTTTTATTGGTGTTCAATTTACCAACATACAGAAAAACACCCAGTGCTCATCCCGTCAAGTGTCCACCTCAGTGCCTGTCACCCATTCCCCTCCAACACCCGCCCTCCTCCCCTTCCACCACCCCTAGTTCGTTTCCCCGAGTTAGGAGTCTTTATGTTCTGTCTCCCTTCCTCATATTTCCCAACATTTCTTTTCCCTTCCTTTATATTCCCTTTCACTATTATTCATGTTCCCCAAATGAATGAGAACATACACTGTTTGTCCTTCTCCGATTGACTTATTTCACTCAGCATAATACCCTCCAGTTCCATCCACGTCGAAGCAAATGGTGGGTATTTGTCGTTTCTAATTGCTGAGTAATATTCCATTGTATACATAAACCACATCTTCTTTATCCATTCATCTTTCGATGGACACCGAGGCTCCTTCCACAGTTTGGCTATTATGGCCATTGCTGATAGAAACATCGGGGTGCAGGTGTCCCGACGTTTCATTGCATCTGAATCTTTGGGGTAAATCCCCAACAGTGCAATTGCTGGGTCATAGGGCAGGTCTATTTTTAACTCTTTGAGGAACCTCCACACAGTTTTCCAGAGTGGCTGCACCAGTTCACATTCCCACCAACAGTGTAAGAGGGTTCCCTTTTCTCCGCATCCTCTCCAACATTTGTGGTTTCCTGCCTTGTTAATTTTCCCCATTCTCACTGGTGTGAGGTGGTATCTCATTGTGGTTTTGATATGTATTTCCCTGATGGCAAGTGATGCTGAGCATTTTCTCATGTGCATGTTGGCCATGTCCATGTCTTCCTCTGTGAGATTTCTCTTCATGTCTTTTGCCCATTTCATGATTGGATTGTTTGTTTCTTTGCTGTTGAGTTTAATAAGTTCTTTATAGATTTTGGAAACTAGCCCTTTATCTGATATGTCATTTGCAAATATCTTCTCCCATTCTGTAGGTTGCCTTTTAGTTTTGTTGACTGTATCCTTTGCTGTGCAAAAGCTTCTTATCTTGATGAAGTCCCAATAGTTCATTTTTGCTTTTGTTTCTTTTGCCTTTGTGGATGTATCTTGCAAGAAGTTACTGTGGCCGAGTTCAAAGAGGGTGTTGCCTGTGTTCTCTTCTATGATTTTGATGGACTCTTGTCTCACATTTAGATCTCTCATCCATTTTGAGTTTATCTTTGTGTATGGTGAAAGAGAGTGGTCCAGTTTAAAAGAAAAATTTTAAAATGAACAAGCTCAGAATGAAGTTTCATTCTCTCTGCTACCCTTTAAACTGGTCTTATTTTAGTCATACAGTCTTATCAAGTAATTATCTTGAGATCTTGAGCCACATATGCACATATAAGGGCTTTAAGTCATCACACATCTCTGAAAACTCAAAAGAACTAAAAATCCTTCCTGAAGAGGAAAAATAAACTGAGTGGAGCCTCATTCTTTGTCTATGCCAAACCAAGTGTATCAGCCAGTTAGTTCAGGAGGAAAAAAATGAAACTCTCACTAGCCAGTATTAATTATGTGAACCAATCAACTCACTCCAAGCCAATGCAGGTTGCATTGAAAGAGCCAATCCTCCCACCCACTTCTCCTTCATGGGACTTAGGTGAATTATGGGGAATAAAAGCAAAGTTATAAATTACACTATTGAGAAAATTGTGAATAGTGTTTCACCACACCTTTTTTATATAAATTGGATTTAGTGAATCATCCCAACAGAATGACAAATCAGGACAATTAATTCTTTCAAATTCAGATATTTAGAGCTTTAAAGCCCTTTGGAGATGATGTAATCCAACTTCCTTATTTTGCAGGTATGTAACCTGAGGCCCATTGGACCTATACAGCAAGCTAGTGGCAAAGCTCAGAAAACTCATCCAGTGCTTTATTCAAGTAGTCTGCTCTTTGGATTTTTAGGACAGTTTCTTTTCTACTATTCTTGGGAAGACTGGTGCTTTGTGATTTAAATCTGAGGATAAAAAAAAAAATCTGAGGATAGCTATGGACTATCTTTCCACCTGCACCTCCAAAATGTAAATACGAAGTGTGACCGCAATTTTGTATACATTGTCACAGGCTAAGAGACCTCAGATTAAGAACATTTGCCTCAAGGTATATTCTGATCCCTAACTGCTTCAACTTTCTGAGTCTATCTGGTGTTTTAGTTGGAAAATGTCAAGACAACTCTATCCCATTCCTGCTGTGCATCCCATTCTTAGCCCACCTAAATTGACTCCGATGTGGGCATATGTATTTGAAAAGAGCTTTACTAAATAAATTTTAAAAATGCAAAAAGGGAAAGGAAAAGCACAGACAGAAAGGAATCCTTGTTGTATGTACTTTTGAACCCAAGATGATATAAGTCTGGATGATTTGCTTGATGTAGGTTTCCAGATATAACAGTCTTGATTCTCACCTTGGAGAAACCTCAACCTACAAAAGTTGTCAATATTCAAGTTGCTATAATAGATCCTAATAGGTTTTCCATTTCTCAAAATGAGCACTTTCTCCTTATATGTAGAATCTGTTCATACCACTTCTTCATTATCCATTCATCTGTTGATGGACATTTGGATGTTTCCATAAATTGGCTATAATAATTAGCAGATAATTCTGCTGTGAACATTGGAGTTTTATGTATCTTTTTGTATCCTTTTGTATTCTTTGGGCAAATACCTAGTAGTGAAATTGCTGGATTCTAAGGTAGTTCTATTTTTAACTTTCTGAGGAACCTCCACACTGTTTTCCACTATGGATGCATTTGTTTGCATTCCTACCAATAGTGCAAGGGGGTTCCTCTTTGCATACTCACCAACACCTGTTGTTTATTGTGTTGTTGAATTTAACCATTCTGACAGGTGTGAGGTGATATCTCAATGTAGTTTTGATTTGTATTTCCCTGATGATGAATGATGTTGAACATCTTTTCATGTGTCTGTTGGTCATCTGCATGACTTCTTTGGGGAAATATCTATTCAGGCCTTCTGCTCATTTTTTATTTGGATAATCCTTTTTTGGGGGAGTTGAGTTTTATAAGTTCTTTGTATATTTTGGATACTAACCCTTTGCCAGCTGTCATTTGCAAATATCTCCTCCTATTCCATAGATTGCCTTTTAGTTTTGTGGATTGTTTCCTTCACTGCGCAGAAGCTTTTAATTTTGATGTAGTCTCGATTGTTTATTTTTGTTTTGTTTTTTTTCCTGCTTGTATCAGGACACATATCTAGAAAGAAATTGCTATTGCTGATGTCAAAGAGGCTACTGCCTATGTTCTTCTCTAGATTTTTATGGTTTCAGGTCTCAAATTTAGGTATTTAATCTATTTTGAATTTATTTTTGTGTATAGCATAAGAAAGTAGTTCAGTTTGATTCTGTTGTGTGTTGCTGTCCAGTTTTTCTAATAACATTTGTTGAAGAGATTGTGTTTTTCCCATTGAATAGTCTTTCCCGTTTTGTCAAAGATTAATTGACCATACAGTTGTGGGTTCATTTCTGGACTTTCCATTCTGCTCCATTGATCTATGGGTCTCTCTCTCTTCTTTTTAAGATTCTTTTATTTATTTGGGTTCTTTTGTGGTTCCATACAAATTTTAGAATTGTTTGTTCTAGCTGTTGACATTTTGATAGGGACTGCATTAGATGTATAGATTGCTTTAGATAATATAGGTATTTTGACAGTATTTATTCCAATCTGTGAGCATAGAATGTTTTTCCATTTCTTTGTGTCATTCAATTTCTTTCATCAGTGTTTCATAGTTTTCAGTGTACAGGCAGGGTAAACCTCTTAGGTTTTCAGGGTAAACCTCTTAGGTTAGGTTTATTTCTAGCTATCTTATTGTTTTTGATGCAACTGTAAATAGGATTGATTCCTTAATTTCTCTTTCTGCTGCTTTATTACTGGTGCATCCAACAATACATTAAAAAATCATTCAACACAATCTAGTAGGATTTGCTCCACTTTTGGGCTGCAAGGGTGGTTCAATATTTACAAATCAATGTGATACATGGAATTAAAAAAAGGATAAGAGCCATATGATCATTTCAATAGATACAGAAAAAGTATTTTACAAAGTATAAAATCCATTCATGATAAAAACCCTCAATGAAATAGGGCTAGAGGGAACATAGTTCAACATAATAAAGATCATTTATGAAACACCCACAGCTAATCCTTAATGGGGAAAACTGAGAGCTTTTCCTCTACAGTCAGGAAGAAGACAGGCAGGTCTTTCCACTGTTATTGAACATAGTACTGGAAGTACTAGCCACAGCAATCTGAAAACAAAAAGAAATATAGTGCATCCAAATTGGCAAGGAAGAAGTAAAAATGTTGCTATTTGCAAATGACATGATACTCTATATAGAAAACTCCCAAGACTCCACCAAAAAACTGCCAGAACTGATAAAATCAGTAAATTCACAGGATATAAAATCAGTGTATGGAAATCTGTTGAATTTATATACACCAATAATGAAGCAACAGAAAGAAAAATTAACTATTTTTGTAGTAAAAATTCAAGTAGTATAAAATTTGTCATCTTGATAATTTTTAAGTATACAGTTAAGTGACCTGAAGTATATTCACGTTGTTGGGCAAACCTCACCACCTTCCATTTCTAGCATTCTTTTCATTTTGCAAAAATTTAAGTCTTATATTCATTAAACAATAACTTTTCATCCTTCTTTCCACCCAGCCCTTGACAACCACAATTCCACTTTTTTGTCTCTATAAGTTTGACTCTTCTAGTTACCTCATATAAGTAAAATAATGCAGTATTTGTACTATTGAAACTGGCTTGTTTCACTTAGCATAATGTCCTCAAGGTTCATCCATTTTGTTGCATGTGTCAAAATTTCCTTCTTTTTAAGGATGAATAATATTCCATTGTATGTATATACAGCATTTTGTTTTCTATTCGTTGATCAATGTAAGCTTGAAGGTCTTCCACCTTTTTACTCTTATGAATAATGCTGCTGTAGACATGAGTGTACAAATGTTTAAGACCCTGCTTTTAATGCTTTAGGGTGTATATCCATAAGTAGAATTTATGGATTATATGGTAATATTATTTTTTTAATTTTAAAGAAACCATCAAACTGTTTTTACATTACTAGCTGTACCATTTTACATCCCCACCAACAGTAGACAAGAGTTCCAATTCCTCTAAAACCTCATCAAACTTTTTTTTATAGTAGAGATTCTAATGGGTGTGAGGTGGTATCTTATAATTTTGACTTGTATTTTCCTAAATAAGAGTGAGATTGAGCAAGTTTTAATGTGTTGTCTGTCCATTTGTATATCTTCTTTGGAGAAGTTAATTGCTCATTTTTTAGTTGGGCTGTTGTTTTATCATTGTTGAGTTGTAATAATTATTCATATATTGTGGATAAAACACATTATCGGCAAATTTTTCTTTCATTTCATGGATTACCTTTTCATTCTCTTGATTGTGTGCTTTGTGGCACAGGATTTTTTTAAACCATTTTATTTAGGTTTGATTGACACTCAAAAAGCTGTACGTATTAAATGTATACAACTTAATCAGTTTGAAGGTAAATACATATCCGTGAAACCATAATCATAAGCTATATCACAAACATATATATCACCTCCAAAAGTTTACTCCTGCCCTTTTTATTTCTGTTGTTATTATTACTATATTGCTATTATTTTGTGATAAGAACACTTAACATAATACCTACCCACTTTGCAAATTTTTAAGGTAGAATACAGTATTGTTTTCTATAGGCACTATGCTGTACAATAGGTTTCTAGGAGTTATTTATCTTACAAACTTAAAATTTGTACCCTTTGACTAATACTTTCCTGTTTCCACCTCCCAGTAGACCTAGGCAACTGTCATTTTACTCTGCTTTTATTACATTGACTATTTTAGATTCTTTATATAAGTAGCAACAACTAGTATTTCTTCTGTGTTTCTTTCATTTAGCATGTTAACCAGTTTCATTCATGTTGTCACAAATGGCAGGATTTCCTTTTTTAAAGGCTTAATTATCTATAAAAAAGTCTATGGTATATACTAGAGGTTTCATGTTTTATACTTATATCTGTGATCCATTTTGAGTTTATTTTTTAGTGTTTGAGGAGTGTAAAATCTATTTGTATTAATTTTTCACATGCCAATGTCCATTTTTTCCAACAATGTTGTTGAAAAGATATTTTATTATTTTCGATGGTATTGTAAATAGGATTTTTTCAATTTCCTTTTTGGATAATTTGTGGCATACAGAATCACAACTGATTTTTGCATGCTGACTTTTTTATCCTAAACCTTTACTGAATTTATTCAATAGAGCTAACAGGTGTGTGTGTGTGTGTGTGTGTGCATGTGTGTGTGTGTGCCTGTGTCCACGTGCATGCATGTGTGGCATCTTTATCGTTTTCTACATTTAGGATTATGACATCTGCAACCAGAAAATTTTACTTCTTTACAATTTGGATGCATTTTGTTTCTTTTGCTTTCTTAATTTATCTAACTAGAACTTGTAGTACTAGATTGAATGTAAACAGAAAAAGTGAACATTATTGTAATACTCCAGATATTAAAGGAAAAGCTTTAATGGCACCTGGATGGCTCAGTGGTTGAGCGTCTGCCTTTGGCTCAGGTCATGATCCTGGGGTCCTGAGATCAAGTCCTACATCAGGCTCCCCACAAGGGAGCCTGCTTCTCCCTCTGCCTGTATCTCTGTCTCTCTGTGTGTATGTCTCATGAATAAATACATAAAATCTTTTAAAATTAAAAAATAAAGGAAAATTTTAGCTTTTAACCATTGAGTATAATATTAGCTGGGGACATTTCATATTTGGCCTTTGTTCTATTGAGGTGAGTTCATTCTATACCTAAATTGTTAAGTTTTTTTTTTTAATCAAGAAAAGTGTATACTATTGTCAAATCGATTTCTGCATCTATTGAGGTGATTATGTGATTTTTGTCCCTCATTACTTTATTGTTGTGTATAACATTTATTGATTTGTATATATTGAACCATTCTTGAATTACAAGGATAAATTCTACTTGGTCATGGTGCCATGATCCCTTAATGTGCTGTTGAATTTTATTTTCTAATATTTTGTAGAGGATTTTTGCCTCTATGCAATATTAGGGATACTGGTATGTAGTTTTATTTTATTTGTATTTTTGTATGGCTTTGGTATCAGGGTAATGCTGACCTCACAAAATGGGATTATAATTATCCCATCTTCTATATTTTATAAGAATTTAACGATTGATATGTCTTATCTTTAAATGTTAGGTAGAATTCACCGGTGGAACCTAAGGTCCTCGTCTTCTCCTTATTGAAAGGCTTTTAAAAAATATTTTATTTATTTATTTATGGGAGACACAGAGAGAGGCAGAGACATAGGCAGAGGGAGAAGCAAGCTCCCTGTGGGTAGCCCAGTATGGGACTCAGTCCCAGGACCTCAGGATCACACATTGAGCCAAAGGAAGACACTCAACCACTGAGCCACCCAGGTACCACAAAAGGTTTATGATTATTCTTTAAATATCCTTTATTATTGATCTCTTCAGATTTTCTTTTATTTTCCATGATTCAATCTTGATATATGGTATATTTCTTGGAATTTATCCATTTCTTTTAGTTTATCCAATTTGTTGGCATATATTGCTCATTTTAGCCTCATGATCTTTTCTATTTCTGTAGCATCAGTTGTAATATCTCTTTAACTTCTTTTTTTTAAAATTTTATTTATTTATTCATGAGAGACAGAGAGAGAGAGAGAGAGAGAGAGAGGCAGAGACACAGGCAGAGGGAGAAGCAGGCTCCATGTAAGGAGCCGACATGGGACTCCATCCTTGGTCTCCAGATCCGGCCCTGGGCCAAAGGCAGCACTAAACCGCTGAGCCACCCGGTCTGCCCATCTCTTTAACTTCTAATTGTATTTATTTTAGTTTTTTTCCTTCCTGGTTAATATAGCTAAAGGTGTTTTTTTGTTTTTGTTTTTGTTTTTTAATTCAAGTATAGGGATGCCTGGGTGGCTTAGTAATTGGGCGGTTGCCTTCTGCTCAGGTCATGATCCCGGGATTCGGATCAAGTACTGCATCATGCTCCCTGCGAGGGGGCCTGCTTCTCCCTCTGCTTGTGTCTCTGCCCCTCCCTCTGTCTCTCATAAAAAAATAAAAAAATAAATATATGAATAAATATTTAAAAAATAAATAAAATTCAAGTATAATTGACATACAGTGTTATATGAGTTTCAAGTGTAAAATGCAATGATTTGATAACTGTAGATTTCTCAGTGCTTATCAAGGTAAGTGATACCTTACCCTTACCTTAATCCTCTGCTTATTTCACTAATTCCCCCACCGAACTCCCATCTGGCAACCACCAGTTCGTTTTCTGTATTTAGGAGTCTGAGATCTTTGTTTGCCTCTTTTTTGCCTTGCTTGTTAATTTTTTTGTTTCTTAAATTCTACATATGAGTGAAATCATATACTATCTGTCTTTCTCTAATTCATTTCACTTAGCATTATATCCTCTAGGTTATCCATGTTAGTGGAGATGGCAAGACCTCATTTTCTTTCATGGCTGAGTATGCACAAACCAAACATACACACCTCATCTTCCTTATCCATTCATCTCTCCATAGGCTCTTGGGCTGCTTCCATACCTTAGCTTTTTAAGTAATGTTGCAATAAACATGGAGGAATGTATATCTCTTTTTTATTGGAGTTCAATGTGCCAACATATAGCATAACACCCAGTGCTCATCCCATCAAGTGCCCCCCTCAGTGCCAGTCACCCAGTCACCCCATCCCCCCGCCCACCTTGGAGGTTGAGTTTAATAAGTTCTTTATAGATTTTGGATACTAGCCCTTTATCTGATAGGTCATTTGCAAATATCTTCTCCCATTCTGTACGTTGTCTTTTAGTTTTGTTGACTGTTTCTTTTGCTGTGCAGGAGCTTTTTATCTGGATGAAGTCTCAATAGTTCATTTTTGCTTTTGTTTCCCTTGCCTTCATAGATGTATCTTGCAAGACGTTGCTGCGGCCAAGTTCAAAAAGGGTGTTGCCTGTGTTCCCCTCTAATATTTTGATGGATTCTTGTCTCACATTTCGATCTTTCAACCATTTTGAGCTTATGTTTGTGTATGGTGTAAGAAAAAGCTCTGGTTTCATTCTTCTGCATGTGGATGTCCAATTTTCCCAGCACCATTTATTGAAGATACTGTCCTTTTTCCAGTGGATATCCTTTCCTGCTTTGTCACATATTAGTTGGCCATAGAGTTGAGGGCCCATTTCCGGATTTTCTATTCTATTCCCTTGATGTATGTGCCTGTTTTTGTACCAATACCGTACTGTCTTCATGATCACAACTTTGTAATATGCAGCTTGAAATCCAGCATTGTGATGCCCCCGGCATTGGTTTTCTTTTTCAATATCCCTCTGGCTATTAGGAGTCTTTTCTGATTCCACACAAATCTTAAGATGATTTGTTCCAACTCTGTGAAGAAAGTATTTCATAGGGATGTCATTGAAGGTGTAAATTTCCCTGGGTATCATAGACATTTTCAAAATATTTATTCTTCCAATCCATGAGCATGGAATGTTTTTCCATCTTTGTGTCTTCCTCAATATCTTTCAGAAGTGTTCTGCAGTTTTTAGAGTACAGATCCTTTACCTCTTTGGTTAGTTTTATTCCTAGGTATCTTATGGTTTTGGGTGCAATTGTAAATGGGATTGATTCTTTAATTTCTCTTTCTTCAGTCTCATTGTTAGTGTATAGAAATGCCACTGATTTCTGTGCATTGATTTTGTATCCTGTTTCATTGAATTATTTGTATTTTTAGTGTTGAATTGTGTAAGTTCTTTATATATTTTGGATATTAACCCCTTATAGGGTTTGTCATTTTTTTATTTTTCAAAGAAAACAACTCTTTGTGAATTTTTGCCATTGTTTTTCTTTTCTCTATTTTATTTATTTCTGCTGTAAGTATTATTATTTCCTTTATTCTGTTAATTTGGAGCTTAGGTTTTTTTCCTTTCCTAGTTCCTTGAGGTTTAAAATTGTGTTATCTTTCTTCTTTTCAATGTAGTCTTTTATCACTACAAGCTGCTTTTTTATTTTTTATTTTTATTTTTTTATTTTTTAAGGATTTTATTTATTTATTCATGAGAAACCCAGAGATGTGTGAGAGAGAGGCAGAGACACTGGCAGAGGGAGAAGCAGGCTCCACGCAGGGGGCCCTATGTGGGACTCGATCCCGGGACTCCAAGATCACACCCTGGGCGGAAGGCAGGGGCTAAACCACTGAGCCACCCAGGGATCCCACAAGCTGCTTTTTCAACACTGCTTTTGCTGTACCTATAAATTTTGGTATATTGTTTTATGTGTTTTAGTTTTTCTCAGGATATTTTCTAATTTCTCTTTAATTTCTTCTTTGACCCAAAAAATGTTCAAGACTGTGTTGTTTATACAAAAAGAAAGAAAAAGAGAGTTAACTGCTTAATTTCCACAAATTTGTGACATTGTCTTTTGTTTTGTTTTGTTTTGTTTTGTTGGTTCCAGATTCCCAGTTTTATACCACTGTAGTCAGAAAAGATACTTGCAATGATAATTTGATTTTCTTAAATTTGTTAAGGCTTGTTTTGTGACCCAACATGTGACCTTTCCTTGCAAAAGCTCTGTGTATATTTCAGAGAAATATATATTCTGTTTCTGTTGGATGGAATGTTCTGTATATATTTGTTAGGGTCCATTTGGTCTACAGTGTTGTTCAAATCTGCTGTTTCCTTATTCATTTTCTGTCTGGATGAATTATTTAAAAGAGAGTATTGAAATTTCCTACTATTATAATATTTCTTTTTTTTAATCTTTTTTTTTAATTTTTTAAAATTTATTTATGATAGTCACACACAGAGAGAGAGAGAGAGGCAGAGACATAGGCAGAGGGAGAAGCAGGCTCCATGCACCGGGAGCCCGACGTGGGATTCGATCCTGGGTCTCCGGGATCGTGCCCTGGGCCAAAGGCAGGCGCTAAACTGCTGCGCCATCCAGGGATCCCTATTATAATATTTCTATTTCTTCTTTCAGTTCTGTTATTATTTCTTTATTTAGGTGTTGTTTTGTTGGGTGCATATATATTTTAAATGGTTATATCTTCCTCTTGAACTGACCTTTTTATCATTATGTAATGATATTTGTCTCCTGTAGTTGTTTTTGGCATAAAGTGTATATGTGTATATGTGTATAGTCACCTATATGTTTTTTGCTTTTTGTTTTTTGTTTTTGGTTTTGTTTTTTGGTGACTCTTGCATGACTCTTTTTACACCCATTCACTTTCAGCCTACATATGTACTTAAATCTAAACTGTATCTCTTAGTTGACAGAATATTGTTGGATCTTGTTTTTTTTTTTTTTTCCAATTTAGAAAGTCTATCTTATCGGTGAATTATTCTACTGATATTTAAAATAATTATTGATAGGTAAGGTCTTGCTATTTCCATTATTGTTGATGGTTTCCTCTTTTTTGGGAGATCTCTTGTTATTCTCTTTTTCTCTTGCTATTTTCCTTTGTAATTTAATGTTTTTTGTGGTAATATACTTTAATTCTTTTTTTGTTATCTTTTCTATCTATTCTAGGCTACTTTTGTGGTTACTATGAGATTTGCATAAAACTTACAATTACAAAAAACTATTTAAGCTGATAACAGCTTCAATTGCCTACAAATACTTTATACTTTTACTTCCCTCTCATTCTGTTGTTGATGTCAGAATCTATTTGGGTTTTTAAAAAATATTTATTCTTAATACTTTTTTCTTTTAACTTTTTTTTACATTTGTTTTTATTTAAGTTTGATTTGCTAACATATAGTATAAAACCCAGTGCTCATCCCATCAAGTGCCCTCCACAGTGCCAGTCACCCAGTTACCCATCTCCTCACCTACCTCCCCCTCCGTAACCCTTTATTTGTTTCTCAGAGTTAGGACTCTCATGATTTCTCTCCCTCTCTAATTTTTCCCACTCAGTTCCCCTATTTTCCCTCATAATCCCTTTCACTATTTCTTTTTTTTTGGTATATATTTTTTAATTGAAGTTCGATAGGCCAACATATAGCATAACACCCAGTGCTCATCCTCAGTGCCTGTCTTTTACCTTTTATAGTAGGGTTAAACATGATTCATGCACCACCATAATTAGATTATATTATTCTATATTTGACTACATATATTTATTTGCCAATTGAATTTGTATTTTTATATGTTTTCCTTTGAGCAGCCCCTTTTGTACCCTTTTGTTTCAGCTTAAAGAAGCCCGTTTAACATTTTTGGTAAGTCAGGTCTACTGGTGATAAACTCTTTCAACTTTTGCTTGTCTGAGAAATTCTATCTCTTCTTCAATTCCAAGGGACAGTTTTACTGAGGAGGGTATTCTTGATTGGCATTTTTTTTCAGCACTTTGGAAATATCGTGCCATTGTTTTCTGATTTAAAAAGTTCTTGCTGGGGATGCCTGGGTAGCTCAGCAGTTGAGTGTCTGCCTTTGGCTCAGCGCATGATCCTGTGGTCCCAGGACCTAGTCCCATATCAGGTTCCCTGCATGGAGCCTGCTTCCCCCTCTGCCCATGTCTATGCCTCTCTCTCTCTCTCTCTGTCTCTCTCTTTCTCTGTGTGTGTGTGTGTGTGTGTTTCTCATGAATACTTTTGCATACTTTTCTGCCTTTTCTATTTCTTTTTCTTTTCTTTCTGGTACCCCTGGAGTGCAAATCTTTTCTGCTTTATATTGTCCCATAATTTCCTGTTATCTTGTTATATTCACTCCTTTTCATTCTTTTTTTTCTTCTCTGATTAGGTGAGTTATTTAATTTTTTTCAGAGTGCACTTATTCATTATGCTCTATCTAATCTGCTGTTGAAAGCTTCTAATGTATTTTTCAGTTTATTCTAGAGTTTTGTGATTTCTGTTTGGTATTTTTCCCGTATATTCTATCTCTGTTGAAATTCTCTCTTTATTCATGCATTGTTCTCCTGGCCCTGTGAGCATCTTTATGGTTGTTACCTTGAACTTATTGTCATGTAAATCATTTAGTTCTATTTCATTAATATCTTTTTCTAAGATTTTATCTTGTTTCATTTGGAACATATTCTTCGGGGTTTTTTTCCCCCTTGACAGTCCGTGTTGATTTCTATGCATTAGATAAAACAGCTACCTCTCTCACTTTTGAAGAAATGGCCTTGTGTAGGAGATCAACTGTATCCTAGCTATTAGTTTTCTCCCAAACATTTGTGATTGTCCAAGCTTCATTATTTATTCTTAGTGGATCCCAGTAGTTGAGGGTATGCCAAGACCTATAAATGTCCCAAAGTCAAGGATCAGAGTCAGCACCTAGATTCAGGCTGAATGGAAACTGGACCCTTAGCAGGTTTTGGCTTATGTAAATAAACCTCAATCGGAGGAAGACTGAGAAATGGACATTTCTGTATACTTTCCATACACTGGGAAATGTGGGGTGATAAATTTTTTTCTTTGTTTGCCATCATCCCTTTATCCCAATGGAAAACAAATGCCCACTGGTCAAGAAAGGCAGCCTATTAAGGAACAAATCCTCTAGGAAGCATTCACAAATGTCAGGGTTCCAGACATGTGCACAAGCTCCTTTGTAGGAAATACTAGTGTCCTAGAGTGAAGCAGAAGGAATTATAAAGATTGGGCCCATTGGCCTCTATAGTATTTGAAGAGTATTACAGTAGGCCTGTAGATGTTTGTTAAATTAGAAGCCTTCTCTTAACTCTGAATTTTTAAAATAAGCAAAAGATCTCTCTCACAGAGAAACTGGCGATTAATTCAAGTCTGTTCTCTATGTGCTATGCCCTGAGAGATACCTGGCTAATAACTACCTATGTTTGTAAAAGTCCTATGGGACATGTGAACATAAATCCTGCTTGCCACTAGAGTCATATGGTCAAGGCAGTAGGCACAAAACATAGACAACAGACATGTGTACAACCTCCTTTTCAGGAGATACTGGTGACCTGGAGTAAGGCAAAGGTGAAAAGATGGCCTCTTATAGCCCTGCAGTCTGGAAGAGAGTATTTCAGTAAGACCCTAGATGTATATTAAATTAAATTCCTGCCCCTCAAGCTGAAGTTGAGATAAGCAGATAAGTCTCTTTCACAGAAAGTCTGGTTGTTTCGGTTGTCTGCCTCTGTGCTAGGCCTCAGGTGAGTCCAAGTGAGCACTTTAAGGACTCTTTCTCAGTTCACTATGGCTTATGGGCCTTGTGAATGGAAGACTTACTGTCTTTCGAATGTAGAAGCTTTGGGGTTCATTTCTTAGGTATATGACTTAAAGGTGGGATACCATATGTGGTGCTCAAACACTTTCCTCTTCAGGGAGAAGCTTGAGATACTGAGTTTCCTTTCAACTATGGATTGCCACACTAGGGTGTGGGGTTTGTGATGAGATTGTGTATCAACCTCTTCTCCTCTTTTAACGCACGATGTTTTTTTTTTTTAATTCACCAGATGTATAGGAGTCACTTGGCTAGATTTTTATTTCATTCAGAGAATTTTTTTTCCATATATAGTTGTAGACTTGGTGGATCTGAAGTAGCAAGTGAGTTCAAGATTTTCATATGTTGCCATCTTGAAGCAGAACTCACTTTCCTTCATTTTAAAGGACATTTTTTGCTGGATATAGTATTCTTTGTTAAATTTTTTCTTTGAACAGTTTGAATACATTATCCCATTCTTTATTGGTGCAAGGTTTTTGCTGATAAATCCATCAAAAGTCTTATGGTCTTTTCCTTGCATGTGATGAGTAGATTTTCACTTGCTATTTTCAACATTTTCTCTTTATCTTTACTTCTGACAATTTAGTTATAAAGTATCTCAGTGTAGACTTCTTTAGGTTTAAACTATTTGGGATTTTTTGGACATCATAAATCTGGAAAATGGAAATCCTTCCATTTTCCTCCTCAGACTTGAAAATTTTTCTGCCATTATTTCTTGAAATAAGCTTTTTTATGTTTCTTTTTCTCATCCTCTGGTACTCCAATAATGTGTATATTGGCGTCCTTATGGTGTACTATATGTTCTGTAGGTTTTCCAAATTCCTTTTTATTACTTTTTTTCTTTTTGTTCTTCTGACTGTATAACTGAAAATGATCTGTATTCAAGTCCACTGATTCTTTCTTCCACTCAGCTGCATTGGTTATGAAATTTTCTATAGAATTTTTTAGTTCAGTTATACTGCATTTCCCCTAATGCCCTTATTGAAAATAATTTGCCTATATATACATGGTTTGTTTCTGAGGTCTTTATTTTATTCCATGGTCTAAATGCATGATTTTTTGCCAAAACACACTGTTTTGATTATGTAGCTTTTTGGTAAGTTTTGAAATCAGAAAATGTGAGACCTTTAACTTTGTTCCAGTGGCACTACTTGGCATAGGCAAAACAACTTTGTTCCCATGGCAAAGGCAATTTTATTCTTTTTAAGATTGTTTTGCCTATTTTTCCCTTGAGCATCTATATAAACTTGGGGATGATATCTTCTATTATTGCAAGATTATTATTGGAATTTTGGTAGGGATTACATTGAATATGTAAATCACTTTGGGTAGTATTGACATCTTTTTTTTTTTTAATTAATTTTTATTGGTGTTCAATTTACCAACATACAGATAAACACCCAGTGCTCATCCCGTCAAGTGTCCACCTCAGTGCCCATCACCCATTCCCCTCCAACACCCGCCCTCCTCCCCCCTTCCACCACCCCTAGTTCGTTTCCCCGAGTTAGGAGTCTTTATGTTCTGTCTCCCTTCCTGATATTTCCCAACATTTCTTCTCCATCGGAGAAGGACAAGCAGTGTATGTTCTCATTCATTTGGGGAATATAAATAATAGTGAAAGGGAATATAAAGGAAGGGAGAAGAAATGTTGGGTAGTATTGACATCTTAACAATATTCAACCTTCCAATCCATGAATATGAATGTCTTTCCTTTTTCTGTCATATTTTTTTTGTTTTTTAGCAACATTTTATAGTTTTCACTGTGAATGTTTCCACTTCCTTGGTTAAACTTATTCCTATTTTACCCTTATTGATGTTTAGCTACTGTTTTGATGTTTAACTGATTTTTAAAGTTCCCAGTTTCATCACTACCATATCTCTTGTTAGAGGCCCCATAGAGATAAAAGAGGTAATTGGATGAGTACCTTCTGTTCCTTGGAAATAGCCACATCCATGCAATGCATTGTTTCTGCTCTGTATATAACAGGAGGGATTAATTCTTTGAGTGCAATGTGAGCACCATATCCAGGATGTGAGCACTGAGTCCTGTTTGTAGCTTGCTACCGAGGGCAACCTCTTTTATCTGGGAAATTCCCCTAATCCCTCAGGAATTTCCCTTTTCCTTCTTCCCACTCTCCATTGTGGAGGTCAGGAAGTAGTTTTATGTACCCCTCGCACCATATTTGGTTTCTCAAAGTGTTGTCATGGCAATCTTCCACCTTCTGCAGTGACCACCCATTACCTTGATGAAAGAAGCTGACAGTGGCCTTCTGCTTTTTTCACTTAAGATTAGCTTTATTTACAAAAGGTTCCCACTTCCTGCCTGCTTATTTATGGTGAGGGACCATGGGCTGAAAGAAAGGAAGACAATGGCAAAAAGATTACCTCTGGTTTTTAAGAGTATTTTGCCATTGTACCTTCCATCCACCTCCAAATCTCTTTAAAGAGCCACCAACAGTATCCTGAACAAGAAAGTGAATGACCCTTTTTGTTCTGGAGATTTCCAGATAAATCACACTCAATCCACTCCCTATATCTCATGCCAATCACTGCAGGAGAATGAGAGTTGGCTTATTGCCAACCATTCTTTTGTTTGGGGTACAGGAAGATGCCTCCAGTCACAGAATAATTTGCTCAGTGGCAGCAACCTATAGTTGTATTTGTATAACTAGGGGATCTCCTGAAATATTTTCTCTTAAGGCTAGTAACTCCAGAGGGATCTTTAGGCTATGAATTATTTTAGGGGACTCTGAAGAAACATATCAAAATTAAAGGTTTTTGGTAATCTCTGTAGGAAATATGTTGGCAGAAAACTGCTTTTTCTAAGAGTAAAGAATATATGAAAAGCGGTATGGACAGAAGGCACAATGTAGTTCTGTCTTTATAACTAAGATCTCATTATCTCAAACTTATTTTCTCTTATATTCATATATATTCATCTCATGCCTAGAAGTAAATGCCAGTCTCCTCTTGCCAAACTCTTTGTAGGCCCCAACTCCTTTTGAGAATATTTGCCTAAAAGCCTTCTAGCTTCCAGGTCTTCACTTCCAGTAACTGTAAACTCATTATCGTTTAAGGAGTCCATTCTATATCTAGATAACTCTGATTGTCAGAAAATTCTTTCTTATTTTCAGTTGAAATCCACCTCTGTGAACAGCTCATACCCATGGGTACTAGCTCTTACTTTGAGAAAATAAGTACTACATCTATTGGTCTACTTTGTCTTTCCTGGCCAAATCCTACATTTTCTTGTTTCCAGGCTAAAAAAACCCCTCCCTTTTTCAACTATTTCTCAAGGGAACCACGTTTATTACTCTTTTCCCCATCTCTATCTGAAAGTATGCTTCATTTTATCTGTGGTTATTTTAATGTATAACACTCAGAGGTAAAGTTGGACTTGGTAAGGTATGACTGGCCCTGGTAGTGTAAACATATTAATCCCTTTCTCTGAAATGCATACTATAGAAATGCAAACAGGTGCCATATTGCCATCTTGAGTCATCACATCACATCCTTACAGAAATCATAAAACCTATTCAGTCTTTTTATTCATTCCCTTGTGCTAGGTCACATTCCCCCACCTACCTCTGTACTTTCCCTTAATATCCATAGGCGAGCCTCCATTGCCAATGGATCTTATTTTTACGTACTTATTCTGCTTTTATTCTTTATCTTCACTCAGGAGATGGTTACCTTCAACTCTTGCACACTCAATATTTCCATGGAACCTTTCCTTTTTATTAAGATTGTATTTATTTATTTGAGAGACAACTAAGTTCAAGTGGGTTTCCTTCTGAGAACAGCTAGGCCTGAACCCAAAGTTTCACATGACAAGGTTAGGTATAAGCTGAAGCTTAATGATCCCATCAAAAGATACAGGGTTTCATACAGGAAAAAAAAAAAGCAAGACTCATCTATTTACTGTCTACAAGACACTCATTTTAGACGTAAGGACACCTACAGCCTGAAAATAAAAGTTTAGAGAACCATTTACCATGGTCCTAAAAAGAAAGCAGGGGTGGGAATCCTCATATCAGATAAATTAAAGTTTATCCCAAAGACTGTACTAAGAGATGAAGAGGGACATTATCATACTTAAAGGATCTATCCAACAAGAGGACCTAACAACCATGAATATTTATCCCTCTAATGTAGGAGCTGCCAAGTATATCAATCAATTAATAACCAAAGTAAAGACATATGTAGGTAATAGTACACATACACTGGTAGACTTCAAGACGGTGCTTTCTGCAAATGACAGATCTTCTAAGCACAACATCTCCAAAGAAACAAGAGCTTTAAATGATACACTGGACATTTAAAGAACTTTACATCCAAATGCAACTGAATACACATTCATCTCAAGTACACATGGAACTTTCTCCAAATAGACCACATACTGGGTCACAAATTAGGTCTTAACTGAAACCAAAAGATTGGGATTGTCCCCTGCATATTTTCAGACCATAATGCTTTGAAATTTGAACTCAATCACAAGAAGAAATGTGAAAGAAATTCAACCACGTGTAGGTTAATGGCCATCCTGCTAAAAGATGAAAGCGTCAACCAGGAAATTAGAGAAGAATTAAAAAGATTCATGGAAACTAATGAGAATGAAGATAAAACCATTCAAAATCTTTGGGGTACAGCAAAAGCAGTCCTGAGAGGGAAATACATCACAATATCAACATCCCTCAAAAAATTGGAAAGAACTCAAATATATAAGCTAACCTTGCACCTAAAGGAGCTGGAGAAAGAACAGGAAATAAAACCTACAGCCAGCAGGAGAAGACAGTTAATAAAGATTCAAGCAGAACTCAATGAAATAGAGGCTAGAAGAACTGTAGAACAGATCAACAAAACCAGGAGTTGGTTCTTTGAAAGAATGAATAAGATAGATAAACCAATAGCAAGCCTTATTAAAAACAAAAGAGAAAAAACTCTAATGAAATCATGAATGAAAAAGAGATCACAACCAATACCAAGGAAATACAAACTATTTTAAAAACATATTATGAGCAGCTATACATAACAAAATTAGGGAATCTAGAAGAAATGGGTGCATTTCTGGAAAATCAAGCTACCAAAACTGGAACAGGAAAAATAGAAAACCTAACAGGCTAATAACGAGGGAGGAAATTGAAGCAGTCATCAAAAACCTCCCAAGACATAAAAGTCCAGGGCCAGATGGCTTCCCTGGGGAATTCTATAAAACGTTTAAAGAAGAAACAATACCTATTCTACTAAAGCTGTTTGAAAAGTTAGAAAGAGACGGAATACTTCCAAACTTGTTTTATGAGCCCAGCATCACCTTAATTCCAAAACCAAAGACCCCACCAAAAAGGAGAATTACAGACCACTATCCCTGATGAACACAGATGCAAAAATTCTCAACGAGATACTAGCCAATAGGATCCAACAATACATTAAGATGATTATTCAGCGTGAACAAGTGGGATTTATCCCTGGGATGGGAGGCTGGATAAACACTCGTAAAGCAATCAATGTGATCATATCCACAAGAGAAAAACAAGAACCTATGATCCTCTCAATAGGTGCAGAGAAAGCATTGGACAAAATACAGCATTCATTCCTGATCAAAACTCCTCAGAGTGTAGGGATAGAGGCAACATCCCTCAGCATCTTAAAAGCCATCTACGAAAAGCCCACAGCAAATATCATTCTCAATGGGAAACACTCAGAGCTTTTCTCCTAAGATCAGGACCACGACAGGGATGTCCACTCTCACCACTGCTATTCAACATAGTATTACAAGTCCTAGCCTCAGCAATCAGCCAACAAAAAGAAATAAAATGCATTCAAATTGTCAAAGGAGAAGTCAAACTCTCCCTCTGAAGATGACATGATACTGTACAAAGAGAACCCAAAAGACTCCACCCCAAGATTGCTAGAACTCATACAGCATTTTGCAGTGATGCAGGATACAAAATCAATGCCCAGAAATCAGTGGCATTTCTATATGCTAACAATGAAACTGAGGAAAGGGCAAATAAAGACTCAATCCCATTTACATTTGCACCCAAAAGCATAGGATACCTAGGAAAAAACCTCACCAAAAGGGTAAAGGATCTATACTCTAAAAGCTACAGAACACTTCTGAAAGAAATTGAGGAAGACACAAAGAGATGGAAAAATATTCCATGCTCATGGATTCGAAGAATTAATATTGTGAAAATGTCAATGCTACCCAGGGCAATTTACACATTTAATGCAATCTCTGTCAAAATACCATGGACGTTCTTCAGAGAGTTGGAACAAATCATCTTAAGATCTATGTGGAATCAGAAAAGACCCCGAATTGTCAGGGGAATATTAAAAAAGAAAACCGTATCTAGGGTCATCACAATGCCAGATTTCAGGTTGCACTACAAAGCTGTGGTCATCAAGACAGTGTCGTAGTGACACAAAAACAGACACACATATCAAAGGAACAGAATGCAGAACCCAGAAATGGGCCCTCAACTCTATGGTCAACTAATATTCGACAAAACAGGAAAGACTATCCACTGGAAAAAGGACAGTCTCTTCAGTCAATGGTGCTGGGAAAATTTTACAGCCACGTGCAGAAGACTGAAACTAGACCATTCTTTTACACCATACTCAAAATGGATGAAAGATCTAAACGTGAGACAAGAATCCATCAAAATCCTACAGGAGAACACAGGCAACAGCCTTTTTCAACTTGGCCACAGCAACTTCTTGCAAGATACATCTATGAAGGCAAGGGAAACAGAATACAAAATGAACTATTGGGACTTAAGATAAAAAGCTTCTGCATAGCAAAAGTAACAGTCATTAAAACTAAAAGACAACCTACAGAATGGGAGAAGATATTTGCAAATGACCTATAAGATAAAGGGCTAGTATCCAAGATCTATAAAGAACTTATTAAACTCAACTGCAAAGAAACAAACAATCCAATCATGAAATGGGCAAAAGACTTGAACAGAAATTTCACAGAGGAAGACATACACATAGTCAATAAGCACATAAGATAATGCTCTACATCACTTGCCATCAGGGAAATACAAATCAAAACCACAATGAGATACCACCTCATACCAGTGAGAATGGGGAATATTAACAAGACAGGAAACAACAAATGTTGGCAAGGATGTGGAGAAAGGGGAAGGAACCCTCTTGCACTCTTTGTGGGAATGTGAACTGGTAATGTGCAGCCACTCTGGAAAACTGTGTGAAGATTCCTCAGAGTTAAAAATAGAACTACCCTATGACGAGCAATTGCACTGCTGGGGATTCACCCTAAAGATACAGATGCAGTGAAACCTGGAACACCTGCCCCCCAATGTTTATAGCAGCAATGTGCACAATAGCAAAACTGTAGAAGGACCTTGGTGTCCATTGAAACATGAAGTGATTAAGAAGATGTGGTATATGTATACACTGGAATATTACTCAACCATTAGAAATCACAAATACCCAATATTTGCTTCAATGTGGATGGAACTGGAGGGTGTTATGCTGAGTGAAGTAAGTCAATCAGAGAAGGACAAACATTATATGGTCTCATTCATTTGAGGAATATAAAAAATAGTGAAAGGGAATAAAGGGGAAAGGAGAGAAAATGAGTGGGAAATATCAGAGAGGGTGACAGAACATGAAAGACTCCTAACTCTGGGAAATGAACAAAGGGTGGTAGAAGGGAAGTGGGTGGCGGTTGGGGTGACTGGTTGATGGGCACTAAGGGGGGCACTTGACGGAATGGGCACTGGATGTTATGCTATATGTTGGCAAATTGTACTCCAATAAAAAATATACGAAAAAAGAAACATTTGTTTAATCCTTTAGTCCCTTAAAAAAATAGAAAATCAATTTTATACTACATATTAAGATAACAAGGGGGAAATTATCTCAATAGATAAAGTAAAGTTTACATTAAAAACACTTTTTAAAAATAGGAATAGAGAAGAATTTCTCATCTTGATAAAGAATATTTTGAATATTTTGAATATCTAGAAATTGAGAAGTTGGAAAATATAGTAATTGAAATGAAAATTATAGAAGGACTCAATGTCAGATTTGGATGAGAGATGAATCAATAAATTTAAAGACAGGGTAATTGACAGGTTAAAGACAGGTTAATTGAGTAAGAGAAAGAAAAAAGAAGAAAACTAAACAGAATCTTAGAAACGTGTAGGATACCATCAAAGCTTCAGCATACATGTATTGAGAATCTCAGGAGGAGAGAATAAAAGGAGGTAGAAACCTTCCCAAATTTATTGAGCTACACATCCAAGAAGTAAAAAAAAAAAAAAAAAGTGCAATAGGATACTAAAATAGCCAAACTACCAAAACACAAAAATTATTGAAAGCAGCTACAGTGACTCACCACATACAAAGGATCTTCAAAAAGAATTACAGATGATATCTCAACAGGAACCATAAAGACCACAAGACATTGAACTCCTGAAAAAGTCAATGAAGAATTCTATACCCCCAAAACTATCCTTTGAAAATGAGTAAGAAGATTAACAAGTCAACTGAGTAAGAAGTCAGCTGGGATGGCAAAATAGGAGATATCTGAGCCCTCCTCTCACAGATGCACCAAATACAAAACTATATACTGAAAGGAGTTTCAGAAATTAGCTAACTGACTTATACACATTGGGCAAATGAGAAAATGCCTACATTGAAACAGGGAAACCGCTAAGATACAGTCTAGCCATGAACCTTACCTGCAGCAAAACACTATACCACCAGGAGGGAACTTTCACTCTCTATGGAGTGAAGATTTGAAACCGACAAATAGCACTTTAAATTTTAAGACTCACAATGTCCCACCCAAGGGACCCAGCTCTGAAACAGAACTGGGCTTGTGTCCAGAAAAATGATAGTAAACAGTTCTTAGTGGACATATAAACATTTGTCCCAGTGATACTTTCAGAACTCAGTACAGAGGAGGTAGTAAAAATGCCCATTTCCCTGTCTTCCCCTGAAAGGTTTATCGACATACTTTAAAAGCAGCTGGCTGAAGGTCAGGTTTCTAATTAGCAGGTTGTTATCCTCCATGGAGAATGAAGAAGCCAGTGGACACCTCTCCTGCTCCAACAATAAAAGCAAGTCACCAGTGTCTTCCCTGAAGAGATATAATATATATGTCTGAAACTCCAGCATTTATGGCTGCTGTCCATGGAATGAGCCTCTGGTAGCCTGGCTCTGAGAACCAATACGGCTGTGTTTACAAGTCCAATAGGATTGGAGAAATTAAAAAAAACAAGTGCAGGAGTACCCCCTACCCAACAGATATCAACTGAACTCAGCACAGAGGGAGCAGTCAATGAAGCTCATTTCCAAGTTTCTCCCTGGAAAGGAATTAACAACATACTTTCCCAGTTACTGCCTGAGGGCCCAGGTTTAATCATTCTGATCTAAGTTCTGACATTAGTCCTCCCTTTGGGAAAATGATGGGTCTTGGCACATCCTCAAATACTGGGAGCCACTAAGAACAAAGAAGGTGGCCTGGACATTGCAAATGTTCAAGAGACAAGGAGAAGCTCAGACTCAGATGATTTACAAAGTTCATTTTCTATAGGAAATAACACTGAAAAGTGGGAGAAGTGGACGTTTTATGTTATGTGCACAAACCAACAGAAAAAGAAGGAAAATGAAGAAACAAGGGGATTTGCTTTAAACAAAAGAATAAATTAACCTTCAGAAATACAACCTAATGAAATGAAGATAAGTTATTTTTCCTGAACGAGTTAAAAATGCATCATAGAGGTATTCATAGAGGTCAGGAGATCAATGCACACAAAAAATGAGAATATTGACAAAGAAAATATTTTAAAAGTACCAGACTGAAATGATAGAGCTGAATAATATAATAATTTACCAGGAATATTTGATAGAGGAATTCAAAAACAACTGGAACAAGCATATAAAAGGATCCGTGAAGTCAAAAGCAGGGAAGTGATATTCATCCAAACAAAAAGCAAAAAAAAAATTAAAATGTTTTGGTGCATTTTCTCATGTGCTTGTTGGCCATGTGTATGTCTCCCTCGGTGAAATTTCTGTTCATGTCTTTTGCCCATTTCATGACTGGATTGTTTGTTTCTTTGCTGTTGAGTTTAATAAGTTCTTTATAGATTTGGATACTAGCCCTTTATCTTATAGGTCATTTGCAAATATCTTCTCCCATTCTGTAGGTTGTCTTTTAGTTTTGATGACTGTTTCCCTTGCTGGGCAGAAGCTTTTTATCGTGATGATGTCCCAATAGTTCATTTTTTCTTTTGTTTCTTTTGCCTTCATAGATGTATCTTGCAAGAAGTTGCTGTGGCCAAGTTGAAAAAGGCTGTTGCCTGTGTTCTCCTGTAGGATTTTGATGGATTCTTGTCTCACGTTTAGATCTTTCATCCATTTTGAGTATGGTGTAAAAGAATGGTCTAGTTTCAGTCTTCTGCACGTGGCTGTAAAATTTTCCCAGCACCATTGATTGAACAGACTTTTTTCCAGTGGATAGTCTTTCCTCCTTTGTTGATTATTAGTAGACCATAGAGTTGAGGGTCCATTTCTGGGTTCTCCATTCTATTCCATTGATCTATGTGTGTGTTTCTGTGCCAGTCCCACACTGTCTTGATGATCACAGCTTTGTAGTACAACCTGAAATGTGGCATTGTGATGCCCCCAGCTATGGTTTTCTTTTTCAATATTCCCCTGGCTATTTGGCTATTCAGGGTCTTTTCTGATTCCACATAGATCTTAAGATGATTTGTTCCAACTCTCTGAATAAAGTCCAAGGTATTTTGATAGGGATTCCATTAAACGTGTAAATTGCCCTGGGTAGCATTGACATTTTCACAATATTAATTCTTCGAATCCATGAGCATGGAATATTTTTCCATCTCTTTGTGTCTTCCTCAATTTCTTTCAGAAGTGTTCTGTAGCTTTTAGAGTATAGATCCTTTACCCTTTTGGTGAGGTTTTTTCCTAGGTATCTGATACCTTTCAGTGCAACTATTAATGGAATTGACTCTTTAATTGCTCTTTCCTCAGTTTCATTGTTAGTGTATAGAAATGCCATTGATTTCTGGGCATTGATTTTGTATCCTGCATCACTGCAAAATGCTGTATGAGTTCTAGCAATCTTGGGGTAGAGTCTTTTGGGTTCTCTTTGTACAGTATCATGTCATCTTCAGAGGGAGAGTTTGACTTCTCCTTTGACAATTTGAATGCATTTTATTTCTTTTTGTTGGCTGATTGCTGAGGCTAGGACTTGTAATACTATGTTGAATAGCAGTGGTGAGAGTGGACATCCCTGTCGTGGTCCTGATCTTAGGAGAAAAGCTCTGAGTGTTTCCCATTGAGATTGATATTTGCTGTGGGCTTTTCGTAGATGGCTTTTAAGATGCTGAGGGATGTTGCCTCTATCCCTACACTCTGAAGAGTTTTGATCAGGAACGAATGCTGTATTTTGTCCAATGCTTTCTCTGCACCTATTGAGAGGATCATAGGGTTCTTGTTTTTCTCTTGCTGATATGATCTATCACATTGATTGCTTTACGAGTGTTGAGCCAGCCTCCCATCCCAGGGATAAATCCCATTTGTTCGTGCTGAATAATCTTCTTAATGTATTGTTGGATCCTATTGGCTAGTATCTCGTTGAGAATTTTTGTATCTGTGTTCATCAGGGATAGTGATCTATAATTCTTTTTGGTGAGGCCTTTGTCTGGTTTTGGAATTAAGATGATGCTGGGCTCATAAAACGAGTTTGGAAGTGTTTCATCCCTTTCTAACTGTTCGAACAGCTTTAGTAGAATAGCTGTTCGAATAGTTTCTCCCTAAACGTTTGATAGAATTCCCTAGGGAAGCCATCTGGCCCTGGACTTTTGTGTCTTGGGAGGTTTTTGATGACTGCTTCAATTTCCTCCCTGTTATCGGCCTGTTCTTGTTTTCTATTTCTTCCTGTTCCAGTTTTGGTAGCTTGTGATTTTCCAGAAATGCACCCATTTCTTCTAGATTTCCTAATGATTTTATGTATAGCTGCTCATAATATGTTTTTAAAATCGTTTGCATTTCCTTGGTATGGGTTGTGATCTCTTTTTCATTCATGATTTCATTAGAGTTTTTTCTCTTTTGTTTTTAATAAGGCTTGCTATTGGTTTATCTATCTTATTCATTCTTTCAAAGAACCAACTCCTGTTTTTTTTATCTGTTCTACAGTTCTTCTAGTCTCCATTTCATTGAGTTCTGCTCGAATCTTTATTAACTCTCTTCTTCTGCTGGGTGCAGGTTTTATTTGCTGTTCTTTCTCCAGCTCTTTTAGGTGCAAGGTTAGCTTATGTATTTGAGTTCTTTCCAATTTTTTGAGGGATGCTGATATTGTGATGTATTTCCCTCTCAGGACTGCTTTTGCTGTATCCCAAAGATTTTTTTTTTAATTAATTTTTATTGGTGTTCAATTTACCAACATACAGAAAAACACCCAGTGCTCATCCCGTCAAGTGTCCACCTCAGTGCCCGTCACCCATTCCCCTCCAACACCCGCCCTCCTCCCCCCTTCCACCACCCCTAGTTCATTTCCCCGAGTTAGGAGTCTTTATGTTCTGTCTCCCTTCCTGATATTGTGAACTGGTGCAGCCACTCTGGAAAACTGTGTGGAGGTTCCTCAAAGAGTTAAAAATAGACCTGCCTACGACCCAGCAATTGCACTGTTGGGGATTTACCCCAAAGATTCAGATGCAACGAAACGTCGGGACACCTGCACCCCGATGTTTCTATCAGCAATGGCCACAATAGCCAAACTGTGGAAGGAGCCTCGGTGTCCATCGAAAGATGAATGGATATCCCAAAGATTTTGAATGGTTGTATCTCTATTCTCATTTGTTTCCATGAATCTTTTTAATTCTTCTCTAATTTCCTGGTTGACCATTTCATCTTTTAGCCGGATGGCCATTAACCTACACGTGGTTGAATTTCTTTCACATTTCTTCTTGTGATTGAGTTCAAATTTCAAAGCATTATGGTCTGAAAATATGCAGGGGACAATCCCAAACTTTTGGTTTTGGTTAAGACCTAATTTGTGACCCAGTATGTTGTCTTTTCTGGAGAAATCTCCATGTGCACTTGAGAGGAATGTGTATTCAGTTGTGTTTGGATGAAAAGTTCTTTAAATGTCCAGTGTATCATTTAAAGCTCTTGTTTCTTTGGAGATGTTGTGCTTAGAAGATCTGTCATTTGCAGAAAGCACCGTCTTGAAGTCTACCAGTGTATGTGTACTATTATCTACATATGTCTTTACTTTGGTTATTAATTGATTGATATACTTGGCAGCTCCTACATTAGAGGGATAAATATTCATGGCTGTTAGGTCCTCTTGTTGGATAGATCCTTTAAGTATGATAGTGTCCCTCTTCATCTCTTAGTACAGTCTTTGGGATAAACTTTAATTTATCTGATATGAGGATTCCTACCTCTGCTTTCTTTTGAGGACCATGGTAAATGGTTCTCGAATTTTTATTTTCAGACTGTAGGTGTCCTTGGGGGTAAAATGAGTCTCTTGTAAACAGCAAATAGATGGGTATTGCTTTTTTATCCAGTCTTAAACCCTGCGCCTCTTTGATGGGATCATTAAGCCCATTCACGTTCAGAGTTACAATGGAAAGATATGAATTAAGTGTCATCATAATACCTATTCAGTCCCTGTTTTTGTGCATTTTTTCTTTGGACTTCTTCTTTCTTTTACTGAGTCCCTCTTAATATTTCTTGTAGAGCTGGTTTGGTGGTCACATATTCTTTCAGTTTCTGCCTATCTTGGAAGCTCTTTATCTCTCTTTCTATTCTGAATGAGAGCCTTGCTGGATAGAGTATTCTTGGCTGCATGTTCCTATCATTTAGGACCCTGAATATATCCTGCCAGCCCTTTATGGCCTGCCAGGTCTCTGTGGAGAGTTCTGTTAATCTAATAGTTCTCCCCATATAAGTTAGGGATGTCTTGTCTCTTGTTGCTTTAAGGATTTTATCTTTATCTTTGGTATTTGCAAGTTTCAGTGTTAAATGTCGAGGTGTTGAATTGGTCTTATTGGTTTAAGTGGGGGATCTCTCTATCTCTTGGATCTGAATGCCTGTATCTCTCCCCAAATTTGGGATGTTCTCAGCTATTATTTGTTCAAATATGCTTGCTGTTCCTCTTTCCCTCTCAGTGCCCTATGGAATTCCAATTAAACATAGATTTTCCCTTCTGAGGCTGTCATTGATTTTGTTTAACCTTTCCTCTGGGTCTTTTTTTAAAAATGATTTATTTATTTATTCATCTTAGACATAGAAAGAGAGAGAGAGAGAGGCAGAGACACAGGCAGAGGGAGAAGCAGGCTTCACGCCAGGAGCCCGACGTGGGACTTGATCCTGGGACTCCAGGATCGGGCCCTGGACCAAAGGAAGGCGCTAAAGGGCTGAGCCACCCAGGGATCCCTCCTCTGGGTCTTTTAATTGCTTTTCTCTTCTTTTCTAGCTTCATTCCTTGCCATCAACTTGTCTTCTATGTCACTCACTCTTTCTTCTGCTTCATTTACCCTCGTCATTAGGACCTCCAGTTTGGATTGCATCTTATTTAATTGAGTTTTAATTTTGGCCTGATTAGTTTTAAATTCTGCAGTCAAGAAGTCTCTTGAATCCTTTATGTTTTTTTTCCAGAGCCACCAGTAGCTTTATAATTGTGCTTCTGAATTGTCTTTGTGACTGACATGGAATTGTAATCCAAATTCTGTTACTCTGTGGCAGAGAGTACTGTTTCTGATTCTTTCTTTTGTGGTGAGTTCTTTCTGCTCATTTTGCTCAGTGCAGAGTGGCTAAAAACGAATTGCACTGTAAAAAGGAAGAAAAAGAAAAAACTAAAACTAACACAAGCTGGGGTATCCTCTGGTTCTCTATACTGTAAATCCTGGACTTCCCCTGGAGCTTTCCAGCTGCTTGGCCAAGAACTTGCTCTTCCCCTGTCGTTCCAGCTGGTCTTCTGGGGAAGGGGCCGGCTGTGCTGGCTCTCATGTGTCTGCACCTGGGGGAGTTGCCCGCCCCCTGCCAGGTTCACAGCTTGGTGGGAGCTGTTTATCCTGTGAGGCCCCTGTTCCCTGGCAGCCCCACTCTGTCCCAGGCACAGGGTGACACCAGGAGGAACAACAACACTCGTGTTGGCCAGCTCCTCAGCTCTGGAGTCAGCACCCGCAGTTACAACCACAGTCTACCAGTCCACACTGGCCTGGATGCTTCAGGGCTAGAGTGCTGATCTGTACAGCTTGGGGGCACCTGGTGGGAGGAGCGTCCTTGCTGTCCTGTGCCCTCCCTGCCTCCCTCTGTCCCAGGTGGACTGCAGGATCCTGGGCTCTGCCTGCTCAGAGCCCTGAGATCTGGGTCCTGTGCTGCTGGTATCGGGCTCTTGGGGCCATGGCTCCCCAAGGCAGCAGGGCACAGCCCCCTGTGCCCTGAGCTTCCCCCTGAGCGTTCTCAAGGCCCTGCTTGGCAGGCTCCAGCCCTTTATGGAGCTCAGCCTGGTGGTCTGTGGCGTGCTCTCCCTCGGAGCATACTTCCTCTGTTAGTGACCCCGAGAGACTGCAGGCTGCACTACCCCTCCTGCGTTGCTGCCTGGTTTCCCTGCCAAGCGCCTTTCCATCTGGGATCAATCCAGTGTGGATTTTCAAAGTTCCTGCTTCTCTGGGACTGGGCTTTCCTGTCTTGAGGCTTTTGCTGCCTGGCCTTAGCTGGCTTCTCCCTGGGGTCCCACCCCACTTGAGTCTTTTTTTTTTTATATGCCTTTGTACCTTGTTAGAAGCCTAAACTCTTTTCTCTGTAGTGTTCCAGCTGTTCTCTCTTTAAATCTCAGGTCGAATTGATAGGTTTTCAGGATGATTTGAAAGTTATTTAGGTAAGTTGGTGGGGACAGGTGACTTGGGGACCCTACTCCTCTGCCATCTTGCCCCGCCCCCTGCCATTTCTTTTCTTGCTTTTTTGACTGGTTAGAATTTCCAGCACCACGTTGAATAGGAGTAGGGAGAGCATACATCCTTGCTTCATTCCCTATCTTCAGTGGAAAGCATTGCCTTTTACGGCTAAGATGTTAAATATAGATTTTTTTTGTAGATATTTAATATTTACCTAAAGAAGTTCCCTTCTGTTGCTACTTTTCTGAGAATTTCTATCATGAATGAGTTTTGAATTTTGTCAACTGTTTTCTCTGTGTCATTAAATATGATCTGTGTGATTTTTCTTCTTGTTCTGTTAATATGGTAAATTAAATTATTTTTTCTTATATTAAACCAGTCTGTCATCAAAGGTCCCAAATTTATGTGTGTAGTTGTTTGTAATACTTCCTTATTATCTTTTTGATGCCTATAGGATTTGTAGTTAAATACTCTTTTAAATTCTTTATATTGGTAATTTGTGTCTTCCCTTTTTTTAAGATTTTATTTAATTATTCATGAGAGACATGGAGAGAGAGGCAGAGACATAGGCAGAGGGAGAAGCAGGCTCCATGAAGGGTGCCTGATGTGTAACTCCATCCCCAGACTCCAGGATCATGCCCTGAGCCAAAGGCAGAAGCTTAACCTCTGAGCTACCCAGGCATCCCACCATCTCTCTCTCTCTCTCTCTCTCTCTCTCTCTTTTTTTTGTATATTTTTTATTGAAGTTCAATTTGCCAACATATCGCATAATACCCTGTGCTCATCCCATCAAGTACCCCCTCAGTGCCCATAACTCTAGCTAGAAATAATAAAGTTATATTTTACTACTATATTTCCCTGAAGCTTAATAAACATTGTACTCTTTTTTATTTTTAATTTATTTTTTTTTCTCTTTCTTTTTTTTAATATTTTTTATTTATTTGACACAGAGAGAGAGAGAGCACAAGCAGGGGGAGTAACAGAGGGAGAGGTAGAAGCAGGCTCTCAGCTGAGCAGGGGTCCTGAAGGGGGGCTCCATCCCAGGGTCCTGGGATCATGACCTAAGCTGAAGGTAGATGCTTAACTCACTGAGCCACCCAGGTGCCACATTGTACTCCTTTTAAAGTACTTTTTAGCCCCAGTGTCTGCTTACCAATCCCTAGTCTTTCTTTAGTTTTTCAAACTTTGGGGACACCTGAGTGGCTCAGTGTTTGAGTGTCTGCCTTTGGTTCAGAGTGTGATTTCAGGGTGCTGGGATCAAGTCCCACATCAGGCTCTTTGTAAGAAGCCTGCTTCTCCCTCTGCCTAGGTCTCTGCCTCTCTCTGTGTGTCTCTCATGAATAAAGTCTTTAAAAATACTTTATAATTTTTCAAACATTAGTATATATCTCATTTCCTCCAAAAGTCTTTTCCTTACCTAATGCCCCCTCCTCTCAGCCTAAACATATTTGTGAATGATATACCTATGTTTGTATTTGTGGCTATCATTCTGTACTTTATTCAATTAATGCTTGCCTTTCCTACTAGGCAGAGCTCCTTGATGGATTCCTCATCTCTGGGTCTCCAGGGCAAGACACAGTATTTGTTGAATTGAATGCTTATGCACTTTTCCAGAAGAGGAGGGTGTTTCTAAGATCCAAGGCTTTGTATACTCTGCCCCAAGAACTGGAAGAGAGATACCCATCCACTCTCAAGTCATTATTGAGTGAAAGATATCATGTCTGACTTCAAATATTTAAAAAGCTTCCTTGTAAAGAATAATCACAATTTGATTAATCTCTGTGGTTACAAAAGCAATATGTGGAAGATATAGGATATAGATTGAAGTTTAAGAGAAATAAGAGCTATAAGATTGCCAAAGGGGAAATAGACTGCTCTGAGGAGTACTAAGTTTCCTATGACTGAAGTTGTGTGAGCAGAAGCAGAACAGCTACTTGGAGAAAATATCACATAGAAGATTTAAACCATCACTTGGCAGGGTTAGAGTGAATAGCCTTTTAGTTTCCTCTAGAATGCATTCATTAAAGTAAGATGGAATGGGATAGGACTGAAACATATTCTCTTCTTAATTTTTTTTTTCCTCCTCTAGCTGACTCTATCTCTGTACACTATCACCCTTATCAGCATTCTAGGTTCAAAAGTGCAGAATCATATAACCCTCTATCACATCATCCCAGTTTTTTTTTAATTTTTTAATTTATTATTTATGATAGTCACACACAGAGAGACAGAGAGAGAGAGGCAGAGACACAGGCAGAGGGAGAAGCAGGCTCCATGCACCTGGAGCCCGACGTGGGATTCGATCCCGGGTCTCCAGGATCGCGCCCTGGGCCAAAGGCAGGTGCCAAACCGCTGCGCCACCCAGGGATCCCATCCCAGTTTTTTTCAGTAATAAAATTATGTAGATTCTACCTTAACATCATCATATCATATCATCTCTTGAATCCCTTCATTCCAATCATATTGGCCTTGCTTTAATTCAGATGTTCATTACCTCTCCCTTGGATCATTGCAATGGCCTTCTCCTAACTCTTGGCCACAGCTATCATAATAATAATCCAAAAATATCCTTCAAGTAATATTACTCCAATGTTCAAACGCTTTTACTGGCTTCACACTACCATTAGGAAAAAAGCAAATAACTCATCCTGTAATTCAGTGGTCTTCCAAAATCTAGTAGTGACCTACCCCTCCCAGCTTCATCTCCCTCTACTTCTTTGCATGCTAACACTGCTCCAAACTATAATATTGAATACTCCCAGAACAGGCCCTGTTGTTCCCTTTTGCCCCTTCCCTTTTCTCTTACTATCTAAATCTTACATCTATCCTTTAAGGAATAGCTAAAATTATATCTCTTCTATAAGGTCCATCATAAATCCTCCTCTTCTCCATTACTTTATATTTCTTTTATTCTATAAACTGTAATAGGATTTTTGATTAGTGCTTACAAAATGTGTCATTTTTAGATCTTTTTTTAATTTCAACATTTGTTTATATTTAAAAGAGACTTTCTTAAAGACATTGTACATTTGCATTTGCTTTTTAAAAAAATCCTGTCTGACAACCTTTGCCTAGCCAGAGTAATTTATTTTTAATTTTTTCATGATTCTTAAGATTATCTAGCTTGTATAGTAGCAATACAGTTAAGATTTCTGAATTTTAATTGTTAGTTATTATTCTAAATATTTTATATATTTTTTAAAATATGTGTTTATTTGAAAGAGAGACAGTGTGAGTGAGGGGAGGGGCAGAGGGAGAGAATATCAAGCAGATTCCCTGCTTAGCATGGAGCCTGATTCTGGGCTTGATCCCTGACTCTGGGCTTGATCCCACAATCCACAAGTTCATTACATGAGCTGAAACCAAGAGTCAGATGTCCAACCAACTGTGTCACCCAGGCACTGCTTATATATATATAATGTCCCTGCAACCACCTCATGAGGTAGGTACTATCATTATCCCCATTTTACAGGTAAATAATTCAAGGCTTGAGAACTTGAGATAGTAAATATTTTGCTCAATTATACAAAGTCAAGTGATTGGATTCCTTGATGGCTCAACGGTGGAGCATCTGACTTTGGCTCAGGGCGTGATCCCAGATACAGGGATCAAGTCTCAAATCGGGCTTCCTGTGAGGAGCCTGCTTCTCCCTCTGCCTGTGTCTCTGCCCCCCGCCCCCCCGTTCTCTCTCTCCCTATGTCTCTCATGAATAAATAAATAAAGTATTTTAAAAAAGGCAAGTGAGTTTCCTAATATAGCATAAATTTGAAGGAAAAGAAGCTGCTAAGACTTGTTACTTTTGCTTGTGTCATGCTCCATGTCTGGACTACCATGCCTGTGTATGGGCCAATCTACACTTTAATCCAAACCTACCTTCGAAATCCTCACACCATGGCTTTAAGCTGGGACCAGGAGGGGAAGATATGAGTATGACTTTCCTGTGAGTGATAGGCAGGAAGAATGTGGAAATATTAGAACAGGTAATGATTTGATGGTGGGATTTCTACTGGGCAGAACTCATGTCTTGGCTCCTTTACTTCCTGGCTATGTAAGCTTTGGCTTCATCTATGCTGAGCCTTAGGATTTAAACTGGAATGTTAGAGTGGAATTTTTTTTTAAATTTCACAGACCACAGATCTGGGGCACCTGAGTGACTCAATCAGTTGATCATCTGACTCTTTATATGGCTCAGGTCTAGATCTCATAGTTCTTAGTTCGAGCCCCATGTTGGGCTCCATATTGGGCATGAAGCCTACTTAAAAGAATTCAAAGACCTGTCAAGAGAAATCTGTCATTTTGTGTCTATATTTGTATTGGAATCCACATCACTCTTGCTACTACATCTGACCTGCTGTGCAGCCATGAACAAGGCCCTTTCTTCTGGACATCACTATCCATACCAGTGAAGAAGTTCAACTGGATAAATGGCCCTTACACTCTGATACTTTGTGAGGGGAAAAAAAATGAGACAGTCATTTGTTTTCCAGAAAGAAGCCAGTGGGCACTTTGGGAGGCTTCCATCATGGTTGTTTCTTTCCTTAGCCTGGGAAGGAATAAATAGTGTCATTAATCATCATTATTATTATCACAATGATCACCAAGAAACAATTTCTGTGGCATATTGTACATGACCTATGGTTAAGAAGATTCATATTTGATAACAATACATGTATAATACCTACTTAATAATTGGTTGCAATTATACAACTCATGAAAATGTGTGAAATATTTACATCTATTAATCTCATTTTATCCCCATAGCAATTTGTTTAGGATGATACCTATTCTTATTCCCATTTTCCAAATGACAAACTAACAGTGTAGTTGAGGAAGCAAGACAAACATATTGATGAAAAGTGCCAAATGAATCATACACAGTGAGAGTAGAGGAAAGGGAAAGATCCCTGAAAGGACACAAGGGAAATACTCCTTTGAAAAAGCAAGATTTTTATTGGGCCTTGTGGAAAGTTTGGATAGGATGAAAAAAAGGTGGTAAGCCTTCCAAACAGGAAGAGAAATGTGAGATGCAGAAGAAAAAGTTGTCCAAGTCATTTTTAAGGAATGAGTAAATACGTTTAGTTGGGGCCAGCTGATTTGACAGGGAAACATTTAAACATTTGGGTGAGTCTAAGTGTTAGAAGGCCTGGAATGACAGGTTTTAACTTTCATGAGACCCTAGTATTCAATTACTCTGTGAGGAAGACAATGAAATGGTCATGCAAATTGCTAAAAACACATATTCTATCATGGATCCATGGGAGAGCTAAGATATGACCATGACTTTTTTCTTCACAGCAGGTACTCTTTCCAACAAAATGCAGGTTCCACAGTCTTGCCTATTTCAGGGACATCAGCAAGCAATGATTTTTACCAAACCAAGATGTGTGGAAAATTTTTTATTATAATTTTTTAAAGATTTTATTTATTTATTCATGAGAGACAGAGAGAGAGAGAGGCGGACACAGGCAGAGGGAGAAGCAATCTCCACCCAGGGATCCCCACATGGGACTTGATTCCGGGTCTCCAGGATCCGGCTCTGGGCTGAAGGCTGCGCTAAACCACTGAACCACCCAGGCTGCCCTATTATCCTTTTTTTTTTCAAAACACCTGGTGAGTAATCCTTTTTCCTTCTTTGGAGAAATTGAGAGGATGCGGGTCAGCATTACCTCCCCAAATCTTCCTCACATTAATATGCAATTAAGGTACTTCCTGAGTCCATCTTCAACACTATCTAGATTCAGTAAGGACTAGGGAGTACCTCAAGAAAATAAGACCCAGACTATGACAAATGGAAATACTGGGGATCAACTGTAATAAGACAAGTTAGAACATTTTCTCCTTTTTTAAGACCATAAATCACCTTGATGGCTTTTTTAAATTTTAAAATAAATGTCAATTTGAAAAATGAGAGTAGTTACTTTGCCCGTAGCAGAATCACTCTTGAAGTCCCAGTAATCATCATTGTTTGTTGCCTCCTTTGTTTTTACTCTTAGTTGCCTGGTGCCTTTTTTCTCTTCTTGTTCCTTTCCCTCTCCTAGTCTCTAGATTCCCAGAAGTTCATCCACTAATGCCCACTTTGTTAGCAAACCATAATAACTAATAAATCACTAGAGTTTGGGGTTCAACACTATCAGAAATTTTATCTTAACTATAGGGCTTGTGTGTATGTCTGGCTACTGATTGACTGAAAAATATCTTTCCTCACCACTAATTGAAGTTTCAGAATGAACAAATTAAAATGGCCTCATAGAATCTGTCCTTAACTTGGAGAGGAACCAAAGAACCAAACTGTTCTTCTGACATGGATGAAAGGACCCATCTCAAAAATATCTGAACCCACTCAAAATTTCAAAGGAACATGAGCTCAGAGCCCAAGCCCTGGGAGATATCTTCTGCAGAGGCAGTTGGAGAGCTACAGGGAATATACAAAATCCTTATCCATTTTCATTTAATCCTATGCAGATCTAATCTCATCCTTCAAGAAACACATCCTTTAATAAATTCTGTTTAAATAAAGGGGGTGGGGAGAAAGCACCTCAAACACAGTTGTGTTTTATTTTTAGCTCAATTAACTTCCAGAGCCATTAACTGGTTTGTCACTTCAGGATTTCCCTAGAGAAGAGCTCAAGGGCCTCCTCAGTCCAAGCCCCCTATCCTTTAGCTGAAGTGGTCTTGGGCTCAGAGCTCCAGAAGTCTGACAGCTTTGAACCAGCTACTGTAAGACAAGTTTAATTTTTGCATGGTAAAAATTAATTTTTAGACAGAAATAACTTTTGGAAATTACAATTATAGCCACCATTCTCCTTCTCAACATTCCTTTAGTTATATTTGTGAAATTGAGGAAGCCACATTCCCTTTCTAGCTCTCAGTTACCCTTTATATAAAATGACAGAAAAGAAAGGTGGATTAAATCAATGGTTCTCAGATTTCATGGTAGATCAGAAATACTGGAGGAGCATGTTAAAAATATACATGCCTAAACATTAGCCATATTGATTCTGATTTATTAGACCTGGGGTATAGCTCTAGGAGCTAAATTTTTTATAAGTTTTCTAGGTCTCTAAATTTCCATTCCTATCTAAAAACAAAGAAATTTTTATCTCCTGAAAAAATGCTGGATTACAAATGTGCATTTAGTTCACCAAGAACCTCAGACATATTACTTAGTACATTTAAAGTGGCCAGAGCTCTAAAAGTCTTAGCTAATGAGAAGGAATGTGACTAAAACATGAAAAAAATCCATAAAACTCAGGAATGAAATGCGGGTCTAGTCATGTGAGTAAAATCAGGTAATACTATAGTCTAGAGCTCTTCTTCCATAAGATCTTCGATTCTGAACAACCTTCAGTATCCCACTGACTTAGAAGTAGAACATGTAGGGTTTTCAATATAAGTAAAAGGATTTAGATGAAAGTCACCTAGAAAAACAGAGAGAAGTATTGGATTAAAGTATTTTAAATGTCCCAGTTATGGTTCCTAAGTGACAAGAGATCTACATGAGTCTCCTAGTCTCAGACTACCACACATCCAAGGGCTGCCTGATAGCATGCCATAATCTAAACCCTATCAAGAGTTCTTAAAATCAAATCTGATGCATAAACTGTGCCTGTCCAAGCATAATAGACCCGAGACTTCTGCTCTTATCTGGAGTGTTCTAACCAACACAGTTTGTTTCCAGGACAACCCTGGTTTGGCTCACCCTGAAGATTAGATTGTTATCATTGCATTGATAAGCAGAGGGGAGATATACCATATGGAGAAGGTTCTTAATCCAAACACCAACAGAGTCAACAAGAAGCCATATTTGTTCCCGTTATGAAGACATCCTTGTAGCCCATAGAATGCATGTTCTAAGCAGGCCCTACAAGGTGCCTATGGCTTTCCTCCCTGCTTCCCCAATCTTCACTGCCTGAGTGTTTTAGAGGCTTGAACTTTTAAAGACCCAACAAAACCACTCACCTCATTCCATGGGCATACTTGAGGTTGCCCCATGTAACAGCGCTTTTATTTATTTTTATTTTATTTTATTAATTAATTAATTAATTAATTAATTAATTTAGTGACAGTGCTTTTAGATGCATAGTAACATTTATTACATGCAAGATGGTTTGTCCTGGTCAAGAGCAGTCTTTAATGGTAGAAACTGATCCAATGAGTGGCAATCACAGGAACACAGATTTTAGCAAAAAGTATAGGGGAAGGTATGCAACATTTACTGGGTGTACACTATGTGCCAATCCCTGTAGAAGGTACTTTATATATCTGTTCTTGTTTAATCTTTGAGACATTATAAGAAATGTATTAACCAGGCCATTGCACAGTTGAAAAAAAAAAAAGACCCAACATTGGAAGAAGTGAAGTAATTGACAATAGGTCACTCAGCTGGTAAGGAGCAGAACCAGAATTCAAACCCAGAAAAAGGGCTAGTGTCCAAGATCTATAAAGAACTTATTCAACTCAACACCCAAGAAACAAGCAATTCAATCATGAAATGGGCAGAAAACATGAACAGAAATTTCACCAAGGAAGATCTACACATGGCCAACAAGCACATGGGAAAATGCTCCGCATCACCTGCCATCAGGGAAATACAAATCAAAATCACAATGAGATACCACCTCATACCAGTGAGAATGGGGAAAATTAACAAGGCAGGAAACCACAAATGTTGGAGAGGATGTGGAGAAAGGGGAACCCTCTTGCACTGTTGGTGGGAATGTGAAGTGGTACAGCCACTCTGGAAAACTGTGTGGAGGTTCCTCAAAGAGTTAAAAATAGAACTACCTTACGACCCAGCAATTGCACTGCTGGGGATTCACCCCAAAGATACAGATGCAGTGAAAAGCCAGGACACCTGCACCCCAATGTTTCTAGCAGCAATGTCCACAATAGCCAAACTGTGGAGGAGCCTCGGTGTCCATTGAAAGATGAATGGATAAAGAAGATGTGATATATATATATATATATATATATATATATATATATATATATTCCATGGAAATGGAGTATTATGCTGAGTGAATTAAGTCAATTGGAGAAGGACAATCATTATATGGTTTCACTTATATGGGGAATATAAAAAATAGTGAAAGCAATTATAGGGGAAAGGAGAGAAAATGAGTGGGAAAAATTAGAGAGGGTGACAAAACGTGATAGACTCCTAACTCTGGGAAACAAACAAAGGGTAGTGGAAGGGAAGGTGGGGGGGATGGGTTGACTGTGTGACGGGCACTGAGGGGAGAATTTGACAGGATGAGCACTGGGTGTTATACTATATGTTGGCAAATTGAAGTCCAATAAAAAAATAGTTTAAAAAGAAACACAGACTTCTGAGTACAGAGGTTTTCTTTTCCGTTTTATTCTAAAATACTATAGTTTTATATTTCAGTGCATGTCCTATTTTAATTATTTTTGTATCAAATGTGGTGTTTAAGTCAAGATTCACAGTAAGTCTTTTTTTAGTTCCTCTCTATATTTTTATTTTTTTGAGCATCAGTATGAACTCACAAAATTTTATGTATCTGAGTTACTAGTATTGAACACCATGTTTGTTTTTTGCTTGTTGTTTGTTTACAATAGGTCTTTTAAAAATATATAAAGGGGAACTTTAAATATATAAAGATATTAAATATATAGAGGTTCTGGGATGAAGAGGTTGAAGCACTAAGGAGCCAAATTACCTTGGCATAATCGTGTGAAGTCTTGCCATCACCAGAAGGCATGAGTTACATATCTTCAGAGATGATTATTATATTTGACCAGAGGTAGGAGAGTTCTTCCACTCTAGGGACAATGAGACATAAGGAAATTCCTGTGTTTGGAGAAGAATAATATATTCAAAATTATCTTATCTGTGTAAAGTGATCTAGCTTCTTGGAGTAAGTGACCTTGCCTGAACTCTTTTCATTTATCCCTCCAAATAAAAAACATGTCCACACAAAAACCTGTGTATAAATGTTCATAATAGTCCCAAGCTAGAAACAACCTGTATTCATTTGCTAAGGCTGCCATAACAAACTTTTACAAACTGGGTGCCTTAAAATAACAAAAATTTATTGTCTGGAAGCTGTAACTCCAAAATCAGCAGTACTGGTTTTTTTCTGAGGGCTCTGAGGGAGAAACTGTTCTATGTGTCTTCATAGATTCTGGTGACTTGTTGGCAATCTTTGGTATTTATTGGCCTAGAGATGCATCACTGAAATCCTCCAACTCCACATGGCATTCTCCCTGTGTCTTGTCACATAGTCTTCCATGTGTCTAAATTTACCTTTTGAAAAGAACCAGACATACTGGATTATGGCCCATGATAATGATCTCATTTCAGCTATCTTTACCTTTGTAAAGACCCTACTTCCAAATAAAGTCACATTCTCAGAAACTGGAAGTTAGAGCTTCAGCATATCTTTTGGAGGACACAATATAATCCATAATACAGCCAAAATTTCCTACAACAAAAGATGGTTAAACAAAATATGGTGCATACATACCATGGAATTCTACTCAGTAACAAAAAGAGTGAACTATAGACACATAATTTGAATAGATATTATGTGCATTATTTGAATGGAATAAAAAGTAAATACTATAGAACTCCATTATCCATGGTTTTACTTTCCACAGTTTAGTTAATTGTGGCCAATCGAGATCCAAAAGATCTTTCTGACATCATCATCAGATCAATAATAGCCTAACACCAAATCATAATGTCTATATTATTCACCTCATTTCGTGCCATCATGGTGGCATTTTATCATGTCATATCACCACAAGAATAGTTAGTACAATACAATAATATACTTTGAGAGCAAGACATTCACATAACTTTTATTATAGTATATTGTTACACTTGTTCTTTTTTATTAGTAGTTTTTGTTAATCTCTTACTTCACCTAATTTATAAATTAAACTTATCATAGGTATGTATTATAGGAAAAAGCATAGGATATATAGGCTTTGATACAGCTAGTTTCAGGGATCCACTGGGAGTCTTGAAATATACACCCCCCCCCATGGATAAGGGAGGACTACTGTATTGGAGGGTCACAAACTGTGTGATCCCATTTATATAAAACTTTCAAAATGCAAAAATTATAAAGATGTAACATAAACTAATGATTTCTGGTGCTTAGGGATAGTGTGTTCGAGGAGATTAGGTGTGATTTTAAAGAGGTCGCATCAGAGAAATTTTTGTGATGGTGGAACAGTTTTGTATCACAATTGCAATGATGACCACATGAGTTTACTCATGCAATATAATGGCATAGAACTATACACACACATTGTACTAGTGCTAATTTCCTGGGTTTTATGTTTTTCTGTAGTTATATAAAATATTATCATTTGAGGAACTGAGCAAAGGGTACATGAGGCCTCCCTGTAATTTCTTGTATAATTATTTCAAAATAAAAAATCTTTCTGTTGGCTTTATTTATTTATTCTCTTTTTAAAATTCATGTATAATTAATGTACAGAGTTATATTAGTTTCAGGAGTACAATATAATATTCAACAATTCTATGCATTACTTGAAGGTGAGTTTACTCTTCATTCTCTTTATCTATTTCACCCACTCCCCACCCAGCCATCTCCTTATGGTAATTACCAGTTTATTCTCTGTATCTTTTTAAAGATTTATTTATTTTAGAGAGCAAGAGAAAGAAAGAGACAGGGGGGAGGGGTAGAGAGAGTCCTACACAGACTCCATGCTGAGTGCAAAGCCCAGTAGGGGGGCTTGACCTTATGATTCTGAGATCACAACCTGAGCCGAAACCAAGAGTCAGACGCTTAACTGCCAGGAGCCCCTGTTGTCTGTATTTAAGAGTCTGTTTTTTTGTCTGTCTCTCTTTTTCTTTTCTTTTCTTTTTTTTTTGTTAATTTACTTTGTTTCTTAAATTCCACATATATGTTAAATTTTACGGTATTTGTCTTTCTCTGACTTATTTCACTTAGCATTAAACACCCTGGATCCATTCATGTTGATGCAAATGGCAAGATTTTATTCTTTTTAATGGCTAAGTAATATTATATATATTATAGATATAGATATAGATATATAGATATATATCACGTCTTTCTTATCCATTAATTTATTGATGGGCACTTAGGTTGTTTCCATATCTTGGATATTGTCCATAATGCTGCAATAAACATAGGGATGAATATGTCTTTTAGAATTAAAGTCTTTTTGGGTGGGGGGGGGGAATATTCAGTACTGGCATTACTGGATCATAATATGGTAATCCTATTTTTAATTTTTTGAAGAGCCTCCACACAGTTTCCCATGGTGGCTGCACCAATTTGCATTCCCATCAACAGTGCACAAGTTTCCTTATTCTTTACATTCTCCCCCAAAAATTCAAAGTGGTTGACTTTTCCTTAAAAAAAAAAACAGCAACAACAAAACAATCCTCTCAAAATGTTGAAGCTTCTTACTTTTCTGTTAACCATTACTTAGTCAGAATCCACACTGAGAACAGTGGACAAGAGAGTAAAAATACGGTGGGTTACTTAGGTGTAAGTAGACCAGTGGAGTCTGCTAAATGAGGGACTGGGATTCCCAAAAAAGTGACAACAGATACCAGAACTGAAGTGAATGACAGAGCTGCACTGGGACCTGGCAGGAGAATTGTTTGAAAGAATATTTAAGGAATTTTCCCTCTATCCCTATACTCTGAAGAGTTTTGATCAGGAATGGATGCTGTATTTGTCAAATGCTTTCTCTGCATCTAATGAGAGGATCATATAAATCCTGTTTTTTCCCTTGCTGACATGATCAATCACATTCATTGCTTTAGGAGTGTTGAACCAGCCTTGCATCCCGGGGATAAATCTTGGTCATGGTGAATAATCTTCTGAATGTATTGTTGGATCCTATTGGCTCTTATCTGGTTGAGAATTCTTGCACCCATGTTCATCAGAGATATTAGTCTATAATTCTCCTTTTTGGTGGGGTCTTTGTCTGGTTTTGGAAATAAGGTGATGCTGGCCTCATAGAACGAGTTCAAAAGTATTCCAACTCTTTCTATATTTCCGAAAAGATTTAGTAGAATAGGTAGGGTTTCTTCTTTAAACGTTTGATAGAGTTCACCTGGGAAGCCATCTGGCCCTGGACTTTTGTGTCTTGGGAGGTTTTTGATGACTGCTTCAATTTCCTCCCTGGTTATCAGCATCTTAAAAGCCATCTATGAAAAGCCCACAGCAAATATAATTCTCAATGGGGAAACATTGGAAGCCTTTCCCCTAAGATCAGGAACAAGACAGGGATGTCCACTCTCACCACTGCTATTCAACAGAGTACTAGAAGTCCTAGCCTCAGCAAGCAGGCAACAAAAAGAAATAAAAGGCATTCAAATTGTCAAAGAGGAAGTCAAACTCTCCCTCTTCTTGATGACAGGATACTGTACATAGAAAACCCAAAAGACTCCACCCCAAGATTGCTAGAACTCATACAGCAATTCGGCAGTGTGGCAGGATAGAAAATCAATGCCCAGAAGTCAGTGGCATTTCTATACACTAACAATGACACTGAAGAAACAGAAATTAAGGAGTCAATCCCATTTACAATGGCACCCAAAAACATAAGATACTTGGGAACAAGCCTAACGAAAGAGGTAAAGGATCTATACCCTTAAAACTACAGAACACTTCTGAAAGACATTGAGGAAGACACAAAGAGATGGAAAAATCTTCCATGCTCATGGATTGGCAGAATTAATATTGTGAAAATGTCTATTCTACCCAGGGCAATTTACACATTTAGTGCAATCCCTATCAAAATACCATGGACTTCTTCAGAGAGTTGGAACAAATCATCTTAAGATTTGTGTGGCATCAGAAATGACCCCAGATAGCCAGGGGAATATTAAAAAAGATAACCATAGCTGGGATAATCACAATGCCAGATTTCAGGTTGTACTACAAAGCTGTGGTCATCAAGACAGTGTGGTACTGGCACAAAAACAGACACACAGGTCAGTGGAACAGAATAGAGAATCCAGAAGTGGACTCTCAACTTTATGGTCAATTAATATTCAAGAAAGCAGGAAAGACTATCCACTGGAAGAAAGACAGTCTCTTCAATAAATGGTGCTGGGAAAATTAGACAGCCACATGCAGAAGAATGAAACTAGACCATTCTCTGACACCATACACAAAGATAAACTCAAAATGGATGAAAGATCTAAATGTGAGACAAAAATCCATCCAAATCCTAGAGGAGAACACAGGCAACACCCTTTTTTGAAGTTGGCCACAGCAACTTCTTGCAAGATACATCCATGAAGGCAAGAGAAACAAAAGCAAAAATGAACTGTTGGGACTTCATCAAGATAAGAAGCTTCTGCACAGCAAAAGAAACAGTCAACAAAACTAAAAGACAACCTACAGAATGGGAGAAGATATTTGCAAATGACGTATCAGATAAAGGGCTAGTATCCAATATCTATAAAGAACTTATTCAACTGAACAGCAAAGAAACAAACAATCCAATCATGAAATGGGCAAGAGACATGAACAGAAATTTCACAGAGGAAGACATAGACATGGCCAACAAGCACATGAGAAAATGCTCCGTATCACTGGCCATCAGGGAAATACAAATCAAAACCACAATGAGATACCACCTCACACCAGTGAGAATGGGGAAAATTAACAAGGCAGGAAACCACAAATGTTAGAGAAGATGTGGAGAAAGGGGAACCCTCTTGCACTGTTGGTGGGAATGTGAAATGGTGCAGCCACTCTGTAAAACTGTGTGAAGGTTCCTCAAAGAGTTAAAAATAGACCTGCCCTACGACCCAGCAATTGCATTGCTGGGGATTTACCCCAAAGATTCAGATGCAGTGAAATGCCGGGACACCTGCACCCCAATGTTTATAGCAGAAATGTCCACAATAGCCAAACTGTAGAAGGAGCCTCGGTGTCCATCGAAAGATGAATGGATAAAGAAGATGTGGGTTATGTATACAATGGAATATCACTCAGCCAATAGAAACGACAAATACCCACCATTTGCTTCGACGTGGATGGAACTGTATTATGCTGAGTGAAATAAGTCAATCGGAGAAGGACAAACATTATATGGTCTCATTCATTTGGGGAATATAAAAAATAGTGAAAGGGAATAAAGGGGAAAGGAGAAAAAATGATTGAGAAATATCAGAAAGGGAGACAGAACATGAGAGACTCCTAACTCTGGGAAACGAACTACCGGTGGCAGAAAGGCAGGTGGGCGCGGGGGTGACTGGGTGACGGGCACTGAGGGGGGCACTTGATGGGATGAGCACTGGATGTTATTCTATATGTTGGCAAATTGAACACCAATAAAAAACAAATTTATTTAAAAAAAGAAGATGTGGTCTATGTATGCAGTGGAATATTACTCAGTTATTAGAAATGACAAATAATCACTATTTGCTTCAACGTGGTTGTACCTGGAAGGTATTATGCTGAGTGAAATATGTCAATCGGAAATGGACAAACATTATATAGTCTCATTCATTTGGGGAATATAAAAATTAGTGAAAGGGAATAAAGGGAAAGGAGAGAAAATGAGTGAAAATATCAGTGAGGGTGACAAAACATGAGAGACACCTAACTCTGGAAAATGAACAAGGGGTAGTGGAAGGGGAAGTGGGTGGGGGATTAGGGTGACTTTGTGATGGGCACTAAGGGGGGCACTTGGTGGGATGAACACTGGGTGTTATGCTATATGTTGGCAAATTGAACTCCAATAAAAATTTTTTAAAAAGAATATTTGAGCTATACCTTAAAGATACGCAGAAATACTTGTAGGATTTGTTTGAAAGAAGCATATTTTACGAGGATTTGAAGTCCTTATATGAGAAGGTAGGGGCAAAAGCAGTGTAATGACGGTTATGTGACCCTATATGACCCATAAGTTGATAAAGCCTGGAAAAACCAAAATTTAATACAATGTCATAAGTCCTATAAAAGAGTTGACAACAAAGTGCTATGGAATCTCAGAGAAGAGAATATCTAACTGATTTAGGTTAAGAAAGACTTCATGGAAGAGATAGTATTCAATTTTGCAATGTTAGGATTTCATTAGGCAGAAAAAGTAACATACAAAGACAGAAAAATATTAGTGAGCGTAAGAAATTACAAATGGTCTGTTGGTGGATAAATGGATACAAAAAATCTATTTCTGTATATGTCATCTGTCTATCTATAGATACACACGCGCACACGTGCATGCAAATCATACAGGAATATTAACTATAGTTATCATTTTGTACATTACATCCCCAGTACTTATTTACCTTATAAATGGAAAATTTTACCTTATGACTATCTTTATACAATTCCCCCTTCTCCTAACCCCCACCTCTGGTAACCACAAATTTGATCTCTTTTTTTTATATGAGATTATGTTTTTTCTTAAGATTCCACACATGAGTGAGATCATACAGTACATGTCATTCTTGCCCTCAAGGCCCATCCGTGTTGTTTCATATCGCAGGATTTCCCTTTTTTATGGCTAAATAACATTTCATTGCGATTGCGTGTGTGCATGCATGTCGAGTGTGTATCTCATCACTTCCTGTCTATTCATCCATTAATGAGAACTTGGGTTGTTTCTGTGATGTGGTTATTATAAATAATGCCGCTATAAATATTGGGATGCAGACATCACCTTCACATATTTTTGTTTTCTTTAAACATATTCCAATCCCTACTTATATTGAAAATATAAGTATATAAAACTTAATAAAGTATATAAAACTTATAACCCTACTTATATTGAAAACCCTACATGTTCTACATGTGGAATTTCTGTATTATATGGTAGTTCTATTTCTAACTTATTGAGGAAACTCCATGTTGTTTTCTACAGTGACTATTACAATTTATAATATCACCAACAGTGCACTAGGATTCTTTTTTCCACATTCTCACTAACAGTTGTTTTTTTCTTGTCTTCTTGATGATAGTCATTCTAACAGTGTGAGGTGGTATCTCATTGCAGTTTTGATTTGCATTTTCATGATGATAAGTGATATTGAGCACTGTTTCTTGGACCTGTTGGTCATTGTGAATATCTTTAGACAATAGTCCATTCCCATCCTTTGCCCATTTTTAAATTGGGTTGTTTGTTTTTATGGTTTTTTTGCTATTGAGTTGTATGACTTCTGTATATATTTGGTTATTAACCCCTTATCAGATATATGATTTGAATTTTTTCCATTTTGTAACTTTTCCTTTTCTTTTGCTTATTGTTTACTTGCTTATTTTTATTTTGTCACATGTTTTGCAGTAATAAACTCAAAAATCATTACAAGAATCATGTTAAAGACATTTTCCCTTATGTTTTCCTCAATAAGTTTTATGGCCCCTCTTCTTACATTTAGGTCTTTTAATTCATTTAGAGATGATTTTTGTCAGTACCATAAGTTAAGGGTAGTTTTATTTTTTACATGTGACTATCCAATTTTCCCAATACTATTTACTAAAGAAATTTTTTCCCATTGAGTGTTCATGGCTACCTTGTCAAATATTAGTTGGCCATATATGCATGGGTTTATTGATGGGTTCTAAAGTCAGTTCCTTTGTTTTAAGTGTCTGTTTTCATGGCAGTACCACACTGTTTTGATTACTGTAGCTTAGTTATATAGCTTGAAATCAGGAAGTGTGATGCATCATGTTTTCTTCTTCATCAGGGTTACTTTGACTATGTGGAATCTTTTGTTTTTTCATATAAATTTTGGAATTTTAAAAATACTTTATAAAGGGAATAGGACTCTTAATAAGGATTGCATTAAATTGAATATATAGGTGGCTTTTGGTAGAATGAACATTTTAACAATATTCATTCTTTCAATCGATGGACACAGGACTTCTTTCCATTTTTGTCTTGTTTGATTTCTTTCATCAATGTCTTGTAGTTTTCCATGTAGATATTTTCCACCTCTTGGATGAAATTTACTATTAAGTATTTCGTTGTACTTGATGTTATTATAAATGGGATAGTTTTTTATTTTTTCAAATAATCCATTGTTAGAATAAAGAAATGCTATTCATTTTTTTTCTTTTTTTTAATAATAAATTTATTTTTTATTGGTGTTCAATTTGCCAACATACAGAATAACACCCAGTGCTCATCCCGTCAAGTGCCCTCCCTCACTGCCCATCACCCATTCACCCCCACCTCCCACCCTCCTCCCCTTCCACCACCCCTAGTTGGTTTCCCAGAGTTAGGAGTCTTTATGTTCTGTCTCCCTTTCTGATATTTCCTACCCATTTCTTCTCCCTTCCCTTCTATTCCCTTTCACTATTATTTATATTCCCCAAATGAATGAGAACATATAATGTTTGTCCTTCTCCGATTGACTCATTTCACTAAGCATAATACCCTCCAGTTCCATCCACATTGAAGCAAATGGTGGGTATTTGTCATTTCTAATGGCTGAGTAATATTCCATTGTATACATAAACCACATCTTCTTTATTAATTCTTTTTTTATCCTGCAACCTTACTGAATTTATTGATTAGTTATAACAGTTTTTTGGTGGGGTCTTTAGGATTTTCTATACATAAAATCATGTTAACTAGAAACAGAGGCAATTTTACTTCTTCTTCTTCAATACTGATGTCTTTTATTTATTTTTCTTTCCTGGTTGCTATGGCTGGGACTTTCAGTACTCTGTTGAATAGTACTGGTGAGAATGTGCACATTTATCTTGTTCCTGATTTTAGAGGAATATATTTCAACCTTTCATCATTGAGTATGATGTTCTCATGGATTTCTCATATATGGCCTTTATTATGTTGAAGTTCATTCCTTCTACACTTAATTAGTTGAGAATTTTCATCATAAATGATTATTTAATTTTGTCACATGCATTTTCCATGTCTATTAAGATGAATATGTGATTCTTTTCTTTCATTTTATTAATATTATGAAACACATTTCTTTTTTTTAATTAATTTTTATTGGTGTTCAATTTACCAACATACAGAAAAACACCCAGTGCTCATCCCGTCAAGTGTCCACCTCAGTGCCCGTCACCCATTCCCCTCCAACACCTGCCCTCCTCCCCTTCCACCACCCCTAGTTCGTGAAACACATTTCTTGATTTGTATATTGAGGTATTCTTGCATCCCAGAAATAAATCCCATTTTATCATGGTAAATGATCCTTTTAATGTGTTGCTGAATTCAGTTGCTAGTATTTTATTCAGAATTTCTGCATCTATATTCATCAGGGATATTGGCCTATAGTTTTCTTTTCTTATTGTACCTTTTCCTGACTTTGGTATTGGGAAAATGTTGGCTTTATAGAATGAGTTTGGAAGTACTCCCTTATCTTTGATTTATTGGAAGAGTTTGAGAACAATTTCATTAATTGTTCTTTAAATGTTTGGTAAAATTCACCAGTGAAGCCATCTGGTCTTAGGCTTTAATTTGTTAGGAGGCTTTTGATTACTGACTCAATTTCTTTGCTGGCTTTTCTTTTGGGGGAGTCTTTTGATTATTGATTAATTATTACTAGAAATTGGCCTACTTAGATTTTACCTTCCTAATTCAGTCTTGGAGGACTATGTTTCTAAAAATTTTTCCATTTCTTCTAAGTAGTTCAATTTGTTGAAGTATAGCTGTTCATATTCTCCTCTTATGATCTGTGGTGTTAGTTCTAATGTCTCCTTTTTAATTTATAATATTGTTTATTTTGGTTCTCTCTGTTCCTTGGTTAGTCTAGCTATAAAGTTTTATCAGTTTTGTTTATCTTTATAAAGAGTCAATATCCAGTTTCTTAAATATTTTCTATTATTATCCTGTTTTCTATTTCATTTATTTCTGCTTTATTATTTCCTGCTAGTTATTATGTCTGCTAATTTGAAGCTCAGTTTATTCTTCTTTTACTAGTTCTTTGAGGCATAGAATTAGGTTATTTGAGATCTTTCTTTGCTTCCAGTTACTGGAAAAATAATTTTCATATTACTGTATAAATTTAAGGTGTACAGCATGATGGTTTGATTTACCTATATTGTAAAGTGGATATCAATGTAGGTTTAGCTGTCATCTTCTCATATAAATACTATTTTAGAAAAAGAAAAGTAAAAGGGCATGTTTTTGAGAAATAAAGATTTACTCTCCTAATATCTTTTCTATATAACATAGAGTAGTGTCACCTATAGTTGTCATCTTGTATATTACACCCCTACTACTTAGTTATCTTATAACAGGATGTTTGTAACTTTTGACCACCTTCCTCCAATGTCCTCCTCCCCCCAACCTGTGCCTCTGGTAACCACAAATCTGATGTCTTTTTCCATAACTTTGAGATTGTTTTTTGTTATATTCCACACCTAAGTGAAATCAATCAGCATTTGTCTTTCTCTGTCTGATTTATTTCACTTAGCATAATGCTTTCAAGATGTATCCATATTGTTGCAAATGGTAGGATGTCCTCATTTTTATGGATGGATAATATTCCATTGTCCATATATATCACACTTCCTTATCCATTTATCTACTAATTGACAGTTGTTTCCATGTCTTGACTCTTGTAAATACTGCTGCTAAGAACATGGAGGCAAAGATATTTTTTTGAGTATTTTTGTTTCTTTTGAATATATTCTTGGAAGTGAACTTTCTTGATCATATGGTAATTTTGTTTTCATTTTTTAGAATACTTTATATTGTTTTACATAGTGCCTTTACCAATTTACAATAGCAATGGTGTACATGGTTTTCTTGTCTCATCTATGCAATCATTACTTATTTCTTATCTTTTTGGCAATGGTCATTCTAACAAGTGTGAGGCAATATGTCATTGTGGTTTTAAATTGCATTTTCCTAATGACTAGTGACATTGAACATCTATTCATGTACCTGTTGGCCTTTTGTATATCTTCTTTGGATAAATGTTTATTCAGCCCCTTAACCTTTTTAAAAATCAGGTTATTTGTTTTTTGCTATTGAGCTGTATGAGCACTTTATATACTCTGGGTATTAACTTCTTATCAGATATATGGTTTGCAAATAATTTTTCTCCCTCAATAGGTTGACTTTGCACTTTGTTGTTGGTTTCTTTTGTTGTACAGGCTTTATTTTATTTTATTTTTTTCATTTGATTTTATTGATGCTCCATTTGCCAACATATAGTATAACACCCAGTGCTCATCCCATCAAGTGCCCTTCTCAGTGCTGTACAGGCTTTTTAGTTGGATGTTGTCCTACTTGCTTATTTTGTATTATGTTTCTTGACTTAAGTGTCATATCCAAGAAATTATTACAAAGGTCTATGTCAAGGAGATTTATTCCTATATTCTTCTAGAAGTTTCATAAATTTAGACTTTATATTTAAGTCTTTATCTCATTTACAGTTAACTTTCATGAATAGCATAAGATATGGGTCCAGCTTTATTCATTTACATATGAATATCCAATTATTCCAGTACCATTTACTGAAGAGACTGTATCTTCTCCATTGTTTTTGACTCCCTTGCCAAATAATGTTTGGTGGCACATGCTTTTGTTTGTTTCTGATTTCTCAATTTTGCTTCATAGATTCATTTGTCAGTTTTTACACCAGTACTATATTGTTTTGATGACTATATGTTTATAGTGTATCTTGAAATAAAAAATTATAATGCCTCCTGCTTTGTTCTTCTTTCTTAGTATTTGTTGGCTTTTCTGGGTCTCTTGTGGGTCTATATAAATTTTAGGAGTCCTTTTTTTTTTCTAATTCTACAAAATTACAATTTGAATCTTATCAGGGATTGCATTTAATCTATAGATGGTGACTGACATTTCAACAATATTAATTCTTCCAATTTATGAATAATAAGATATCTTTCTATTTATTTCTTTGATTTCTTTCATCAATATATTTTAGCTTTCAAAAAAGAAATCTTGTGCAACCCGGTGGTACAGCAGTTTAGTGCCACCTGCAGCCTGGGTTGTGGTCCTGGAGACCTGGGATCGAGTCCCACATCGGGCTTCCTGCATGGTGCCTGCTTGTCCCTCTGCCTGTGTCTCTGCCTCTCTGTGTATGTGTGTGTGTGTGTGTATCTCTATGAATAAATAAATAAAATCTTTAAAAAATAAATCTTTCATTTCCTTCGTTAAATTTATTACACTTATATTATTGTTTTTGATGCCATTGTAAGTTAGATGGTCTTCTTTATTATTTTTAGGGGAAATTTGTTACTGATGTATAGAAATAGCATTGTTTTGAGGGACACTAGGGTGGTTCAGTTAGTTAAAGGTCCAACTCTTGATCTCAGCTCAGATTGTGATCTCAGGGTCATGAGTTCAAGCCTCACATAGGCTCCATGATATGCATGGAACCTACTTTAAAAAGAAGTAACATTGATTTTTTAATGTTACTAACTTACTAAATTCATTGATCAGATCTAATGTTTTTTTTTGCTTGAATCTTTAGGATTTCTCTGTATAAATTATATCATTTAGAAGTAGAAATAATTTTACTTCTTTGATAATTTTCAAAAAAATATTTATTTATTTATTTATTTACTATTAGAATTCCAATTTCCAGCAATACTATAACACCCAGTGCTAATCCCGTCAACTCCCCCACTCAGTGCCCACCACCAAGTCAACCCATCGCCCTGCCCACCAACCCTTCCACTACTTCTTATTCCTTTCCAAGAGTTAGGAGTCTCTCATGTTTTTAACCCTCTCTGATTTTTCCCACTCATTTTCTCTCCTTTCCCCTATACTCCCTTTCACTATCTTTTATAATCCGCATATGAGTGAAACCATATAATGAATGTCCTCCAATAGACTTATTTCACACAGCAAAATACCCTCCAGTTCCATCCACGTCAAAGCAAATGGTGGATATTTGTTGTTTCTAATAGGGTAACATTCCATTGTATATATATACCACTTCTTTATCTATTCATGTTTTGATGGACACTGAGGCTCCCTCCACAGTTTGGCTATTGTGGACATTGCTGCTATAAACATTGGGGTGCAGGTGTCCTGCCATTTCATTGCATCTGTATCTTTGGGGTAAATCCCCAACAGTGCAATTGATGGATCGTAGGGAAGATCTATTTTTAACTCTGAGGAACCTCCACACAGTTTTCCAGAGTGGCTGCACCACTTCACATTCCCACCAACAGTGCAAGAGTGTTCCCCTTTCTCCACATCCTCTCCAACATTTGTGGTTTCCTGCCTTGTTAATTTTCCCCATTCTCACTGTGTAAGGTGGTATCTCATTGTGGTTTTGATTTGTATTTCCCTGATGGCAAGTGATGCGGAGCATTTTCTCATGTGTATGTTGGCCATGACTATGTCTTCCTCTGTGATATTTCTGTTCACGTGTTTTGTCCATTTCACGATTAGATTTTTTTGTTTCTTTGCAGTTCAGTTTAATAAGTTCTTTATAGATCTTTGATACTAGCCCTTTATTTGATATGTCATTTGAAAATATCTTCTCTCATTCTGTACATTCTCTTTTAGTTTTGTTGACTGTTTCTTTTGCTGTGCAGAAGCTTTTTGTCTTGATTAAGTCCCAATAGTTCATTTTGGTTTTTGTTTCCCTTGAGAACATAGATGTGTTGGGCAAGCAGTTGCTGTGGTCAAGGCAAAAAAAAGGGTGTTGCCTTGTTCTCCTCTAGGATTTTGATGAAATCTTGTCTCACGTTTATATCTTTCATCCATTTTGAGTTTATCTTTGTGTGTGGTGTAAGACAATGGTGTAGTTTCATTCTTCTGCATGTAGCAGTCCAATTTTCCCAGTATCACTTTTGAAGAGACTGTCCTTTTTGGAGTGCATAATCTTCCTGCTTTGTCAAATATTTGTTGACCAGAAAGTTGAGGGCCCATTTCTGGATTCTCTATTCTGTTCCAAAATCTATGTGTCTGTTTTTGTGCCAGTACCACACTGTCTTGATGATCACAGCTTTGTAGTACAACATGAAATCTGACATTGTGTTGTCCCCAGATACGGTTTTCTTTTTCAAAATTTCCCTGGCTATTCAGGGTCTTTTCTGATTGCACACATTTGTTCCAAATCTCTAAAGATAGTCAATGGTATTTTGGTCAGGCTTGCATTAACGTGTAAACTGCCCTGGGTATCATAAATATTTTCACAATATTAATTCTTCCAATCCATGAGCAGGTGAAATTATTCCATCTTTTTGTATCTTCTGCAATTTCTTTCAGATGTGTTCTGTAGTTTTTAGGGTATAGATCCTTTAGCTCTTTTGTTAGGTTTATTCCAAGGTACCTTATGCTTTCGGTGCAATTGTAAATGGGATTGACTCCTTCATTTCTCTTTCATCAGTCTCATTGTTAGTGTATAGAAATACCACTGACTTCTGGGCATTGACTTTGTATCCTGCCACACTGCGGTATTGCTGTATGAGTTCTAGCAATCTTAGGGTGGAGTCTTTTGGGTTTTCTATGTAGAGTATCATGTCATCTGCGAAGAGAGAGAGTTTGACTACTTCTTTGCCCATTTTAAATGCCTTTTATTTCTTTTTGTAGCCTGATTTCTAAGGCTAGGACTTCTAGTACCATGTGGAATAACAGTTATGAGAGTGGACATCCCTATCATGTTCCTGATCTTAGGATAAAGGCTCTCAGTTTCCCCATTGAGAATGATATTTGCTGTGGGCTTTACGTAGATGGGTTTTAAGATGCTGAAGAAAGTTTCCTCTATCTCTACACTCAAGAGTTTTAATCAGGAATGGATGCTGTCTTTTGTCAAATGCTTTCTCTGCATCTATTGAGAGGATCATACGGTTCTTGGTTTTTCTCTTGTTGATGTGATCTATCACGTTGATTGCTTTACGAATGTGGAACCAGCCTTGCATCCCAGAGTTAAATCTCACTTTGTCATGGTGAATAATCCTAATGTACTGTTGGATCCTATTCGCTAGTATCTTGTTGAGAATTTTTGCATCTGTGTTCATCAGAGAGATTGGTCTATAATTCTCCTATTTGGTGGGTGTTTGTTTGATTTTGGAATCAATGTGATGCTGGCCTCATAAAATGAGTTTTGACGTTTTCAGTCCCTTTCTATCCTTCAGAATAGATTTAGTTGAATAGGTTTTATTTCTTCTTTAAACGTTTGATAGAATGCCCCTGGGAAACCATCTGGCCCTGGACTTTTGTGTCTTAGGAGGTTTTTGATGACTGCTTCAATTTCCTCCCTGGTTATTGGCCTGTTTAGGTTTTCTATTTCTTCCTATTTCAGTTTTGGTAATTTGTGGTTTTCCATAAATGCATCCATTTTTTCTAGTTTGCCTAATTCTTTTGGCGTACAGCTACTCACAATACATTTTAAAAATAATTTTTATTTCCTTGGTATTGGTTGTGATCTCTCCTTTTTCATTCATAATTTTATTAATTTGAGTCTTTTCTCTCGCTTTTAGTAAGGCTGGCTAATGGTTTATCTATCTTCTTAATTCTTTCAGAGAACTAACTCCTTTTGTTGATCTCTAAAGTTTTTTTGGTCTCTATTTCAGTGAGTTCTGCTTGAATCTTTATTATCTCCCTTCTGGTTCATGGAGGTTTTATTTGCTGTTCTTTCTCCAGTTCCTTTAGGTGCTAGGTCAAGTTCTGTATTTGAGTTTTTTCCACGTTTTTGAGGGATGCTTGTATTTCAATGTATTTCCCTCTTAGTACTGCCTTTGCTGTATCCCAAAGATTTTGAATGGTTACGTCATTTTCATTAGTTTCCATAAATCTTTTTAATTCTTCTCTAATTTCCTTGTTGACCCTTTAATCTTTTAGGAGGATGCTCCTTAACCTCCATGTATTTGAGTTTCTTCCAAATTTCTTCTTGTGATTGTGTTCTTGTTTCAAAACATTGCGATCTGAAAATATGCAGGGGACAATCCCAGTGCTTTGGTACGGGTTGAGACCTGATTTGTGACCCAGTATGTGGTCTATTCTGGAGAAAGTTCCATTTGAATTTGATTAGAATGTGTATTCAGTTGCATTCGGATGTAAAGTTCTGTATATATCTGTGAAATCCATCTGGTCCAGTGTTTCATTTAAATCCCTTGTTTCTTTGGTGATGTTGTGCTTAGAAGATCTGTCATTTGCATAAATTACTGTGTTGAAGTCTTCTACTATTAGTTTATTTTTATCTAAGTATGTCTTTACTTTGTTTATTAATTGATATACTTGGCAGCTTCCACATTAGGGACATAAAGATTCATGACTGTTAGGTCTTCTTGTTGGATAGACCCTTTAAGCATGATATAGTGTCCCTCTTCATCTCTTACTACAGTCTTTGCGATAAACTTTAATTTATATGATATGGAGATTGATACTCCAGCTCTGTTTGAGGATAATTTGAATAGTAAATGTTTCTCAAACCTTTCATTTTCAGGCTGTAGGTGTCCTTAGTTCTAAAATGAGTCTCTTGTAGATAGCAAATAGATGGGTCTTGCTTTTCACCCAGTCTGAAACCCTGCGTCCTTGGTGGCATCATTTAGCCCAATCACATTCAGAGTAATTATTGAAAGATATGAGTTTAGTGTCATTGTAATACCTATTTTTCCCTGTTTTTGTGGATTATTTCTTTGGATTTCCTCTTTCTTTTATAGGGTCCCCCTTAATATTTCATGCAGAGCTGGTTTGGTGGTCACGTATTCTTTCAGCTTTATGCCTATCTTGCAAACTCCTCATCTCTCCTTCTATTTTGAATGACAGCCTTGTTGGATAAAGTATGCTTGGCTTCATGTTTTTCTCATTTTGTACACTGAATATAGTATGCCAGGCCTCTCTGGACTGCAAGGCCTCTTTGGAGAGGTCTGATGTTAATAGATTTCTCCGTATATAGGCTAAGAATCTCTTGTTTCTTGCTACTTTAAGGAATTTCTCTTTATCTTTGCAAGTCTCACTATTGAATGTCGAGGTGTTGAATGGTTTTTATTTTGTTGGGGGACCTCTCTGTCTCCTGGTCTGAATGCCTGTTTTCCTCCCCAATTAGGGAAGTTCTTAACTATGATTTGTTCAAATATACTTCCTGGACCTCTGTCCCTCTCTGTGTTTTCTGGAACCTCAATTATATGTAGATTCCTCCTTCTCAGGCTCTCATTTATTTCCCTTAATCTTTCTCATCATCTCTTGTTTTTCCTTTTTTTCTTCAGCTTCCTTTTGCCATCAACCTGTCTTCTATGTCACTCACTCTTTCTTCCACAACATTAACCCGCATTGTTAGGACATCCAGTTTGGATTGCATCTCATTTAATTGATTTTTAATTTTGGCCTGATTAGATCTAAATTCTGCAGTCATGAAGTTTCTAGAATCCCTTATGCCTTGCTTCCAGAGCCACCAGAAGCTTTATATTTGTGCATCTGAGTTGGCTTTCTGTCATCGAATTGAAATCTATATTCTGTAACTCTGTGGCAGAGATGACTGTTTCTGAGTCTTTCTTTTGGGGTCAGTTCTTCCTTCTAGTCATTTTGCTCAGTGAAGAGCTGCTGTATGAGCAGACTGAGTCAAGAATATCAGCCACAACCTAAATAAATTTCACCGTAGATGATTCTGCCAAGGTCAGAGACTGGAAATTGAAAACAAAGATTAGAACAAAATAAAACAAAAGGACCACTAAAGTGAAAAACAAATTTTAAAACAAAGTGGTTATAAATAAAAGTTCAAGCATCCCAAAGAAGAAGAAAAAAAGAAAAAAGAGAGAGCAAAAAAAGGGAGAGGATACTGGGGGATGGTGGTGGTGATGAAGTTGTAGTGGGGTGGGAATGTAGTCTACTGGAGTTGTCCTAGAGGGTGATCCTCTTGTTTCTGAGTGTATTAAGTTCTGTGTTAGAAGATGCTCAGTCTTAAATTTATATAAACCAGAAATAATTGTAGAAAGCCCCAACATCGACCACCAAAACATAAATGAGATAAAAGAGGGTCAGAATGGGAATCAACAGGGAATATAATCTCACAGAATGAACCAGCACGGCATTCCCCTTGGTTCTGGGTGCATAATGGTCACGATTTAGAAGGTATTAACTTTTACCATTGTAGAACAAAATGAGAAAAGAGAAAACAAAAAACACAAAACAAAAGGCATATCTCGCATATCTCCCAAAATTAAATGGAGTATTTTGAAGGGAATCTACAAGTGAAAATATATCTAAGACATGTATTTGTAGAAATATGAAAGTCAAAAAGGAAGAAACTTAAAATTGAAGAGGTGGTAAAATATTGTAGTTAAGGTGGAAAAAGAAAAAATATTGGAAATTTTAGTCTGATACAAAAAGAAGTTTACTGGAAAAAGGGGAATAAAGGGGGGTTACCGTCTAGTTCTATATACTATAAATCCTTCAACTTCCCCTGGAGCTTTCCAGCACTGTTTGGTCAAGAACTTGCTCTTCCCTGGTTCTTCAAGCTGGTCTTCTAGGGGAAGGATCTGCTGTGCTGATTCTCAGGTGTGTGTGCCTGGACAGAGATGCCCCACCCTCTGCCAGGTGCTGGGCTCAGTGGGAACTGCTTACTTACTGAGGCCTCTCCTCTGTTCCCTGGCACCCCACCTCTCCCAGACACAAGGTGAAACAAAGAGGAAAAACAACAATGGCGGTGGCCAGAATTCCAGCTCTAGAGTCAGCTCCTGACTAGTAACTAATGCAATCTCCCTGTCCGCACTGGCCTAGATGCTCCCAGGCCAGCGTGAGTGTACTGATCTGGACAGTTTGCAGAATGCCCGGTGGCAGGAGAGTTCTTGCTTTCCTGTGCCCTCCCTGCCTCTGCCTGTCCCAGGGGGAGTGTAGGATCCTGGGCTTTGTCCGCTTGGTGCCCTGGGATCCAGGGCCCTGTGCTGCTTCTAGCATGCTCCCAGGGTTGCAGCTACCAAAGGCAGCGGGGCACATACACCTCTGTCTCGAGCCGGGCCACCGAACCGACTGGCTTCTCCCAGATGCCCCGCCGGCTGTGCTCTAGCCCTTTTCCGAGACCAGTCCACATTTTGTGGCGCACTTTCCCCTGGGTGCACTTCCTCTATTAGTGACTCCGTGAAACTGGAGTTTTCACTGCCCCTCCTGAGATTCTGCCTGATTTCCCTGCTAAGCACTTTTCCATTCGGGAAGAATCCAGTGCGGATTTTTAAAGTTCCCGCTTCTCTGGGGCTGGGATTTCCTGGCCTGGAGGCTTTCGCCCACCGGCTTTAGCCCAGCTCCTCATGATGCCCCTCCCCCACTTGATTCTTTTTTATTTTATATTTTTTAGCCTTCCTGCCTTGCTAGAAGGGAAAATCCTTCTCTCTGTAGCGTTCAGCGGTTCCCTCTTTAAATCTCATGTCGTGGGGCTCCCTGGGTGGCTCAGCGGTTTAGGCCTGCCTTCAGCCCAGGGTGTGATCCTGGAGTCCGGGTATCAAGTCCCATGACAGGTTCCTTGCAAGAAGCCTTCTTCTCCCTCTGCCTGCGTCTCTGCCTCTTTCTCTCATGAATAAATAAAATCTTTAAAAAAAATCTCATGTTGAATTCCAATTTTCACAAATTTTAATCTTTTTCTTCCCTGAATGCTCTTGCTTGAACTTTTTTAATCCATTTATTTTATTTTAAAATTTTAATTCCAGTGGAGTTCGCATACAGTAATATTAGTATTATATTATATTAATATTATATTAATGCTCACCATGATAAGTGTACTCTTAATCCTCTTAATCTATTTAACCTGTCCTCCCACCAATCTTCCCTCTGGTAACCATCAGTTTGTTCTCTATATTTAAAAGTCTATATCTTGGTTTGCCTCTCTCTCTCTTTTTCCCCTTTCCTTATTTGTTTTGTTTCTTAAATTCCACTTAAGAGTGAAATCATACGGTATTTGTCTTTTTTTGACCGACTTACTTCACTTCACATAATTGTCTCTAATTCTATCCATGTCATTTTAAATGGCAAGGTTTCATTCTTTTACATGGTTGACTAATATTCTATTTTATATATATATGTAATTGTGTATAAAAACATACAAAATTCTATTAAGTATGTAAATACAATATAATTCTATTATACTATATTTATATGTATATTATATATAAATTTCATATTATATATTATAGTTATAAATTTTATATAATATATATAAATGTTATGTTATATTTATAACATTTATATGATGCATTTTATTAATTAATATACTACATATTAATAATATGCTATATTAAATTTACATACTTATTTTAATTATATTGATTACATATATTATTATATTTATAGATAATATATTTATTATATTGTACATATATACAATATGTTGTATACATGTGTACATATATACACAAGATATATATACAATATATGTATACAATAGATTATACATTACATATATACAATATATAATGTACAGTATAATTAATATGTAATATATATTAATATATATACCACCTTTTCTTTATCCATTCATCTATCAATAGATACTTAGGCTGTTTCCATAATTTGGCAATTGTAGATAATGCTGCTATAAACATCAGGATGCATGTATCTCTTTGAATTAGCAATTTGTATTCTTTTTTTTTTTAATCATGAGACAGAGAGAGAGGTAGCGACAGAGGCACAAGGAAAACCAGTCTCCCTGTAGGGAGCCCGATGTGAGACTGGATCCCAGGACCCCAGGATCACTCCCTAAGCTGAAGACAGACCCTCAACCACTGAGCACCCAGGAGTCCCCATTTTTTGTATTCTTTGGGTAAATATCTAGCAGCACAATTGCTAGATCATAGGGTAGTTTTATTTTTAACTTTTTTGAGGAATCTCCATACTGTTTTTCACAGTGGCTGCACCACTTTACATTCCCACAAGTAGTGCAGGAGGGTTCACCAACACCTGTTGTTTCTTGTGTTAGTGATTTTAGCCATTCTGAGAGGTGTGAGGTGATATCTCATTGTAGTTTTGAGATATATCTAGAAGGAAGTTGCTATGGCTCATCCTTTCATTTTTGACAGTTTCATTATAATGTGTCTTGGTGTAGCTGTGTTTGGGTTCAAAACTTTTGGGATTCTTTGAACCTCATAGATCTGGATATCCATTTCTTTCCCCAAGGCTTGAGAAGTTTTCAGCCATTATTGCTTTAAATATATATTCTGTCCATTTCTTTTTCTTTTCCTTCTGGTATTCCCACAGTTAGAATATCATTATTTTTCATTGTTTCCCATATTTCCTACAGGCTTTCCTCATTCCTTTTCATTCTTTTTCCTTTTCTATCCTCTGACTGGGTAATTTGTAATATCCTATCTTCCAAGTTGTTGACTCTTTCTTCTGCATGATCAAGTCTACTTTTGAAACTCTGTTGAATTATTCAGTTCAATTAGTTTTTTTAAATTAGAATAATTTGCTCATCATCTTCAGAGAATTGAAAGATTTCAGAAAATGAAGAGACCTCAGTAATCATATTTTCCCTTGTACAGGCAGGGAAATTGAGGCACTAAATAAAAAAGGACTTTGCTTAAGTGCACATGATAACTAAGTGATAAGGCTGGTACTAAAGACCAGGATTCCTAACTCCTATACCAACTGCAATTTTCACTAGAAAATAATGAATCTAATTGTGAATTCCTATGTACTGTAACACCATAGTAAGAGAAATCCTTTAAGATGATGATTGGGTTATACTTTCTGATACATTTCAAACCACATAATATAGGAAGAAGGCTACTTTTACAGAAGCAGCCTACCATAGTGGAAATATTACAGGCATTGGATCAAAGATACCCATGTTTAAATACATTTTAAGTACTCAACAAACTGCATCCCAGGCATGGTTTATTCTCCCTACAAAATTCATATAGGAGTTTTAGTATGGTGGAATCTTGGTCCCTGGGAAAAAAATGACAACTTTTCTCTCCACCACTATATTCTGGCTTAGAAAGAGAAAAACAACTGAAGTTATTCTTAGGCCAACCCAAAGTGCATCTTTCTGGTACTAAAGAACACAGCTCCTCCACAGAGAACTGGAAAAACTAGAATTGGAAATAAGTCTCTGGGATAAAAAATACTTAAATCCCTTTATTTACACTGAGGAAGAGGTGAGCAGTGGCATTATAATAGCACATCAGTGTAAATATCTAGGAGGCAGTAACATGCTCTTCACCAAGTCAGCTGGAACAAGAAAAAAAAGTCAGTAAAAGACAGTGTAAACAACAGACTAATTAATTGGTTCAGAAAACCTCGGTTTGAGACCTGGAGAAGTCACTTATAAGCTATGTAATTTTTGGTAAGTTACTTTATCCCAAAGGATCTCAATTAACTCATTATTATAATGTGGAGGTTGGACAACATAGCAATAATGATCAATTACATCTGTATTGTACTTTATTGCAAAGCCTCCAAAATAATACTAACACTTCCATCTAGTTCTAACTTTCTATGATCCTCAAAAAGAAATTACACTGGGAGTAGAAGGAATCGAGATATAAGCAAAGAAAGTATCCAAAGTGTGGAATTTTGCATTTCCTTGATGATGAGTGATGTTGAATATCATTTTGTGTGTCTGTTGGCCATCTGGATGTCTTCAAGCAGAAGTGTCTGTTCATTTTTCTTGCACGTTTTTAATTGGATTATTTGTTTCTGAGTGTTAAGTTGCATAAGTTCTTTAAATGCTTTGGACGCTAATCCTTTATTGAATATGTCATTTGCAAATATCCTCTCCCATTCTGTAGTTTGCCTTGTAGTTTTGTTGAGTATTTCCTTCATTGTGCAGAACCTTTTTTATTTTGATGTAGTCTCAATAGTTTATTTTTGTTTTATTTCCCTTGCCTGAGGAGACATATCTAGAAATATGTTGCTAATGATAAAGCCAATGTCTGTGCTTTCGTCTCGGATTTTTATGGTTTTATGTGTCACATTTAGGTCTTTAATCCATTTTGAATTTATTTTTGTGTATGGTGTAAGAACGTGGACCAGTTTCATTCTTTTTCATGTTGGTGTCCAGTTTTCCTAATACCACAGAGACTGTCTTTTTCCCATTGGATATTCTTTCCTACTTTGTCAAATGTTAAGTGACCATATAGTTGTGGGTTCATTCCTGGGTTTTCTTTTCTGCTCTATTGATCCGTGTCTATTTTGTGCCAGAATCATATTGTTTTTATCTCTACAGCTTTGTAATGTGACTTGAAGTAGACTTCAAATTGTGATATTTCCAGCTTTGCTTTTCTTTTTCAGGGTTGGTTTGGCTATTCAGAGTCTTTTATAATTCCATACAAATTTTAGGATGATTTTTATCCAGTTCTGTGAAAAATGCTATTGGTATTTTGATAGAGATTGCATTAAATGTGTGGATTACTTTGGGTAGTATAGACATTTTAACAATATTTGTTCTTCCAATTCATTAGCATGGAATGCCTTCCCACTTCTTTGTGTCTTCTTCAAGTTTATTATCAGTATTTTATAGTTTTCAGAGTACAGGTATTTCATCACTTTGGCTAGATTTTTTCTTAAGTATCTTACTATTTGGGGAGCAATTATAAATGGGATTGTTTTCTTAACTTATCTTTCTGCTGCTTCATTATCAGTGTATAATGAACACAAAGGATTTCTGCACACTGATTTTGTATCCTGCAGCTTTAGTGAATTCATTTGTCTGCCCTAGTAGTTTGTTTTTTATTTTTCTTGTGGGTTTTTTGATGGAGTTGTTAGTGTTTTCTATATGGAGTATCATATCATCTATAAATAGTGAAAATTTTACTTCTTTATCAATTTGGATACTCTTTATTTCCTTTTGCTGTCTAATTTTATTTGGTTAATCAGAGATTATTGTGAAACCCCTTCCCCAAAGAATCTTTATGAACAGATGAAATACATACATGTAGGTCTAAATAGTCAAGTAGAATCACGCTCTGAGACAAGGGGCAGAAAAATGAGTCCAGCATATTTTTCTGGCCAAAGGACCCCATGATTCAATAATTATCCTCAAAGTTTAAGGTTCTAAGACCCAAGGACTTAGAGGTAAGTGACAGCCCAGAGTGAGAAGTCACTTTGCCTTTGAGTTAAGGCAAATAAGCAGGATGACCTGAGATGTATCACTTCCTAAATACCACATTATGTCATCCGTGGAGCCTGGGCCACCACAAGAGAAAATTTCAACAAGACACTGACCCTCAGGCCTTCACCAAAAGGTAATTGGAGAAGCTATCTCAGCAGAAATGAACTCAGTTCCCTTAAAATTTACAGTATAGTTCTGAGTGAGCTTGTACCCATACACCCTTTGTCTTTCTCAATCTTTCATTCTCTGAATGATATAGGGCTTGAGGAATGAGAAACAGCAGCTGGAGTAGCCAGCAGAACTTGAGCATCAGAACTAGGCCATGTCTCAGAGGACTGCTGCAAAAGACCTTTCCATCCATGACCTGGGCACATTGGGCATTGGTGGGACTAGTAACCCAAAACATAATACAAAATTTAGGTCACATTTCTGTTCTTTCTCAACTAACCTGAATGCTTTCCACTTGCTTGTTTATGGTTTTATGGAGACACCAAGGGCAACAGCAAAAGATAAATGAAAAGATGTGTTCATGTTGGGTTCAGCATTCCTGGAAATGCTTTCAACAAAATATGCCAGAGAGACATTCCAGGGCTACAGCTTAAGCCTGACATGGAAGTAGAGAGAGGGAAAAATAAGCCAATTCAAGCTGGGGTTTGTCTCACTCCTCTGCTATCATCCTAGATGTACTTACAAGCCCCAAATTTCTGATATTGGTAGAAGGATTTATTAAAACAAATGCAAATAAAATTCTTACCCTAGAATGTGTTGAAGTCTCAACAAATGCTTATTCTATCCACTACTCATGGAATCTACAAAAACATCCTTCACACCTTCCATGAAGCAGAGACAGTGGTATATTTGCTACAGCATGAGACTTAGAGTCAGAAAGTTTTATTTTTATTATTTTTGTTTATATTTGGGTTTATTTATTTACTTTTTAAAAAAATTTTTTTATTGGAGTTCAATTTGCCAAATATAGCGTAAGACCCAGTGCTCATCCCAACAAGTGCCCCCCTCAGTGCCCATCAAATAGTCACCCCAAGGCCCCAGACACCTCCCCTTCCACTACCCCTTGTTCATTTCCCAGAGTTAGGTGTCTCTCATGTTTTGTCACCCTCACTGATATTTTCACTCACGTTCTCTCCTTTCCCTTTATTCCCTTTAACTATTGTTTATATTCCCCAAATGCATGAGACCATATAATGCTTGTCCTTTTCCAATTGACTTATTTCACTCAGCATAATACCTTCCAGGTCCATCCACATCGAAGCAAATGGTGGGTATTTGTCGTTTCTAATATTCCATTGTATGCGTAGACCACATCTTATACCATTCATCTTTAGATGGACACCGAGGCTCCTTCCACAGTTTGGCTATTGTGGACATTGCTGCTATAAACATCGGGGTGCAGGTGTCCTGACATTTCACTGCATCTGAATCTTTGGGGTAAATCCCCAGCAGCGCAATTGCTGGGTCATAGGGCAGATCTCTTTTTAACTCTTTGAGGAACCTCCACACAGTTTTCCAGAGTGGCTATACCAGTTCACATTTCCACCAAATGTGGAAGAGGGTTCCACCTTTCTCCACATCCTCTCCAACATTTGTTGTATCCTATCTTGTTAATTACCCCCATTCTCACTGGTGTGAGGTGGTATCTCATTGTGGTTTTGATTTGTATTTCCCTGATGGCCAGTGATGCGGAGCATTTTCTCATGTGCTTGCTGGCCATGTCTTTGTCCTCCTCTGTGAAATTTCTTTTCATGTCTTTTGCCCATTTCATGATTGGATTGTTTGTTTCTTTGCTGTTGAGTTGAATAAGTTCTTTATAGATCTTGGATCTTTATCTTATAAATCATTTACAAATATCTTCTCCCATTCTGTAGGCTTTTAGTTGTGTTGACTGTTTCTTTTGCCATGCAGAAGCTTCTTATCTTGATGAAGTCCCAATAATTCATTTTTGCTTTTGTTTCCCTTGCCTTCATAGAAATGTCTTGCGAGAAATTTCTGTGGCCAGGTTCAAAAATGGTGTTGCCTGTGCTCTCCTCTAGGATTTTGATGGATTTTTGTCTCACGTTTAGATCTTTCATTCATTTTGATTTTTCATTATCTTTGTATACAGTGTCAGAGAATGGTCTAGTTTCATTCTTCTGCCTGTCGATGTCCAATTTTCCCAGCACCATTTATTGAAGAGACTTTTTTTCCAGTGGATAGTCTTTCTTCCTTTATCGAATATTAGTTGACCATAAAGTTGAGATCCACTTCTGGATTCTCTACATTGATCTATGTGTCTGTTTCTGTGCCAATACCACACTGTCTTGAAGACCACAGCTTTGTAGTACAACCTGAAATCTGGCATTGTGATGCCCCAGCTATGTTTATTTTTTAATATTTCCCTGGCTATTCGGGGTCTTTTCTGATTCCACACAAACCTTAAGATAATTTGTTTCAACTCTCTGAAGAAAGTCCATGGTGTTTTGATAGAGATTGTATTAAATTTGTAAATTGCCCTAGGTAGCATAGACAATTTCACAACATTAATTCTGCCAATCCATGAGCATGGAATATTTTTCCATCTCTTAGTATCTTACTCAATTTCTTTCAGAAGTGTTCTGTAGTTTTAGAGTATAGATCCTTTACCTCTTTCGTTAGGTTTATTCTCAGGTATGTTATGCTTTTGGGTGGAATTGTCAATGGGATTGACTCCTTCATTTCTCTTTCTTCAGTCTCATTGTTAGTGTATAGAAATGCCACTGACTTCTGGGCATTGATTTTGTATCCTGCCACGCTACCAAATTGCTGTATGAGTTCTAGCAATCTTGGGGTGGAGGCTTTTGGGTTTTCTAAGTAGAGTATCATGTCATCTGCAAAGAGGGAGAGTTTGACTTCTTCTTTGCCCATTTGAATGCCTTTTATTTCTTTTTGTTACCTGCTTGCTGAGGCTAGGACTTCTAGTACAATGTTGAATAGTAGTGGTGAGAGAGGACATCCCTGTCTTGTTCCTGATCTTAGGGGAAAGGCTTCCAGTATTTCCCCATTGAGAATGATATTTGCTGTGGGCTTTCATAGATGGCTTTTAAGATGCTGAGGAATTTACCTAGTATCCCTACACTCTTAATAGTTTTGATCGGGAATGGATGCTGTATTTTGTCAAATCGTTTCTCTGCATCTATTGAGAGGATCATATGGTTCTTGTTTATTCTCTTGCTGATATGATCTATCACACTGGTTGCTTACAAGAGTGCTGAACCAGCCTTGCATCCCGCGGATAAATCCCACTTGGTCATGGTGAATAATCTTCTTAATGTACTGCTAGATCCTATTAGCTAGTATCTTGTTGAGAATTTTTGCATCTGTGTTCATAAGCGATATTGATCTATAATTCTCCTTTTTGGTGGGGTCTTTGTCTGCTTTTGGAATTAAGGTGATGCAGGCCTTATAGAATGAGTTTAGAAGTACTCCATCTCTTTCTATGTTTCTGAAAAGCTGAAAGTAGAATAGGTATGGTTTCTTTTTAAACGTTTGATAGAATTGCCCTGGGAAGCCATCTGGCCCTGGACTTTTGTGTCTTGGGAAGTTTTTGATGACTGCTTCAATTTCCTCCCTGTTATCAGCTTGTGCAGGTTTTCTATTTCTTCCTGTTCCAGTTTTGGTAGTTTGTGGTTTTCCAGAAATGCATCCTTTTCCTCTAGATTGCCTAATTTATTGGCGTATAGCTGCTTATAATAAGTTTTTAAAATCGTTTGTATTTCCTTGGTATTGGTATTGGTGGTGATCTCTCCTGTCTCATTCATAATTTTATTCATTTGAGTCCTTTCTCTCTTCTTTTAAATAAGGCTGACTTATGGTTTATCTATCTTATTAATTCTTTCAAAGAACCAACTCCTGGTTTTGTTGATCTGTTCCACAGTTCTTCTGGTCTCGATTTCGTTGCGTTCTGTTCGAATCTTTATTAACTCTCTTCTTCTGTTGGGAGTAGGATCTATTTGCTGTTTTTTCTCCAGCACCTTTAGGTGCAAGGTTAGCTTTTGTATTTGAGTTCTTTCCAATTTTTGGATGGATGCTTGCATTGCGATGTATTTCCCCTTCAGGGCTGCTTTTGCTGTATCCCAAGATTTTGAACGGTTGTATCTTCATTCTAATTAGTTTCCATGAATCTTTTTAATTATTCCCTAATTTCCTGGTTGACCCTTTCATCTTTTAGCAGGATAGTCCTTAACCTCCATTTGTTTGGAATCCTTCCAAACTTCTTGTGATTTAGTTTCAAAGCATTATGGTCTGAAAATATGCAGGGTATAATTCCAATCTTTTGGTATCAGTTGAGACCTGATTTGTGACCCAGTACGTGGTCTATTCTGGAGGAAGTTCCACGTGCACTTGAGAAGAATGTGTATTCAGTTGCATTTAGATGTGAAGTTCTGTAAATATCTGTGAAATCCATCTGGTCCAGTGTATCATTTAAAGTTTTTGTTTCCTTGGAGATGTTGTGCTTAGAAGATCTGTTGATTATAGAAAGCGCTGTGTTCAAGTCAAGAAGCATTAGTGTATTATTATCTAAGTATGTCTTAACTTTGGTTATTAATTGATTGATATACTTGGCAGCTCCCACATTCGGGGCATAAAGATTGATGATTGTTAGGTCCTCTTGTTGGATAGATCCTTTAAGTAGGATATAGTTTCCCCTTCATCTCTTACTACAGTCTTTGGGGTCTACTTTAATTTATCTGATATAAGGATGGCTACACCTGCTTTCCTTTGTGGACCATTTGAATGGTAAATGGTTCCCCAACCTTTTATTTTCAGGCTGTAGGTGTCCTTACATCTAAAATGAGTCTCTTGTAGACGGCAAATAGATGGACCTTGCTTTTTTATCCAGTCTGAAACCCTGCACTTTTTGATGGGATCTTTAAGCCCATTCACTTCAGAGTTATTGTTGAAAGATATGAATTTAGTGTTATCATGATACCTTTTCAGTCCCTGTTTTTGTGGGTTGTTTCCTTGGACTTCCTCTTTCTTTTACAGAGTCCCCCGTAATATTTATTTCAGAGCTGATTTGTTGGTCACCTATTCTTTCAGTTTCTGCCTATCTTGGAAGCTCTTTATCTCTCCTTTTCTGAATGAGAGCCTTGCTGGATAAAGTATTCTTGGCTGCAGGTTCTTCTCATTTACGACCCTGAATATATCCTGCCAATCCTTTCTGGCCTTCCAGGTCTCTGTGGAGAGGTCTGCTGTTAACCTAATACTTCCCCCATAAAGGTTAGGGATCTCTTGTCTCTTGGTCCTTTAAGGATCTTCTTTTTATCTTTGGAATTTGCAAGCTTCATTATTAAATGTCAAAGTGTTGAGCAGTTTTTATTGATTTTAGGGGGATCTCTCTATCTCCTGGATCTGAAAGCCTGTTTCCCTTCCCAAGTTAGGAAAGTTCTCATCTATCATTTGTTCAAATACACTTTCTAGTCCTCTGTCCCTTTTGGTGCCCTCTGGAACCCCAATTAAATGTAGATTTTTCCTTCTGAGGCTGTCATTTATTTCCCTTAACCTATCCTCATGATCTTTTAATTGTTTTTCTCTTTTTTCCTCAGCTTCCTTCCTTGCCATCAACTTGTCTTCTATGTCTCTCACTGGTTCTTCTACCTCATTACCCTCATCGTTAAGACCTTCAGTTTGGATTGCATCTCATTTAATTGATTTTTAACTTCAGCCTGATTAGATCTAAATTCTGCGGTCATGAAGTCTCTTGAATCCTTTATGCTTTTTTCTAGAGCCACCAGTAGCTTTATAATTGTGCTTCTGAATTGGCTTTCTGACGTCGAATTGTAATGCATATTTTGTTACTCTGTGGCAGAGAGGACAGTTTCTGATTTTTTTTTTTTGTGGTGAGTTTCTCCTTCTAGTCATTTAGCTCAGTGCAGAGTGCCATAAACAAGGTATACTCGAAAAAGGAGAAAAAGAGAAAAAAAAGGGGGGGGGGAGAAACAAAAAATAAAATACAAGGGAAAGTATCCCCTGGTTCTATATTCTGGAAATCCCTCAACTTCCTCTGGAACTTTCCAGTGCTGCTTGGTCAATAACTTGCTTTTCCCCTTTCCTTCCAGCTGGTCTTCTGGTGGAGGGGCTTGCTGTGCTGATTCTCAGGTGTGTGCACCTGGGGAAGCTGTCCAGCCCCCTGCCAGGTGCATGGCTCTGTGGGAGCTGTTTGTCCTGTGAGGCCCCTGCTCAGTCCCAGGCACAAGGTGACACCAGGAGGAACAACAGTGGCGTGGGCCAGCTCTCCAGCTTTGGAGTTATCTCCCGCAGTAACTACCGGCCACTCCCAGTCCACAGGGGCCTGGATGCTCAGGGGGCATCCCTCATCCCGCCTGCCCCCCGATCTGCACAGCTTGGGGCCGCCCTGCAGCAGGAATGTCCTTGCTGCCCTGGGCCCTTCCGGCCTCTGCCTGTCCTCGGGGGAGCACCGGAGCCTGCGCTGTGCCCCTCAGCCCCCTTGGCTCCAGGGCGTGTACCGCTGGAATTGCGTTCCCAGAGCCGCGCAGCCCCCTTCCCACAGAGCCGCAGCCGCCTGAGCCACTGCCTGAGCTGCTCTGGAGGCCCCGCCAGGTGCGTGTTGCAGCCCTTTAGGGAGCTCGGCCCGGGTGTGTGGCACGCTCTCCCCCGGGGCGCAATCCCTCTGTTAGTGCCCCTGGAAGCCTGAGGGCATCACTGCCCCTCCTGTGATCCTGCCCGAGCTCCCTGTGAGTGCCTTTCCATCAGGGAAGATTGGTAAAGTTTCTGGTTCTACGGGACAGGACTTTCGTGTCCTGTCTGCACTCGCCACCCAGCCTTAGCCCGGCTCCTCGTGGGGACCCCTCACCCTTGGATGCTTTTTTATTTGTTTATTTTTTTCTGTCTTCCTACCTTGATAGAATCGTGAACTCTTCTCATTGTAGCATTCCAGCTGTTTTTCAATCTCAGGCCAAATTTGTAGGTTTTCAAGATGATTTGAAAGTTATCTAGGTAAGTTGGTGGGGACAGGTGACTTGGGGACCCTACTCTTCTACCATCTTGCCCCGCCTCTCCTCAGAAAGTTGTAGAGTCATGCCTAAAATAATGCCTGGTACCTAATAGATGTTCAATAAGTATATGTGGGTAACTGACTGACCCAGGTTCTGCTGTTAACTTATTGTGTATCCTTGGGAAAGTCACTTTCCCTCTTTGGGACTCAAATTTCCAATCTGTAAAGTGATGACAATAATCCATGCCAAGTCTACTACCAAAAAAGTGTTGAGGACTACATGAGAAAATGGATATGGAAGGGCTGTGTGCCCATTAGAGGTAATTATTGTTGTATTTAGAGTCCAGGTCATAGAAATTCCACCAAAAGAGAGTATAAACATCAAATCCACTAGCAAAGCTAGAGTTATATGGAGGGAGAGTAGGAGGAAGGAACAACCAGAAGAAGCTAGTTGATAACAATCTGAAGTTCTCAGTTTATCATTTTTATTCAAGAGGTGATAGAAGAGACCTGGACCTTATTAAGGATTAGAAGTACCCCAAAACAGAGATATGTCAACTTTCTGCCTCCTGAAGGATTTTACTCAAACCAGAGAGTCAGTGTAGTAGAGTGGCAATGGCACAAATTCTGGAACCAGACATCTTAATTTGAATCTAGGCCCTGTGATATAATGTATGTGTGACGCTGAGCAAGCCATGTGATCTCTTGGTGACTTAGTTTCTCCCCTGAATTAATATCAAAATTAAGAAGTGTTGGAGAAGATGGTGGAGGAGTAGGGCAACTTTTTGCAAGATACATCTATGAAGGCAAGGGAAACCAAAGCAAAAATGAACTTAATCAAGATAAAAAGCTTCTGCACAGCAAAAGAAACAGTCAACACAACTAAAAGACAACCTACAGAATGGGAGAAGATATTTGCAAATGACATATCACATAAAGGGTTAGTATCCAAGACCTATAAAGAACTTATTCAACTCAACAGCAAAGAAACAATCAATCCAATCATGAATTGGGCAAAAGACATGAACAATAATTTCACAGAGGAAGACATAGACATGGCCAACAAGCACATGAGAAAATGCTCCACATCTCTGGCCATCAAGGAAATACAAATCAAAACCACAGTGAGATATCACCTCAAACCAGTGAGAATGGTGAAAATTAACCAAGGCAGGAAACAGCAAATGTTGGAAAGGATGTGGAGAAAGGGGAATCCTCTTGCACTGTTGGTGGGAATGTGAACAGCCACTCTGGAAAACTGTGTGGAGGTTCCTCAAAGAGTTAAAAATAGAAGTGCCCTACGTCCCACCAATTGCACTGCTGGGGATTTACCCCAAAGATTCAGATGCAGTGAAATGGCAGGATACCTGCACCCCAATGTTTATAGCAGCAATAGCCAAACTGTGGAAGAAGCCTCGGTGTCCATCGAAAGATGAATGGATAAAGAAGATGTGTCTATATATACAACGGAATATTTCTCAGCCATTAGAAATGACAGATACCCACCATTTGCTTCAACATGGATAGAACAGGAGGGTATGCTGAGTGAAGTAAGTCAATCGGAGATGGACAAACATTACATGGTTTCATTCATTTGGGGAATATAAAAAGTAGTGAACGGGATTAAAGGGTAAAGGAGAGAAAATGAGTGGGAAATATAAGAGAGGGTGACAGAACATGAGAGACTCCTAACTCTGGGAAACAAACAAGGGGTAGTGGAAGGGGAGGTGGGCAGGGAGTTGGGGTATCTAGGTGACAGAGACTGAGGGGGGCACTTGACAGGATTAGCACTGGGTATTTTACTATATGTTGGCAAATCGAACTTTAATAAAAACAAAAAAAATCATCACAGTGAATTATAATGAATTGCTTTTTCGTGTCTTCCTCTAATCTATATTGACTGTATCTCCAGTGTCTCTAAAAAGACAGATATTCATAAATATTTGTGAAACTGAAGAAATAACTTTTTGTCAGTCTCAAACTGTTGCAAAAACAACAAAATTCCCTTATAATGGAAAGGTTCGAATAACGGCAAGATTATTTTTTACCAACAGACTTGCAAAGGGATTTCTGTTCTGATAGGAATATTAAAGGCTAAATGAGGTATGAGGACCTCATTAATCCTATAATCCTATGAAGGAGTTGTGATGTTGTGGATCGTACTGATAGGGATATAAATGCTATGCTTGCAAATTATAGAATTGGCTATGAATCTGTGCTTTACCATTCATTTACTATATAATATCACGCAAAGTGTTTTCCTCCTCTGGGCTTCAATTCCATTATCTACCTAAGAATTAGATTGGTCTAGTGGAAAGAGTGATTTCCAAACTATTCTCTGGAGTGCAGAGGTTGCTACAAAAGAAAGACTGCTATAGGAAATATGTAAAGGAAAGATAATGCAAGATAGACCTGCCCCAGCCTTTCTCTCAAACTTGTCTTCAACCACAACAGAGTTCTTTTGGTCTTTTCCCCTATTAGTTTGTATTTTCATTTTTGTTTTTTATTATTAAGTGGTCTATGCTTACAAAAAATGTCATCCAATATAGGATAATGATGAAAATAATCATAGCACACATGAATATGGTGCTCATCTGCATGTTACAAATCGTTCTTGGTACTTTATAAATATTAAATTTAAAACATACATGTATGAGGTATAAAGCGCAAAAAGCTGCTAAGCTCCTTCACTGACCATTCTCTGCAGCAAATCCATTCCTCTTCCCTGAAATAACCACTATTTTCCATTTGGTTTGTATCCTTCCAGACTTTTTTTCATTCATTAAAAAAATTATGTGTTTTCCATTTGTAAGCCTGTATATATTTTTATATAAGTAGACTCATACTATTCATATTGTTCTGCGCTTTTCTTCACTCATCAGGGAAATTATTGCCTCTGTGCATATTGAGCTGCTTCACTCTTATAAAAGGCTATATTATATTCCATTATTTAACAGTACCATAATGTACCTAATAAGTTCTCAGTTGATTGATTTTTAAGTTGCTTGAAATATTTTGCCATTACAATATTACAAGGAATGTCCTAGGACATATCTTTATGCACATGATGCACATGTGCAAATACTTCCATAAAACAGGAAGGAAAAATAACAAGTTATCATTTTACATTTTGTCATTCTTTCAAATTAACACCCCCAAAATGACTATGCCTATTTATACTTCTATCAATGGGCTTTCTATATCTTCACCAATGCTGGATAATATTCTTTAAAATCTTTCCCAATATGATGCATTAAAAATTATATCTCACAGTTGATTTTTTTCGCATTTTCTTGATTACTAGTGCACTTAAGCTTTTTCTCATACTGTTATTGGCCATTTGTATTTGCTCTTCTGAATTGTTTTTCTCCACTATTTGCATTTTTTTCTTTTATAATTCCCAGACTCTCTATGCTTGTTATAGACGTTAATCTTTTCTCCATTAATAACATGCTTTCATGTCTTGGCTACTATGAATAATGTTGCCACAAACATGGAAAGGTGAAATCTCTTTAAAATAATGATTTCATTTCCTTTGGATATACACCCAGATTTGTTATTTCTGGATTATATGGTATTTCTATTTAAAAATTTTTAGGAACCTTCATACTGTTTTCCATAGTGGCTGTACCTAATTACATTCTCAGTTCATAAAAGTTCAATTTTCTTACATCCTTGCCAACATCGGTTATCTCTTGTTGCTTTTTTAAAAAAAATTTTAAATTCAATTTAAGTAACATATAGTGTAGTAATAGTTTCAGTAATAGTTTCAGAGGTAGAGTTTAGTGATTGCATATAATACCCGTGCTCATTACATCAAGCACCCTACTTAATGTTCATCATGCAGTTACCCCATCCCTCTACCCACCTCCCTTCCTGCAACCCTCAGTTTGTTTCTTGTTGCTTTTGAAAATTTTATTTCATAATAGTCATTATAACAGATACCAGGTGATATCTCATTGTGACTTTGGTTTACATTTCTCTGATGATTAGTGAGTGATGTTGAGCACCTTTCATATATCTGTTGGCAATTTCAATGACCTCTTTCTCTTTTGAGAAATTTCTATTTTGTACTTATTCCATTTTAATTGGGTTATTGATTGGTTGATTGATTTGCTATTGAGTTGCTATCTGAGACAATTAAGGTTAAACCTGGGGACACAATGCTATGTTCAATAAGCCAGACACAGAAAGACAAATACTGGATGATCTCACTTATTTATGGAATCTAAACAAGTCAGGCTCATAAAAACAGAAAGTAGAATGGTAGTTACCAGAGACTAGGGAGTGGATGAAATGGGGAGAAGTTGACATCAAAGGGTACAATGGTTGAATTATGTGGGATAAATTCTGAAGATTTTTTTTTTTTAGGTTTGACACAGACAGACACCTTGGTGATGTAAGGTTATTGAATAAATTTAAATGGCAAGTTTATTGTTGCCATTGCATCAATTCATAACTCTTTTTCAGGCTCAAAAGGTGAAAAGTAATGATATTAAACAAATGCTAGACAGCATTAACAGAAAGTTTTTTCAGACTCCTGGTCATAAAGTTCTTATGGTTCACATTGAATCAGAGAGTAGACATTTTTGATTACCCACCTACCTCCAAGCAAACTGAACACTGTCTAGTAGAACACTGGTTGCATACAGCATCCAAAACCAATGCTGTAACAAGTGGTAGAGTTATAAAAAGATATACATGAACATTTCTTAAAAGCACATATGATAGTATCTGAGATCTTTGTATTGTTTAGGAAAGCACTGGCACAGGCGTGGTTCTCAAGGATTAACATGCAGCAAAGTATCTATTCCATAGCTTTCCCCCTGGGTCTGCCCAGTTTTCTCAAAAATCCATAGTGCTGGTCACCCACAGGGACAGGAACAAAGCCACTGAAGAAATAACTCAAAATTTAAATCCTACTGGTGACGGGAATACACTCATTTTTGTACAGAAACAATAGTCTACTAACTAGTATCTAATATTTCAAGAATGCTTGGTATATCACTGTATAGATATTGAAATTTGAGGGTATGCTGGAGTATTGGCTAAGTCCATCAATCTTTATCTGCCAGGAAAGCATTTCAGATCTCCTGGCAGCTGGGAACAAGTGCTTCTGGCTGCTTTTTGTGTTTTTTGGTGCTCAATTTTGATGGGAAACTAGCCAAACAAAATGGTGGTATATGTTCTTTCCAAAATGAGGAGGGCTTAAGTGCCTTCTATTGTTTTGGTTGTCCTTATTTTTTATTGGTGCCACATTTAAAGAGGAAAGTACTTACATAATAAACACCACAGTGTGCCTTACATACCCAAATACATTTTTTTTTTTGCATTAAAAATTCTTTTAAATGGCTTGGGTTATTGGTTGGGGAAGGAGAACTTGGTACACAGGAGTTTGAATGTTATTCATGCTTATTTTAAAAGTGCTTCAAATCCTTCAATACGTTTCTGAAAAGTTGTCCGATTAGATGGCTGGAATTCCCAGCATTTTCTCATAAATTGATAAACCTCTTCTGGACAGTGAAGTGGACAAGGCAAACGTTTTCCTTCTTTTAACGTATTCACAAGTCTTGTTACTGTCATCTGGCCATGAGTTGGGCCTGTCATTTTCAGAAACAATGCCATGGGGCTGGAATCTGAGTCACAGTAAGTAAGCAACTCATGCAGGGTCACTCCAAATGATCAGACATCAGAGGCGATATAAAATTTACACTGAATTAAACATTCAGGAGCATACCAAAACACAGGGCTGTCCCGATCATCCTTGACTGTGTAGTACTCCTTGTCAGTTTCAGTTGCTTTGGTCAAACCAAGTCTCCAATTTTCACTTGGTGTTCACTCTCAAAGAGGACATTCCTTGCTGCTATGTCCCGGTGAACATACTGCCAAGAACCTAAATAGTCCATCCCCTTATAAATCTGAACGGCATATTTTAACTGTTGTTTGAGGTTAATTTTGTTCTTATTCTTGGGAAGATATTCCTTAAGACTTCCTGAAGGCAGAAATTCCATGATGAGCTTAAAACCATTTCCTCCATCTTCTGTACAGATGCCTTTGTACTTCACAATGTTCTCATGATAAAGGTTCCTTAGAATTTCTGTTTCCTTCTTCTATAGTACAGCGTGGTGACTATAGTTAACACTGTATTGTATATTTGATATTTGCTTAGGGAGTTGATCTTAAGTGTTTTCGCCATGCACACAAAAAAATCATAACTATGTGAGGTGATGGGTTATGTTACTTAGCTTGATTGTGTTATTTCACATTGTATATGCACATTAAAACATCATATACACCTTAAATATATATAACTTTTATTTGTCAAATATACATCAATAAAGCTGGGGAAAAAATAGAGGATACCAAGGAATAACCTTCACAAGATTGGTGTTAAACCCAAGTGAAGAAAACCACAGAATTTTACTGAGAGATATGAAAAAATAATTGAATATATATAGAAACATCTGAGAAAAATACATATTATAAAGCTACTAAAAAGAAAGTTTATTAAAAGAAAATTTTTTACCTCTAAAGTTTTTTGGGTGCTAATGAAAACCTTAAGATTTTCTCAGTGGCTCCAAATCAGCTTGTTTGCTTTCAACAAACTCCAATTCCTGTGTCCTGTGTTCTTGAGTGGGCCCCTTATTCTTGTGCACTCAAATTTGGGGGCCATTAGTCTAGGTGATTTTGAATATCCCTTTTAGATTCCCCCCACTTTCTGATTTTCTTCTCTTCAATTGTCACTTACCGCTCACATTGCTTTCTTTAGTAGTGCAGTGAAGTAGGATCAATAGGCCACAGTTTCTTCTAAATATTAGAAACGACAAATACCCACCATTTGCTTCGACGTGGATGGAACTGGAGGGTATTATGCTGAGTGAAGTAAGTCAATCGGAGAAGGACAAACAGTGTATGTTCTCATTCATTTGGGGAATATAAATAATAGTGAAAAGGAATATAAGGGAAGGGAGAAGAAATGTGTGGGAAATATCAGGAAGGGAGACAGAACATAAAGACTCCTAACTCTGGGAAACGAACTAGGGGTGATGGAAGGGGAGGAGGGTAGGGGGTGGGGGGGAATGGGTGACGGGCACTGAGGGGGACACTTGACGGGATGAGCACTGGGCGTTTTTCTGTATGTTGGTAAATTGAACACCAATAAAAATTAATCTATTAAAAAAATAAATATTAGGCCTGTTCATCCCAGAAGCATGCCATATAGTCTAGCCTGCTTGTGCATTGGCTGATAATAGACAACCACTAAATGGTTCCCTACCCTCTACTGCTCACTTGTCCTTCAAGAAATCCTTTGATGAATTTGGGAGAAGGCTCGTTTTGCTTTCTGTTGACTGTGTGCTGCAAGGAAGCTCGTATCATTAGGGTAATCCTCAAGTGATGAAGCAGTCGACAGCTGGGTTGCAATCTACGCCCATCCCATGCTTCTCAGCCTTTGTGGTGACCTACTTTGCAAAACAGGGTATGGGCTTTTCCTCTGTTACAACTCTAGATTTTCCAGGAAATTCTGCTGGATGATCCAGCCAATCCTGAGATAAACTTGCAATCTCTTATCCAGAAAGGAAGTGTAGGGATTGGAAGATTCTGGTAGGCCTCATATCTGGCATTGTAAGTGGGGGAATGAAACTGTGACCATAGCTGTTCAAATCATTTCATTAAAATTTAATAATAAGCTAATGATATAAGTACAATTTTCTGAGTAATTCCTGGGCTGAAACATTTTATGCATATTCTGCATAGTCTTTCCAGTCTTCATAATACTGTGAGCTATAAATTACTACCCCCAGTTTGGAGATTAGGGAATTGGTATTTAGAGGAGTTACTTGTCTAAGGTCACACACTTAGAAGCCCAAAGAAAGGAAAGAGTGCAGTGTGCCCCCCACCCCAAAAAGGACTATGGAGCTAAGCAGAGTTCAGCCCTGCTACTTGCTAGATGAGTGACCTTAGGCAAGTCACTTTCATTTTAAGCTTTCTTATATATCGAATGGGAATAATTGCCTTCTCCGTTAGAGTTATTGTAAAAATCAAATGCAATAGTAATATTGATTGTAAAGCACTTGTCCTGGACTAAATGTTCAGGAAATGGTAATTCTTATTACCTGAGATCACCATAACAAATACCCAAGTATTTGGATCCAACTCAGTCTCTGAATCTTTGTCCTTAAAAACCAGGTAAAGATACTGCTGTGCAAGACTTGTAACATACACAAATGATCTTGGAGGAACTTTTATCCGTTGCAAGAGAGCTCAATACCCTATCCTAGTTCGTCAGCTGTTACAGGAAGATTAATGTTGAAAAATCTTGTCCCATGGCTATGAGCAAGAGGTTTGACCTGATTCATTCTGAGAGTGAAAGCACCCTCACTGGCCTATGGCTTCCCTTTTAGTCTTATCTGTTTTTCTTCCTTCTAAAGCTTTTCAATCTAATATAAGTAATACATACTACTAGCTATTGTGTGCAAAATTCTCCACTGGGATTATTTATCAAATATATTTTCATATGGCCCTCAGAACACTTTGACATAGAGGTAGGCATTATTATTTTCATTTAACTGCTGAGAAAATGGAGTTTAAGTTCACAGAGGTCAATAGACATGCTTAATGTCATATGGCTAATGAAGAGCTGGAATTTGAAGACTGATTATGGCCTCTCAAACTGGCCTTTGTGCTCATCCTAGTTTTTTAAACTTTTTAAAAATTAATAACCTCTTTACATTTCTCTCCCACCCTCTTGATACACAATACATACATACACAGTCCAAAAAGTCTTCCCAATCTACATAGCTAAAGGGTCTTTTTGTTCCTCTAATCCTTTGTCTACAAATCATTCTGCTTGAGGCCCTCTAGTGGGGCATGGTTTAGGTTGTGTAATGCTTTTGTGATATAGGGTCTAGGAATGTTTAAATACAGACAGATATGAGTTTGAGTTCTAGGCTCTTCTACTTACTTTCTGTGTGACTTCTCATAAATAGAATTTATTTTTTTTTAAATTTTTATTTATTTATGATAGTCACAGAGAGAGAGAGAGAGAGGCAGAGACACAGGCAGAGGGAGAAGCAGGCTCCATGCACCGGGAGCCTGATGTGGGATTCGAACCCGGGTCTCCAGGATCGCGCCCTGGGCCAAAGACAGGCGCCAAACCGCTGCGCCACCCAGGGATCCCTCATAAATAGAATTTAGAACTTAACAACTTCTGTGTATAAAACCTTAACCTTACAGCACCTTTTCCCCTTTGCTTTGGTATAAAATCCGTGGTCTTTATACTAGCCCACAAAGTCTTATGCGGCTTAGGCCTCTCTGATTTCATTTCATAACATCTTGCTGATAACTCTAGACAGTGTTCTATCTGTTCTTTAAATACCAATTCATTTTAATCTTAGCATCTCCGCATTTAAAATTCCCTTTTTCTCGAACTCTTTAACATGACCATGCACAGAAAATAATCATAACTATGTGAGGTGATGAGTTATGGAGTTTTGTCTTCCAATTTCAGGACTCAGTTTCAACACTTTCTCAATTGAGATGTCTTTCCCAAACAAACTAAGCTGCCTGTGGCCTCTATCCAATTACTTCATATTCATGCCTTCACTATTTTGTCCAAAGCATTTGTTTCGATGTGACATTTTGTTATTCCCTTATGTTTAGTTGTTTCCTGTTTCTGCTGTATGTTCGTGACTGCAGGGACTTTTCTGAGTTATTCACTTATTTTTTTAATTTTTTATTTATTTTTATTAAGTTTTTAAATTTTAATTCCAGTATAGTTTACATACAGTGTTATATTACTTTCAGGTTCACTGGTATATTTTATTTTATTAAAGTTATTTTTTAATATTTTTTATTTATTTATTCATGAGAGACACAGAGATAGAGAGGCAAAGATATAGGCAGAAGGAGAAGCAGGCTCCTCGCAGGGAGCCCGATGTGGGACTTGATCCTGGAACTCCAGGATCATGCCCTGGGCTGAAGGCAGGCGCTACACCGCTGAGCCACCCAGGCGTCCCTCACCATTATATTTTAGCACTCAAAACAGTACCTGGATCATAGCAGATGTTGAATAAATATCCATTAAATAAATAGCAAATGTATCTCTCCTAAGTCTGATCTATGAATAAGGGTAAGAACTTGAGTTTCTGTGAAGAACTTAGCACAGAGTGAGAATCAAATATTTAGTAGTATTCATTCCTCTGTGTTCTTGAATCTCTAGTGTGCAGAGTCAAGACTGCTGTACTAACTTGTGGATTCCCTTTGAGGTTTCTGTTAGGCCCAAGCACCTGACTTCTGGTGAGCTAGAAGCTGGAGGCTTTGCCCAGAGATAGACGCCCAATCCTCTTCTCCTCTCTGGTCTTACTGTAGGAAGCCCTTTGTGGTATGGAGGTCACTGAATCATCAATGCCAAACAGCCTGGGCTTCACTGGAGATCCTAAGCACAGTCCAATGGGGTATTGATGCCACTCTTAATTAGCACAAATACATATATCTTACCCCTCTGTACATTCACATGTTACCCTTGTCATTCACCATGCTAGAAGAAGAGGGAGCTTCACTAAATACCAGTGCTGTAAAGAACATAGGACATCATGTAGTAGACCTCAACCGCCATTTATGGATGAGGAAACTGAGGCCCAAGGAGGATAAGGTATTTTTGCAGGAACACCAGAATTATAATTATGATTCTTTATCTCTGGTCTGATGTTAAGAGCCCATTTATATTTTCTCCAAACATAGTACTGCATTGCCAATAATTCTTTATTGTGGGGGTGTGGATCTGAGGTGGGAGATAGGCAGGGCATGTGGAGTTTGAAGAAATATACCTGAAATGCTTACTGAAAGGAAATTGGGGCAAAATTGTCCTGAGATGGAGAATACCTCAAAATTAGAGTGAGGGTGCATACAGAGTGAATGAGTTAACATAGTTGAGAGCCATGGTAATTTAGCTCTCTTCCATACTTTTCATAGCTACATCTAATAGAATAATTATAATTTGCATAGTGATAGCTACTGCTCTTTCTGCCACTGGCAATATGGTAATAGTAGGAACAAAAATAGTAATTGCTACCAGTTGTCCTTGATGTTCCAGGTACAGTGCATTACCTGCCCACACTAAATAACATTTCTATAACTTCACAGCTAATCCTTTTGACCAGAACACTTTCGTCTATATATATCTTGCTTCTTTTCTACTCATTCTTTAGGAGAATCTCAGGCATCTTCCTCTAAGAAGCATTGCCTAGTCCCATCTATGTAGGGTTATATCACCTTTCTCTTTGTGCAAAACTCTGTCCCACTTATTCTACTATACGATCATTATTTTCTTCATTCACTTAGATCATAAGCCCCTTAAGAGTGAAACTATGGGGCTAATCTGACAGAGACTAGTTTATATTATTAATAAATATTTCATACATCAATAAAAGATGTCATACACCTTGACTTGCCAGAGTTAGGAATAGTACAGAATAAGAAGCAACAAATACTTTATGGATGTGAAAGGAGGACAGAAATTTTGGCAAAAGTCATCATTAAGGATTAATAGGAGCTCACCAGTGGAATTAGAATGGGGAGACAGTACTCCAAATGAAGGGAATATCAAGTGCAGAGGCATACTTAGGTATTATTAAGAGCCTGGAACATGAAGATGAGGAGAATGGAGCACTGAGGGCTGAAGAGGAAATGACAGTCAAAATGACCCAGGAAAATTAGCTCAGAATCAAATTCTACCCAATTTAGCTATTGAAATAAGCAGTTTTGAATATATTTTGCATGATGTGACAATCTCTCAAAAGTCTGAAGTCAGGTATTACATTCCTCTGAGTCTGTTCCACTCTAAACAGACTCGGTGCCTTCAAGCATTCTTTATGGTACCTGGTTTCTAGCTCTTTAGCTCTAAAGAGCAGTCCACTAGAGAGAAAGGGTATATCTGAAACATGATCTACTTTTCTACTTTACCCAAGACCAGCCAGACAGGTGATGACCTCTACACTTTACTTCCAGCTTACAGATGATAAATTGGGGATACTGAAGGGTTATATAACTTGCCCAAGGTCACAGAGTCAACTTTGGGTGAACCACTTCACTCTACTGCTTTCATCAGTGTGTGAAGGCACAATTAACAATCCATTCTAATTGTTCCCATGTTTCATGACTCCTACAGGTATAAGAGCTAATTGAGGGCAGGGACTATGTCTGATTCACTTCTGTATCCACACCCCTAGCCAGGAAGTTCTCAGGTTATTTGGTAGGTAAACAAAATCTGGAAGGAGCTTTTCAAATTCAAATCCAAGTTCCAACCTCTTTCTCAGCCTCATTGTTTCATGCATACAGCCATCTCCTTTTGACAACTACAACCTGTTTACAACTACTACTTCTTGTTTCCTCTGCTGTCAATTGCCCTTTTAGCTCCAAGCAAGCATTTGCTTTTTTGGTGAATAGAGCAATGGTCATGATGAGGAACTTCTTGCTTTTCTAGCTTTCTAAAAGGATTTTATTTTGGGATGGGGATTCTTTTTTTTTTTTTAATTAATTTTTATTGGTGTTCAATTTACCAACATACAGAAAAACACCCAGTGCTCATCCCGTCAAGTGTCCACCTCAGTGCCCGTCACCCCTTCCCCTCCAACACCCGCCCTCCTCCCCTTCCACCACCCCTAGTTCGTTTCCCCGAGTTAGGAGTCTTTATGTTCTGTCTCCCTTCCTGATGGGGATTCTTAATATAAAAAGTCTCTGTTGCTAAAATATGCACACTCAAAACAAGGCTACCTAAAAAGTGGCAGAGTTCTGACATTCATTCCCTCTTATTAATATTCTCTTCATCCTCCAACTAAGAAATGCTAACCATAAAAAATGCAATCAAATTGAGTAATAAACATGAATGGTTTGGGTTCTGTGGCTGGGATAATGTAAGGCTTCTCTGACCATCCCTCTGTAATCAAGTATGTTCTTTTCAATGCTTCTGTGAATTACATCAAATGACCTTCATGCTAGACAGTAGGAACACAAAACAGTTAGGAGAGGACATCTGATAGCAGAGTTTAGATTGAACACTTGGTCAGGGAAGGAGGCAGGGGAAGTGTGACACCATTCTATGTATTAATTATAAAGTAAAACCAGCACATTTGATAGAGACAAGAGTCAGGTCCCGACTGAGATTAGGTCTCTGACTCAATTTCCCTCTCATAGTGGGAGTCTCTGACCCTCTTCCCATTGTAAGTTCAACCTTTTTGGGCATTTAGAACCAATCCTGACCTAATAATATAAAGAACTTAGTCCATGTTCTACTCACAAAGACAAATCATTAGGCACCACCAACACATTTCTTTTGGGCTGACCATGTCCTCTTATATCTGTCCTGTTTACTAGCTCTGAGGGGTTCTCTGTGTGAATCCCTCTTGTAAATGTTCTAGGATCCTAGTATCTTGTGTCAGTTTCTGTTGAGTCTTACCCCCCAGATCACTGGCCCAAGGCTGAGAGTCTGCTTCTTAATGACAACTATCAGCCCAGATTTTCAAATATCACTTAATTTTGGTGCTCCGTAACTATGTTCCATATACCCACTTTACAGAACAACTGCTACTGTGTGCATCTAAAATCAAAGAGCAAGAATCCTAAATGTTAAATTTATCTTGTGGCTTATGTTGAGTAATTGAATGGGTGTAGGAAGATGGATTGGCTGTGAAAGGACATGCAGATCTAGCTGCCTGGAATCCAGGAGTAGTACCTATGTTTCTCTTTCCTTTTTTCCTAGCCTATGATGGAAGGCCAAGGTCACTGTCAGACCCACTTGTCAGGTTGTCCTGGCTACCTGCACAGACATGCTCTTGGGGACGCTGAAGTTGATAGTTTATGATAGAAAAATAAGTGAAGAGCATACCAGAATCCCTCCCTTATGGAAAACTTAGATACTCATATAGGAATGTGGGCATCCAGCCACCTCTGAAATCCTACTAGCCACACTGGACTGTATGAAGGTAGGGACTATATCTGTCTCAGTGTCAGGAACTGATGAGATGTATAATAAATAATTATCAATTGAGTGAATGAATGGATGGAATTACTTTGTTTCCTTTAAGTTAATGACAGTTAATTTTGTGTACCAATTGGTGCAGGTTCAGTTATGGCTGGGGTTCCAGGTGTTGCAAAGTTTCTGAAGATTTTAATGTCATGGAAAAATATAAGGAAAATGCTCAGGTCCTTGGTGTACATTAGTTATGGTTAAAGTGCCTATCATTGTGGCTCACTTGCCCATTGCTTCTGAGTTTCAACACCATGCTTTGGTAGAGAGAACTATACTGAGGCTGAGAATTCCAGGACCTCCCACTTACACCACTCAAAATTGTTCATTATTCAGAAAAATCCTAACCATGATTCCCTTTCCAATTGGGAAATTCTATCCCATCTTTCACCTACACTGTCTCTATTCTTAAAAGTTACACATACTTATCCCTTTCATTATAACAGGGCTTTCTAACCTTTTATAAAATAAAATTCTTCATTTTGAAGTAACTATAGGGGCACCTGGGTAGCACAGTCAGTTAAGTGTCTGACTCTTGGTTTCAGCTCAGTTTGTGAGCTCAAAGTCATGGGATCCAGGCCCACATCAGCCTCAGTATTCAATGTAGGCTACTTAAGACTCTATCTCTCTGCCCCTGCTCACTGTGCTCTCTCTCTCCCTAATATAAATACATAAATATTTTTTAAAAGAAAGAATTACAGATTTTCAAGAAGCTATAAAGATATACAGAGAACTCATGCACACCATTCTCCAAATTACCCTCCCCAATAATTTCAATTTACATAAAACAGTACAATATTAAAATCAGGAAATTGACATTTTTCAATCTATGTGTGTGTATACTTCTCTATTATAACATGTGGATTCCTATGAACACTTCTTAAGACAAGATACATAATTTTTCCTTTACAACAAAGATCTTCCCTTTTATACTAACTTCCTGCCCAGTCATCTCTAAATCTTTGCCATTACTAACCTATTTTTTATCTCTAGTATTTTGTCATTTCAAGAAAACAGTGTATAAGATACATCCAAGTTGTTACATATGTCAATAGTTTTTTTTTTAATTAATTTTTATTGGTGTTCAATTTACCAACATACAGAAAAACACCCAGTGCTCATCCCATCAAGTGACCACCTCAGTGCCCGTCACCCATTCCCCTCCAACACCCGCCCTCCTCCCCTTCCACCACCCCTAGTTCATTTCCCAGAGTTAGGAGTCTTTATGTTCTGTCTCCCTTCCTGATATTGCCCAACATTTCTTTTCCCTTCCTTTATATTCCCTTTCACTATTATTCATATTCCCCAAATGAATGAGAACATACACTGTTTGTCCTTCTCCGATTGACTTATTTCACTCAGCATAATACCCTCCAGTTCCATCCACGTTGAAGCAAATGGTGGGTATTTGTCGTTTCTAATTGCTGAGTAATATTCCATTGTATACATAAACCACATCTTCTTTATCCATTCATCTTTCGATGGACACCGAGGCTCCTTCCACAGTTTGGCTATTGTTGTCAATAGTTTTTATCTTATTGTTGAGTATTCCATGTTAAGGTTGTATGATTAACAATTCACATGTTACAATATATTTAAGTTTTTTTAATATTTCAAGTTTTTCTTTAAATTCTAGTTAGTTAACATATTGTGTAATAATAAATTTAGGAATAGAATTTAGAGATTCATCACTTATACTCAGTGCTCATCAAAAGTGCCTTCCTTAATACCCATCACCCATTTAGCCCATCTCCCCGTAACCTCCCCTCCAGTAACACTCAGTTTGTTTTCTATAGTTAAGAGCCTCTTTTATGATTTGCCTCCCTCTAGTTTTTCTTTCCCCTTTGTTCATCTGTATTGTTTCATAAATTCCACATATGAGTGAAATCATATGGTATTTGTCTTTCTCTGACTGACTTATTTCCCTTTGCATAATACAATAGCTCCATCCATATCACTGCAAATGGCAAGATTTCATTCTTTTTATGACTAAGTAGTATTCCATTCCATATATATACTATGTACCACATCTTCCTTATCCATTTGTCAGTTGAAGGACATAGCTCTTTCCATACTTTGGCTGTTGTTGATACTGCTGCCAAATAGGAATATACAAACAATTATAAGAGAATGTTATGAAAAATTATATGGCAAATAATTGGACAATCTGGAAAAAAATGGATAAATTCAAACAAACATATAAACTACCAAAACTAAAACAGGAAGAAATAGAATATTTGAACAGGGCAAAAGCAACCAAAAACTGGATCAGTAATCAAAAATCTACAAACAAAAGACCAGGGCCAGATGGCTTTTCAGGAGAATTCTATCAAGCATTTAAAGAAAAATTAATACTTATTGTTCTCAAACTATTTCAAAAAATAGGAATGCAAGGAAAACTTCTAAACTCATTATATGAGGCCAACATTAATTTGACTCTAAAACCAGACAAAGACCCCACTAAAAAGGAGAATTTCAGGCCAATATACCTTATGACCATGGATGCAAAAATTCTCAACAAAATACTAGCAAATTGAATCCAATAGTACATTTTTAATTATTCACCACAATCAAGTGGAATTTATTCCAAGGTTTTAAGGATGTTTCAAGTATTTGCAGATCAATCAACATGATACACCATGTCAATAAAATAAAAGATAAAAATTATATGGTCCTCTCCATAGATTCTGAAAAAGCTTCTGACAAAATGGAGCAGCCATTTTTTATTAAGACCCTCAACAAAATAGGGATAGAGAGACATACTTCAACATCATAAAGGTCTTTAGTAAACTAAAGATCCACAGCTAACATAGTCATCAGTAGGGGAAAAACAGAGTTTTTCCCGTATAAGCAGAAACAAGACAGGGATGCCCAGTCTTCACCTTCATTATTTAACATAGTACTGGCCCAGCCTCAGCAATCAAACAAAAAGAAATAAAAGCCATCCGAATTGTCAAAGAAGTCAAATTTGACTCTTTGCAGACAATACGATATTCTATGTAGAAAACATGAAAGATTGGTAGAGTCATAACAGGAATTCAGTAAAGTCACGGGATACAAAATCAACATGCAGAAATCAGTTGCATTTCTACACATCAATAGTGAAGCAGCAGAAAAAGAAATCAAGGAATCAATCCCATTTACAACTGCACCAAAAATCATAAGGAATAAACCTAACCTAAGAGGAAATGGATTTATACTTTGTAAACTATAGAACACTTATGAAAAATTGAAGAGGACACAAAGAAATGGAAAAAATTCCATGCACATTGATGGGAAAAACAAATATTGTTAAAATGTCTATACTACTGAAAGAAATCTGTACCTTCCATGCAATTCCTAACAAAATACCAAGAGCAATTTTCATAGAGCTACAACAAACAATCCTAGAATTTATGTGGAACCACAAGACACCAAATAGCCAAAGCAACCCTGAAAAGAAAAGCTGGAGGTAAAAAAAAATAAAAATCAAATTAAAAAATTAAAAAAAAAGAAAAGCTGGAAGTATCACAATTCCAGACTTCAAGTTGTATTATAAAGCAGTAATCATCAAGACAGTTATGGTACTGGCAGAAAAACAGACATAGATCGATAGAACAGAATAGAAACCCGGAAATGGGCCCAAAACTATATGGTCAACTAATCTTCAACAAAGTAAAGAATATGCAATGGAAAAAAGACAGTCTCACCAACAAATGATGTCAGGAAAACTGAATAGCAATATCCAAAAAATGAAACTGGATTCCTTTCTTACTCCATACAGAAAAATAAATTAAAAATGGATGTAAGACCTAAATGTGACACAGGAAACCATCAAAATGCTAGAGAATAATACAGGAAGGAATCTCTGACATCTGCCATAGAAACTTTCTGATATGTTTCCAGAGGTAAGGGAAACAAAAGTAAAAATGAACTACTGGGACTTCATCAAGATAAAATGCTTCTGCACAGTGAAGGAAATAATTAACAAAATTAATAGGCTATCTTTAGAATGGGAGAAGATATTTGCAAATGATATATCTGAAAAAGGTTAGTATCCAAAATATATAAGGAACTTTTCAAACTCATCACCCAAAATACAAATAATCCAGTTAAGATACAGGCAGAGGACATGAACAGACATTTTTCCAAAGAATACATACAGATGACTAACAGACACAGAGAAAAGATGTTCAACATCACTCATCATTAACTTATGTAATGAAATCCTGGGACACTTGCACCCCAATGTTTGTAGTAGCAATGTCCACAGTAGCCAAACTATGGAGGAAGCCATGATGTCCTTTGACAGATGAATGGATAAAGAAGATGTGGTATATATAGATGTATATGTGTGTACATATGTGTGTGTATATATATATACAGATGTGTGTGTATATATATATATATATATATATACAATGGAATATTACTCATCCCTCAGAAAGGACGAATACCCACTATTTGCTTCAATGTGGATGGAACTGGAGGGTATTATGCTGAGTTAAATAAGTCAATCTGAGAAGGACAATCGTCATATGGTTTCACTCATAAGTAAAATATAAGAAATAGTGAAAGGGATTATAAGAGAAAGGAGGGAATCTGAGTGGAAAAAATTAGGCAGACAAACCATGAGTGACTCCTAACTCTGGGAAACAAAGGGTTGTGGAAGGCGAGGGGGATGGGGTAACAGAGTGACCAGCACTGAGAAGGGCAATTGATGGGATGAGCACTGGGTTTTATAATACATACATATACATATGTATGTATTATAAAATGTATGTGTATATATATGTATGTATAAAATATAACATATAGTATATAATATGTATAATATCACCATAGTTTTATATATGATAAATATTATAAAAGTAGTTATATATATAAACATTAATATCTGATACAGTGATTTTTCATTTTTTGAAATACTATATTTATTTATTTTAGGAAGAGGTGTATATCATAATCTGGGGAAAGGGCAGAGAGAGAGAGAGAGAGAGAATCTCAAGCAGATTCTAAGCCTGCTGTGGGGCTTGATCTAATGACTCCGAGATCATGACTTGAGCGAAAATAAAGAGTAGGACGCTAAACATATCAAGCCACCCAGGTAACTTGATTTTTCATTTTTTTTTCTTCTTTTTCAAACTTGTCCTGGCTATTTTTGTGCCTTTGCATTTTTATATGATTTTAACATAGTTTTGTTCATAAACAATAAAAATAAAGTAGTTTTTCCATATATAGAAATATATATTAGCTATAAATGTTGTGTTAAATATGTATATGAGTTTGAAAGGATTGGCATCTTTGCAATATTGAGTCCTAACCATGAATGTGATGTTACTTCATTTATTTAGATGTTCATTGATTTCTTTCATGAATCTTTTATAGTCTTCAACATACAATGTCTGTACATCTTTTATTAGATTTATACCTAATTCATTTTTTGAGTGACTATAAGTGTTATAAGTATTGTTATTTTTTTGAACTTTGTTTTTCACATGTTCATTGCAATATATAAAAATACAATTGATTTTCATATGTCATACTTGCAAACTTGTTGAACTCTATTATTAGTTTTTGGAATTTTTAAATAGATTTCTTGGTATTTTCTATGCAGGCAACCATATGATCTGTAAATAAGAAGATATTTCTTTATTTCCTATCTACATGTCTTTTTTAAAGAAATTCTTGTCTTAGTGCATTGGCTAGAACTTCCGGTAATATGTTCAATAGAAGTACTTAAATCAGAATTGTTGCCTTCTCCTCAATCTTAGAGACAAAAAAATTCAGTCTTTCATTATTATGTTATGTTACCTATGCATCTATTTCTTCATATTCTTTGTTCTTTGTCAAAATTTCCCTCAATTTTTAGTTTTTCAGAGTTTTTAGATGACTGGGTATTGAGTTTTGCCAAACACTTTTCCTGTATCAATTTATATAATCATGATATTTCCTTTTTTTTCAAGATTTGACTTAAATTCAAGTTAGTTTGCATATAATATAGTATTAGTTTTAAGGGTAATGTTTAGTGATTCATCAGTTGCACATAACATCCAGTGCTCACTACTTAGAGTGCCCTTCTTAAGGTCCATCACCCAATTATCATGTGGCTGTCCAGTCTTCCCAATTCCATTTGTTTAAGAAACTGTATTTTTTCCATTGCATATTCTTTCCTGCTTTGTTGAAGATTAGTTGACCATATGGTCTTGGGTCCATTTATGAGTTTTCTATCCTATTCCACTGATCTTTGTGTCTGGTTTTGTGCCAGAAACAGAACTTTCTTGATGACTACAGCTTTGTAATACAGCTTGAAGTCAGGCATTGTGATGCCTCATGATTTGCTTTTCTTTTTCAACGTTACATTGGCTATGCAAAGTCTTTTCTAATTCCATACAAATTTTAGGATTTTTTTTATTCTAGCTCTGTGAAAAATATTGGTGTTACTTTCATAGGAATTGTACTGAATGTGTAGATTGGACAGTATAGATATTTTAACAATATTTGTTCTACCAATCCTTTAGCGTAGAACGTTTTTCCATTTCTTTGTGTCCTCTTCAATTTCTCTCGTAAATGTTCTATAGTTTTCAGAGTACAGGTCCTTTACATTTTTTGTAAGGTGTTATAAAGTCAATTGCAAATAGATTTGATTTCTTGATTTCTTTATCTGCTGCTTCATTATTGGTATATAGAAATGCAGCAGACTTCTGTGCATTAATTTTATATTCTCTGATTTTACTGAATTCATGTATGAGTTCTAACAACTTTTTGTTGAGTCTTTTGGGTTTTCTGCATAGAGTATCAGTCGTCTGTGAAGAGTGAATTTTGACTTCTTCCTTTCCCATTCAGATTTTTTTTTGTTTAGCTCCTGAGGCTAGGGCTTCCAGTACTATGTTGAATAACAGTGGTGGGAGTGGATATTACTGTCTTGTTCCTAACCTTAGGGGGAAATCTCATAGCCTTTCTGCATTGGTAATGATATTAGCTGTGGGTCTTTCATATATGGCCTTTATGATGTTGAGGTGTGTTCATTCTATCCACACTTTCTTGAGGGTTTTAATCAAGAAAGGATGCTGTATTTTGTCGAATGCTTTTTCTGTATCTATTGAGAGGATCATATGGTTCTTTTTCTTTCTTTTCTTAATGTGATATATCTCATTTATTGATCTGTGGATGTTGAACTGCTCCTGCAGCCCAGGAATCAATCTCACTTGCCCTGGTGAATAATCCTTTCAATATACTCTTGGATTCTATTAGCTGGGATTTTGTTGAGAATTTTTGCATCTATGTTCATCAGGGATATCAGTCTGCAATTCTCCTTTTTAGCAGAGGCTTTGTCTGGGTTTGGAATAAAGGTAATGCTGGCCTTATATGGGGCACCTGGGTAGCTCAGTGGTTAAGCATCTGCCTTCAGCTCAGTTTGTGATCCTGGGGTCTTGGGATCAAGGTTCACATCGGGATTCCCAGAGGGACTCTGCTTCTCCCTCTGCCCGTGTCTTCTCTCTCTGTGTGTCTCTCATGAATAAATAAAATCTTTTTAAAAATCCTGGCCTCATAGAATGAGTTTAAAAGTTTTCCTTCCATTTCATTGTTTGGAACAACCTCATAAAAATGTGTATTAATTCTAAAATGTTTGATAGAATTCCCCTGGGAAGCCATCTGGCCCTGGACTCTTGTTTGTTTGGAGATTTTTGTTTTGTTTTGTTTTGTTTATATTTTTTTATTGGAGTTCAATTTGCCAACATATAGCATATCACCCAGTGCTCATCCTGTCAGCATATCACCCAGCGCTCATCTCGCCTGTTCGGAGATTTTTTTATTACTAATTCAATTTTGTTGGTGGTTATGGATCTGTTCAGATTTTCTATTCCTTCCTCTTTTCGTTTTACTAGTTTATATGTTTCTAGAAATGTATCCATTTCTTCCAGATTGTCTGATTCTTTGGCATATAATCTTTTATAATGTTCTCTTATAATTGTATTTCTGCAGTGTTGGTTGTGATCTTTCCTCCTTCATTCATGATTTTATTTATTCAGGTCCTTTCTCTTTCCTTTTTGATAAGTCTGTCTAGGGATTTATCAATTTTGTTAATTCTTTCAAAAAACCATCTCTTAGTTTCATTAATTTGTTCTAATGTTTTTTTTTATTTCTATATCATTTATCTCTGCTCTACTCTTTATTATTTAGCTTCTTCTGTTGGTTTTTTTTTTTAATTTTTTATTTTATTTTATTTATGATAGTCAGAGAGAGAGAGAGAGAGAGAGGCAGAGACACAGGCGGAGGGAGAAGCAGGCTCCATGCACCGGGAGCCCGACGTGGGATTCGATCCCGGGTCTCCAGGATCGTGCCCTGGGCCAAAGGCAGGCGCCAAACTGCTGCGCCACCCAGGGATCCCCCTTCTGTTGGTTTTATATTTTATTTTTTCTTCTATTTCCAGCTCCTTTAGGGGTAAGCTTACATTGTGCATTTGATCCTTTTTTGCTTCTTGAGGAAGACCTGTACTGCTTTATACTTCCCTCTTAGGACTGCCTTAGCTACATACAAAGACTTTGGTCTGTTTTGTTTTCATTTTCATTTGCTTCCATGTAATTTTTAAATTCTTCTTTAATTTCTTGTTTGACTCATTCATTTTTTAGTATGATGTTCCTTTAACCCCCATATATTTGTGATATTTCCAATTTTTTTCTTTTAGTTGACTTCAAGTTTCATAGCATTGTAACCTAAAAATATGCATGGTTTGGTGTCAGCCTTTTTGTACTGGTAGAAGCCTGATTTTTGACCTAGTATATGATCTACTCTGGAGAATGTTTCATGTGTGCTCAAAAAGAGTATGTATTCTGCTGCTTTAGGATGAAATATTCTGACTATATCTGTTAAGTCCATATGGTCCAGTGTGTCATTCAAAGCCATTGTTTCCTTGTCGATCTTCTGCTTTAATAATATGTCTATTGCTTTGAGTGGGTTATTAAAGTCCCCTATTATTATCATATTATTATCAATGAGGTTAAGTTTGTTATCAATTGACATGTATTTGGCTGCTCCAAATTCAGGGGCATAAATATTTATAATTGTTACATCTTCTTGTCCAATAGACCACTGTATTATGATATAATGCCCTTTTTCATCTCTTATTACAGTTTTTGGCTTAAAATATAATGATCTAATGATATTTTTTCTTAATTAGCCTGTAAATATGGTGGATTGCATTGATTGAGTTTTGAACAATGAACTAGCCTTGCAACTCTAGAATAAATACCTTTTGGGCATAGTGTGGATTATCTCTCTCTTTCTCTCTCTCTCTCTGCATAAATATATATAATTATATATTTTATTGATATATAAAATTACATATAATATAAAATTATATAAATGAACATGCACATATACATTACCAAGTTTTATTTGCTAATATTATCTTGAGGACTTTTACGTTTGTATTTATAATTGATATTTATCTGAACTTTTTTTCTTTTTCATCTTATTATTTTGTTTTGTTTTGTTTTGCTTCGATTCCATCATAGAGAACATACCCTGTATGGTTTCAATTTTTTAACATTTGCTGAGTTTATTTTACAGTGCATAATTTAGTCTATCTTGTTCAATGTTTCATGGACACTTGAAAATAAAGCGTATTCTGCTTTTGCAGTGGTAATGTTGTATAAAAGTTGAATAAAATCTCTGGGCTAATGTTGAGGTTTTCTATACCCCTACTTATTTTTTGTTTAGTAGTTTTATCATTTGCTAAGTTGGAGTTGTTGAGATCTTTAGCTAGAATTGTGAATTTGCCCATTTCACTTTTCAATTCTATTAGGTTTAATCTGTGTACTTTTCAACTCTGTTTCTGGTGTATACATGTTTAAAATTGATAAGTATTTTTCATTTATTGATAATTTTAGCATTATGTAATGTCTATCTTTGTTATCATGACTATTTTTGCTCTATCTCCTCTAGCTAATATTATGTTAGTAATTCCTGATTCTTATTATTGTTTTTGTATGATTTATCTTATAATATCCTTTTACATTCAACCACATAAATTATTATAATTGAAGTGATTTTCTTATAGACAGAATATAGTTGGATCATTCTGTAATCCTCTCTACTTACATCTCTATTTTATTTGGTGTCAGTAGACAATTTACTTTTTACAAAGTTTTGAATTTCTTATGCCCTATGTGTGCCATTTTTATTTTGTTTTTCTGTTTGTTCTCTCTGATTTTATTGTTTATTTGTTTCTGTTTCCTTTTTATGCTTCTCTTTTGGTTACTTGAACATTCCTTAGAATCCTATTTGATTTGTATTAGTGTTTCTGTGTGTGTTTCTTTTTATAGTTTTTTTTTTAAATATTTTGTTTAGGGACACCTGGGTGGCTCAGCGGTTGAGCCTCTGACTTTGGCTCAGGACATGACCCTGGAGTTCTGGGATTGAGTCCCACATTGGGCTCCCTGCATGAAACCTGCTCTCCCTCTGCCTATGTTCTGCCTCTCATGAATAAATAAATAAAATCTTAAAAAACTGCTTATTAAAAAAATAAAAAAGATTTTATTTATTTGAGAGAGAGAGAGAATGAGAGAGAGAGGGAGAGAGAATCTGAAGCAGACTCCACACTGAGCACATCCCGAGGTGAGGCTCCATCCTAGAACCACAAGATCATGCATGGCCTGAGCTAAAAACCAAGAGTTGGATGCTTAACGGACTGGGCCACTGAGGCATTTTGTATAGCATTTTGGTATAGTTTTGCTGCTTTATGTATAATATACAAATAACTTATAGTCTGCTGGTATCAACATTTAATCAATTTGAGAGAAATAAGAAACCTTACCTTCCTTTATATCCCTTTACTGTATGTATGTATGTATGTATGTATTTATTTATTTATTTATTTATTTAATCTCTATACCTGATGAGGGGCTCAAACTCATGACCCTGAAATCAAGGGTCACATGTTTTTCTAACTGAGCCAGCCAATATTTCCTCTACATACATTGAGAACCACATCAGACAGTATAAAATCTTCTGCTTCAATCCTTGAACAGAATTTAGACATCTCAAAAGAGAAGTCTATTGTGTTTACCCTTATTTTTGCACTTTCTACATGATGTTGCAATATTCCTTCCTTTATTGTTTCCTTGCTTTTTAGAGAACTTTCCTTACATGTTAAATTTCTATGCTGAGGATCATGGTGCTTTAGAGGAACTGATAAAGGCCCATGTGGCTTAGGTGTATTGCATGCAGCAAATGAAGAGGGGAGCAAGATGAGGATGGGAGCCAAAATGCTATAGTAAAAAGTAATGAATTGGCTTTTTTAAGCCAGTGAGCTTAAAGGCCTATAAATAATGTATGAGAATCTACTCATTTTCCCAATAAACCTAACAGGCAACAAGCATTCCCCAAAGGCTTTCCTTATACCAAGTAATTATCCAAATATGCTGCTCATCAGAGGGAGGATTATTTGGATTTTATTTCTAAAGATCTCTAGTTTAGATATCTATTCTAGGGCATGTGCTTGGTGGATCTCATGCCAGGCCCAGGTGTTTTACATAGGTCAATTCATTTGTGATTTATAATACCTAGTACCACTTCCACTACAGAGAAAGGATAAATGGGTTCTTCATCATAGTCAGAGTTCAGAAATACATAACAAATATCTTCAAAATGGGCTTCCTTTTTCACCCTATATTTCCACCTTAAAAATTTATACTAAGAATAAAATAAGTATATAAAAAGTATACACAGTCACATTCCACACCATATGGTTTATAATACTCAGCAGAATAAAAAGCAAAGGGTAATGCTTTAACTCCTTTGGGGCTCATCTGTCAAATGATGATAAAAATTATATAGTCCTTGTATTTTTTGGAGGGGGAGCTTAATAAATATTGATGCTATATTTCCTGGCATAAATTAAGTAAATAAGTATCTTCATCCCTTTTATGGAGGGAGTGGAGTGGCTAGTATAGCTTGGAGAATGCTGGAAGCTCCTCAGTTTGCTCTGAGGTACTCTGTTGGCAGCAGAAAACAGATGATCACACAGGAAAGGAGCACCAAATTTAGGCTCATCCACACATGCAGAGTATCAGTCAAGTCTTCTGTAAGGAACAAACTAGAACTTTTAATGAAAATACTGAAACTTCCAATTAAGAGGTTTTCTTCTGGGGCCAGGAGTTCAGATTTTTTTTTTTTTTTTTGCTCATCCCCTGAGAGATAGATGTAAATATCATTCTAAGGGTAACAAACCTGGGTCTTTGATGGTGAAATGATTTGTTTAAGAATACAAACTAGTCGGTTAGCTTAGCCAAAGTCTAAATGCAAGGCCTATCTGAATCCCAGATTTCCCCATTCTTTCCACTATAGCATCTGTTTTATGAGTGAAGGACAAATGAAATTACAACTGTGACATACTGGCAGGGGAGGGATCAAAATATTAAACTCCCTTTAGTTGATTTAGAAATGTAAATTCAAGTCCTACTTATCCCTTTAATCTAATATTACTAAACAATTGAGATAAGATTAGCCCCACTTCCCAGGTGTGAGTATATGCAAATTATTTTACTTCTCTGAACTTCAAATTTTTCATCCAAAATATGAGGATTAATGATGTTTTTCCTGTCTTATAAGATTCAAATGAGTTCCTATATGAGAAAGTCCTTTCTTAAACTGTAATATGCTTCGGGACACCTGGGTGGCTCAGTGGTTGAGTGTCTTCCTTTGACTCCTGGGGTCTCAGGATCTAGTCCTACACTGGGCTCCCTGCAAGGAGCCTGCTTTTCCCTCTGCCTGTGTCTCTACCTCTCTCTGTGGATCTCATGAATTTTTAAAAAATCTAAATAAATAAACAAACAAACAAACAAACTGTAATATTCTTCACACTCTCCAAACTTATTCAGATTAGGAAATTCTTCAACTTATCTGAACAATACTGCCTTTGCTAGTGCCTGAAATCTTCACAAGAAGCCAATGAAATAAGCTGAAATTAATGTTTCCATTTACAAATAAGAAAACTAAGTTTCAAAAAGGTAACACAACTTAGAACCATAAGATTCCAAAGATTGTAAATTCTCTAGGAATGATCTAGTCTTGCTGTTTTTAAACTGGGCTCCTGTTGCCCAGAGCTCTTACCTCAAAATTTGATTGAAACTTCAAAATTACATTTCACATATTTTATGAAAAAATATGCAAACTCAAATGTGCTCTAGGGAAAGTTTTAATATATTTGAAATGCTAATAAACTTCATTTTGTGCAGACCTCATAATAAACCAACAGTCGCTACATATTTGAAACTCCTTGTGACTATGGCATTGATTCAGGAGGTTGGAGCTCAACACTTGGCTCTTTTTGAATTCAGGCCTGTGCATGTCTGCTCATATCAGATTCTAACAACTTATCCTCTACTTATTAGTACATATAAGGATTTTCATAAAATTGTGCAACCAAAGTTGTATTTATCACTAAGCCTATTTAAAACTGTGCTAGTTAAAATGGCTTCATTGTTTTCTTTGACTTTATAATAAGTAAATTATATTCACTGAAATATGATTCTTTTCAAATATGAGTCATATCACCTCAGTTCTCTGTTCAAAACCCTCCAAAGACTTCCTATCTTGCTTGATCAGAGCAGTGGAAGTATTTACTATGACCTACAAATATGTCCTCTCATAATTTCTCTGACTTCCTCTCTTAGTACTTTCCTTGAAATACAGTGGCCTTCACAATGTAGAAGGCAAAAGACGTTCTTGCCTCAGGAAACTCTGCACTGGCTGTTCTCCTAGAATAGTCTTCCTTCACATATCTTCATTTTTACCTCTTTCAAGATTTTGCTAAAAATAAACAGATAAAATCTTTTCCTCAATTAGGCTTTTCTTATATTGAAAATTGAACCACTCTTCCAGAATTCTCCATTCTCCTTCCCATTTTATTTTTTTCCACGGTATTTATCATCATTTGAAACAGCATACATTTTATTTTCTATTTTCCCCTACTTTAATGTTATTTCCATAAAGGATGGAATTTTTGTCTTTCTTATTTATCTCTATATCCCCAACACCCAGGACATTGTGAGGCACAGAGTAGGTGCTCAATATATATTTATTGAATGAATGAATCAATGAGCCTATAAAATATATTTAAAAGTAATAAAATACCACTTGTGTATAAATATACTATGATTACATGTAAGGTTTTATTTCAACATAAAGAATAGACTTCCAAAAATCGTTTAAAGACTACTGATCAAGTCCCAAGTTTTCATATTAAAGAAAAAGTAAGACCTAGAATAAAGAAGTCTCACAAAGGCCCCAAAGTGAATGAATAAGCTTTGTTTCCTGCCTTTTACAAGCTTGACCCTGTTTTATTTTTACCAGCTTCCAAAACCTCTGTTAAGAGGAACCAAGGAGCCCAGGGCCTGCAGAAGAGGACAGGTTGATCCAGATCAGGGGTGAGAAAGCCAAGTAAGGTGCCTCAGGAAACAGGGAAAAAGCCAATAGCAGGATCTCCAGGAGAGAACTAGGTTTAAGGGTACAGGGTGAGAAATTGAATATTTGGGGGAAAAGTGAAGTGACAAGTTGGTAGCCAAGGAGATCTCAGAGATACTCAGTAGATGTTCTCATTTGGCAAGGCTCTCAAGGCAAAAGCTGTACACAGCCAGCTTTAGGGCAACTGCAACTAAAACTTGCCTCCAAATCGTTTCTGGCAATATGCTACCTTCTGTGGTTTCTAGAAATATCTTAATGTAATCAAGGACTCACAAGGCTAAAGATCTTGAAAATCTCCTCTAAATCCAGCTAGTCTCATAACCTCATCTTGTGAAGGATGTACTGAGGACCAGCAAGGAAAAATGATTTATCCCTAAGTAATACAGCCAGAAAAAGGTAGTGCTGTGACTATGGTCATGGTTTCTTGTTTCCCACCCAAATGCCCTTTCAACTAGTATCAGGAACACAGAACTGGAAGATACTGGGTAGTCAAGTCCACCTCCACTGTGACCATTTATATTTGAATCACCATGAAAGGAGTATTCAACATCTCTATGGATGTCTCCAATAGCAGAATTTCAGAGCATCTTGCTGTCTCAGTTGGTGGAGTGTGCAACTCTTGATCTTGGGGTTATGGGTTTGGACCTTGTATTGGGCATATAGATTACTTTAAAGAAATAAAAATCTTTTAAAAAGTGGAATTTGGGCAGCCCAGGTGGCTCAGCAGTTTAGTGCTGCCTTCAACCCAGGGCCTGGTCCTGGAGACCCAGGATCGAGTCCCATGTCAGGCTCCCTGTATGGAGCCTGTTTCGCCCTCTGCCTGTGTCTCTTCCTCTCTCTCTCATAAATAAATAAAATCTTTTAAAAATGGAATTTCTTTCCAAATCAAGACAGCCCATTTTTGATATGAATAGTTGTGAGAATTAGAAAAGCTTATTATCTGCCATTATAATGAATTAAAATGCCTGTGGATTCCCCTCAGAGTTACTCATTATGTCTCTGAAGGCCACACAGATTCCACCTGTTCCTTCTAATCTAAGATATCTCTTTAGAGGTCTGAAAAAAGGATCAATACTCCATTGAATCTTCTTTGCTTCAATATAAGAACCTCTCACTTTTTACCTACTTTTACAGGACCTGGGTTTTAGGTCTTTCCCTTGTTTTCTCTCTTTTCTCCAGACATGCTTCTATTTTTCTACTGTCACCCCTAAAGTAGAGAAAGAACTTTAGGCTGGGCACAGTCCTTCAAAGGAGTTTGACAAGGATAGGAATTCCTCCCTCTGTCTAGGTTCTGCATGTTTACTAATGCAGCTCAAAAGCACCTTGGCTTTGAAGGCAGCCAAAATTCCCTGCTTGTACCTAATCAAGTAGGTCCCCTAAATTTCTTCACAAGAATTTGCCTGATTCTTGTTTTCAGTCAGACAAGTAATAAGCTTGAAACTTGAAACTCATCACTTCTATCCACACAAGCATTAAAAATCTGGGGGAAAAAACCTTCTTTGATACATTAGAGAATTGAGTGCATGGGAAAAGCCTTAAAAATTGGAGATAAAGGCAGAAGGATACAGGTAATCATAGCTTACCAGAGCAGAAACTCAGGAAAAGAAACATCCATAAGAATCAATACCTGGATAGGAAAACTTAAATCTGTAATTGATGAATTGCTGGAAGCTCAGGGAGGACAAGCTTGACAGTTAAGTCTCCAGGGAAGCCAAAACTTAAGTGAATCCATACACTTTCATAAGTTTTACTTCCAGGAGGCCTACCAGGTTCTCACAATTAAGATTAGAGAAAAACCTTCCAGTGCCTCCAACAGGAGAGAGAAAAAGTAGCCATTTGGAAACAAACAAACAAAAAAGCTTAGAGCATTCTGTTCTTCTTAATAAGAACTCTCTTCAAGGGAATTTATTTTACTAGAGGAATTTATTTACCTGACCTAGGAAAAAGGAAATGTCTAAAATCATATTAAAATTTCACAAAACTTGGGCATCTGGTTGGCTCAGTGGTTGGGCGTCTGCCTTTGGCTCAGGTCATGATCCTGGGGTCCTGGGATCAAGTCCCACATCAAGCTCCCTATAGGAGCCTGCTTCTCCCTCTGCCTATGTCTCTGCCTCTCTCTGTGTGTCTCTCACGAATGAATGAATGAATGAATGAATGAATAAATAAAATCTTAAAAAATAAATAAAACTCCACAAATCAATGATAAAAAGAAAGTCTTTATAGAAGATAGAAGGTGGGATGCCTGGGTGGCTCAGCGGTTGAGCATCTGCCTTCAGCTCAGGGCATGATCCTGGGATCCAGGATCCAATCCCACATTGGGCTCCTTGCAGAGAGCCTGCTTCTCCTTCTGTTTGCATCTCTGCCTCTGTGTGTGTGTGTCTCTCATAAATTAAAAAAAAGAAGCAAGAAGGAAAGAAAATATTATGTACAAGCAAGAATAAAAATTCCATCAGACTTCTCAGAAACCATATAAGCAAGAAGAGATATTTGAATCATCAAAGACAAAACCCACGAACTCTAGATTTTTGCATCCAATGGAATTTTCCTTCAAAACAAAGAAGAATACTTTCAAAGATGAAAAAAAAAGTTGAGAGAATTTGTTGCCAGTACACTTGCCATGGAAGATATATTAAAAGAAATTAAGAGAGAAGTAAAATGATAGATCAGAAACTTGAATATCATAAAGGAAGAGCATTTGAAAGGGAATAAATGAAAATAGAATAAAATATTTTATTTTTTCTCTTAATTGATATAATAGATATCATTTTGTTTAATAATACTAATAATTTTTTCAATGATTTTAGCTTATGGATAAGTTAAATGAATGATAGCAGTTTTATAAGGGACATGAAAGCAGAACTGGAAATTCTTTGTACTTACGCTATCCATGAGTAAATATAGTGTTATTTGAAAATGGGCTTGTATTAGTTGTAAATTTATAGTGCAAACTCCAGGGCAACTACTTAGAAAAGCAAAGAAAAAAGGCAAAAATAAGTATATTTTTATGCTAAGTTAGAGAATGGAATCATAATTAAAACCAGAGAAGGCAGAAAAATAGTGAAATACAAAGATGAAGATGAAGATGAAGAGATAAAAATGAATAAGAGCAACAAATAGAAAAAAAAGAACAAATATGGTAGATATTAATCCAATGATATCAATAATCATTTTAATTGCTAATGGTCTAAATATGCTAATAAAAAGATAGGGACTGTCAGAGTGTATAAAAACAAAACGAAAAAGCATGGTGCTACAAGAAACCCACTTTAAATATAAAGACACAATAGATTTAAAAGTAAAGGAATGTAGAAAATATCTAGACACATCTAAAAAGAAGTTCAATTGATGTCAAAAAGGTTACTACCGGTCTTCTTCTCTAGGGTTTTTATGGTTTCTTATCTCACATTTAAGTCTTTATATATTTTGAATTTATTGTGTATGGTTTAAGAAAGTGGTCCAGTTTCACTCTTTTGCATTTGCAATTTTCCCAACACCATTTGTTGAAGAGACATTCTTTTTATGATTTGATATTCTTTCATGCTTTGTTGAAGACTAATTGAGCATATAGTTGTGGGTTCACTTTTGGGTTTTCTATTCTGTTCTGTTGATCTATGTGTCTATTTCTGTGCAAGTAACATAGTTGTTTTGATCACCACAGCTTTTTAATATAACTTGAAGTCCAGATTTGTGATGCCTCCAGCTTTACTTTTCTTTTTAAAGGTTGCTTTGGCTTTTGAGGGTCTTTTGTAGTTTCATATAAGCTTTAAGATTGTTTGTTCTAGCTTTGTGAAAAATACTTTTGGCATTTTGATAAAGATTGTATTAAATCTGTCGATTGCTTTGAGTAATATAAACATTTTACCAACATTTGTTTTTCCAATCCATGAGCATGGAATGTCTCTCCATTTCTTCATGTCATCTTCAATTTCTTTCATCAAAAAAGAAGTTCTTACAGGAATATACATGGTATTGAATGCATTTTTTGGGGGGGGGGAATCTGATAACATTTTGTTTTATTTTTTATGTTTCCTGGTTACCAAGATTTAACACGTGAGTTCTCTCTTCCAAAAACACTTTTTACATTCTTTGCCCATTTTTACTCATTTTTTGTTATCCTGCTTTATTGACCCTTACCCAATTAAACAGGTTGCAAATATTTTCTTTTGTCTGTTGCTTGTTATAATTTCACTTAAATTCTCGTTAGACATGACATTGATGTAACCAAATGTACTTTTTCCTCTTGCATTAAGCATGTGGGGATTTAAAAAGGAATTTCTTAGCCTGATGTTAAAATTTTTCCAAACATGCCGAATTATCATAGCTGTATTTGTTTTTACATTTAGGTTATTCATTTCCAGACTGTATCACTTTGAGGAACAGTACAATAGAGACAGGACTTATTTTTTCCCAAATGGCTAACTGTATAGTCAGTTGGAGATTAGTCCAGGCTGTCAGAATCCTTAAGCTACTACATCTCTTTTCAGTGGATGAAAGTTTTATACTGCTTGTCCACTATTTAAGCCATTCAGACTTTTTAATAACACTGATGTATACACAGAAATAAAAGTCCTATATTTTTAAAATATTCATGTTTGGGGTAATGTCATAGATTTCAAACTTAGTAACTACTGCCGCTTATGATAAGAGGTTTCAAAAGGAACATCACCAGATATTTTTAAAGATTTTAGAGAGTGCAAAAACTGTAAAGTTTTTTGGAGTACAAGTCTTTCACCTCCTTGGTTAGGTTTATTCTTAGGTATTTTATAATTTCGGGTGTAATTTTATATGGGATTGATTCTTTAATTTCTCTTTCTGCTACTCATTATTGGAAAACAGTATGAAGGTTTTTCAAAAAGTTAAAAATAGAACTACTCTATTATCCAGCAATTGCACTACTAGGTATTTCCATAAATACCTAGAATACAAAAATTCTAATTCAAAGGGATACATGTACCCTGATGTTTATAGTACTATTATCTCCAATAGCCAAATTATGTAAACAGCCCAAGTGTCCATCCACTGATGAATGGATGAAGAAGATGTGATATATATATCACATCGGTGAAATAAGCATATATATTAGCCATAAAGATAATGACGTCTTGCCATTTGCAATGACACGGATGGAACTAGAAAGTATTATGCTAAGGGAAACAAGTTAGTCAGGAAAAGACAAGTACCATATGATTTCATTCATATGTGGAATTTAAGAAACAAAACAAAGGAGCAAAGGGGAAAAAGAGAGAAACCAAGAAACAGACTCTTAAATACCAAGAAAACACTGATGGTTACCAGAAGGGAGGTGGTTGGGGGAGATGAGTTAAATAGGTGATGGAGATTAAGGAGTACACTTGTTATGAGCACCCGGTGTTGTATGTAAGTGTCCAATCATTATATTGTACACCTAAAACTAATATTACACTGCATGTTAACTGGAATTTAAATGAACACTTAAGAAAAGAAAAATATATCATGATAACACTAACCAAGAGAAAGCTGAAGTAGCTATATTAATTTCAGGCAAACTAGACTTCAGCACAAGAAAAATTATCAGGGCCAAAGAGAGGCACACCATCAACAAACTCCATTTGACTTGTAGTAATAGAGTATTTCACCCAACAATAGCAAAAGTCATATTATATTCAAGTTTACGTGGAACACCCACCAAGATATACAAACTTTGGGTCTTAAAATACAACTTAACAAATTTTTTAAAAATTAAAATTAAACAAAATATGCTCTCAGATGACAATGGAATTAAACTAGAAATCAGCAGAATGATAGCTGGAAAACACCAAAATACTTGGAGATTAAACATGACATGTCTACACAATATACTGGTCAAAGAGTGAGTCTCAAGGAATATTTTAAAATATTTTGAACTTAATGACAATGAAAATACAACATATCAAATTTAGGGATTGAGGTAAAAGAAGTTCTTACAGGAATATACACGGTATTGAATGCATATAATAGAAAATGAGAACTATATGTATACCACAAATAATTGAGACCTTCACCTCAAGAAACTAGATAAATCAAATAAAAGTAAATGCAAGGAAGCAGAAAAAGATTAATAATAAACATTGGAACAGAAAGTAAAGGAATTGAAAGCAGGAAATCAATAGGAAAAATCAAGGTAAACAAAAGCTGGTTCTTTGAAACAATAATGTTGAGAAAACTCTAGCCAGGTTAACTAAGAAAAAAAACACAAGATACAAATTACTAATACTAGTAACAAAAATAGGGCCATTACTATTGATCCCATGATATTGATAGGATAATAAATAATAAACAAATAATGTAAACAAATCTATGCCCACAACTTTGATAACCTAGGTGAAATGGATCAATTTCTTAAAGATTCAGCCTACCAAAATTCATATCAAAAGATTTAGATGACCTAAATTGGTACAAATCTATTAAAGAAACTGAATCAATAATTAATAACTATCCAAAAGAGAAAGCAAAAAGCCCAGAATTGGGTTTGCTAATGAATTCTATGAAATATTTAAAGAAGAAATTATACCAATTCTCTATAATCTCTTCAAAAAATAGGTAGAGAGACAATTTCCTCACTCATTCTCCGAGGAGAGCATTATCTCATGATGAAACCAAAGTCAGTTTAAAAAGGAAAATATCAATACCAGTATTCTCATAACATGAAAGAAAAAAAATCCTTAACAAAATATTAACATATCGATTTGAACAAAGTATAAAAAGAATTTTACATCATGATCAAGAGGATTCATTACAGTTATACAAGGCTAATTCAACATATGATGGTCAATTGCTGTAATCTAACACATCAACAGACTAAAAATAAAAATTATAATATCATAGTAATAGATGCAGAAAAAGAATTTGACAAAATCTCACACACTTTCATGGTAAAACCTTTCAACAAACTAAGAATAAAGGGAAATTTTTTAAACTCGATAAAGAACATTTACAACAACAACAACAACAAACCAACAACTTAGAGCTAAAATACTAACTGGAAAGAAACCAGTTGCTTTTCTGTTAAGGCCAGGAACAAGTCAAGGATGCCCCCTCTAACCATCCCTATTCAACATCATATCTGAAGTCCTAACTAATGCAATAAGACAACAAAAGAAAATGAAAAGTTGACAGATTTGAAACAGAGGAATAAAATTGTATTTCTTAGCAGATGACTACTTTCTATGTAGAAAGTGCAAAAGAACCAATCAAACACTCTGGAATTAATAAGTGACTCTAGCAAGATTGCAAGATAAAAGATTAATATACATGGGTTTTAAGATGCTGAGGAATGGGGATCCCTGGGTGGCTCAGTGGTTTAGTGCCTGCCTTCAGCCCAGGGCATGATCCCGGAGTCCGCAGGGTCAAGTCCCACATCAGGCTCCCTGCATGGAGCCTGCTTCTTCATATGCCTGTGTCTCTGTGTGTGTGTGTGTCTGTGTGTGTGTGTCTCATGAATAAATAAATACAATCTTTAAAAAAAAAGATGCTAGAGAATGTTCCCTCTATTCCTACACTCTGAAGACTTTTGATCAGGAATGGAAGCTATACTTTGTGAAATGCTTTCTCAGCATCTATTGAGAGGGTCAAATCGTTCATGTTTTTTCTCTTGTTGATGTGCTCTATCATGTTGATTGTTTTATGAGTACTGAACCAACTTTACATCCTGGGGAAAAATCCCACTTGGTCACGGTGAATAATCATCTTAATGTACTGTTGGATCCTACTGGCTACTATTTTGTTGAGAATTTTTGCATCTGTGTTCATTGGGGAGATTGGTCTATATTTCTACTTTTTGATGGGGTCTTTGGTTTTGGAATCAAAGGGATGCTGGCGTCATAAAATGAGTTTGGAAGTATTCCGTCCATTTCTATCTTTCAGAACAGCTGTAGCAGAATAGGTATTGTTTCTCTTTAAACGTTTGATAGGGATCCCTGAGTGGCGCAGTGGTTTGGCGCCTGCCTTTGGCCCAGGGCGCGATCCTGGAGACCCGGGATCGAGTCCCACGTCGGGCTCCTGGTGCATGGAGCCTGCTTCTCCCTCTGCCTGTGTCTCTGCCTCTCTCTCTCTCTGTGACTATCGTAAAATAAATAAAGAAGAAAAATAAAAATAAAAAAGATTTAAAAAAAAATAAACGTTTGATAGAATTCCCCTGGGGAGCCATCTGCCCTGGACTTTTGTGTCTTGGAAGGTTTTTGATAACTGCTTCAATTTCCTCCATGGTTATTGCCCTGTTCAGGTTTTCTATTTCTTCCTGTTCCAGTTTTGGTAGTTTGTGGTTTTCCAGAAATGCATCCATATCTTCTAGATTCCCTAATTTATTGGTGTATAGCTGCTCATAATACACTTTTAAAATTACTTGTATTTCCTTGGTATTGGTTGTGATCTCTCCTTTTTCATTCAGGACTTTATTATTTGAGTCTTTTCACTTTTGTTTTTAATAAAGCTGGGTAGTGCTTTATCTATCTTATGAATTCTTCCGAAGAACCAGCTCCTGGTTTTGTTGATCTGCTCTACAGTTCTTCTGGTCTCTGTTTATTTGAGTTCTGCTTGAATCTTTATTAACTGTCTTCTCCTGCTTGGTGTAGGTTTTATTTGCTGTTCTTTCTCCAGTTACCTTAGGTGCGAGGTTAGCTTGTGTATTTGAGTTTTTTCTAATTTTTTAAGGGATGCTTGAATTGCAATGTATTTCCCTCTCAGGACTGCTTTTGCTATATCCCAAAGATTTTGAATGGTTGTATCTTTGTTCTCATTAGTTTTCACGAATCTTTTTAATTCTTCTCTAATTTCCTGGTTGACACTTTCATCTCCTTAATGGGTGCTCCTTAACCTCCACAAGTTTCAGCTTCTTCCAATTTTCTTCTTGTGATTCAGTTCTCGTTTCAAAGCATTATGATCCGAAAATATACAGGGGAAAATCTCAATCTTTTGGTATTGATTGAGACCTGATTTGTGACCCAGTATGTGGTGTATTCTGGATAAAGTTCCATGTGCACTTGAGAAGAATGTGTATTCAGTTGCATTCAGATGGAAAGTTCTGTCTATATCAGTGAAATCCAACTGGTTCACTGTTATAATTTAAATCCCTTGTTTCTTTGGTGATGTTGTACTTAGAATATCTGTCATTTGCATAAATTACTGTGTTGAAGTCTTCTACTATTAGTGTATTATTATCTAAGTATGTCTTTACTTTGGTTATTAATTGATATACTTGGTAGCTCCCACATTAGGAGCATAAATATTCATGATTCTTAGGTCTTCTCGTTGGATAGACCCCTTAAGCATGATATACTGTCCCTCTTCATCTCTTCCTACAGTCCTTGGGATAAACTATAATTTCTTTGATATGAGGATTATTACCCCAGCTCTCTTTTGAGGACCATTTTAATGGTATATGGTTCTCCAACCTTTCATTTTCAGGCTGTAGGTGTCCTTAGATCTCAAATAGGTCTCTTGTAGACAGTAAAGAGATGGATCTTGATTTTTCACCCAATCTGAAACCCTGCATCTTTTTTTAAAAGACTTTATTTATTTATTCATAGAGACACAGAGAGAGAGAGTGGCAGAGACACAGGCATAGGGAGAAACAGGCTCCACACAGGGAGCCCGACATGGGACTCGATCCAAGGTCTCCAGGATCATGCCTTGGACTGAAGGTGATACTAAACCACTGAGCTTCCCGGGCTGCCCACCCTGTGTCTTTTGATAGGATCATTAAACCCATTCACCTTCAGAGTAACCATTGAAAGATATGAATTTAGTGTCATTGTAATACCTATTCAGCATCTTCTTTTGAGGATTCCTTCTCTGGGCTTCCTCTTTCTTTTAAAGCCATCTATGAAAAGCCTACAGCTAATATTCTCAATGGGGAAAAACTGAGAGCCTTTCCCCTAAGATCTGGAACCTGACAGGGATGTCCACTCTCACCACTGTTATTCAACATAGTACTAGACATCCTAGCCTCAGCAATCAGGCAAAAAAAAAAAAGAAATAAAAGGCATTCAAATTGGCAAAGAAGAAGTCAAACTCTCCCTCTTTACAGATGACATGATACTGTACAAAGAAAACCCAAAAGACTCCACCCCAAAATTACTAGAACTCATACAGCAGTTCAGCAGTGTGGCAAGATACAAAATCAATGCCCAGAAATCAATGGAATTTCTATACACTAACAATGAGACTGAAGAAAGAGAAATGGAGTCAATCTCATTTCTAATTGCACCCAAAAGCATAAGATACCTAGGAATAAACCTAACGAAAGAGGTAAAGGATCTATACCCTAAAAACTACAGAATGCTTCTGAAAGAAATTGAGAAAGACACAAAGAAATGGAAAAATATTCCATGCTCAGAGATTGGAAGAATAAATATTGTGAAAATATCTATGCTACACAGGGTGATTTACACGTTCAATGCAATCCCTATTAAATTACCATGGAATTTCTTCAGAGAGTTGGAACAAATCGTCTTAAGATTTGTGTGGAATCAGGCCTCCAATCTCCCATGTAGAGAGTCAGCTACCTGAAAGTCTCATAGGCAGCTCTGCTAGTAGAACCTCAACTTGCACCTCCTTGGCTATCTGTAAATCAGTCCTGGAGCTGCCTCCGCAGAATGCTGTAATCCCCAAGGCCCACCTGGTCCGTGCTGAACAAGTGGCTGTGACCCCAAACCTGCCCTTCTCTTGCTTTTCAATATGACATAAGGAATATGTAATGTCTAGGGCAAGTCTAGAAGAGGCCCATCCTAAAATAAGATTCACAAAGCCTTTTCTCTTTTAAAAAAAGAAAGCCTCAAGTACATCTTAATTATCTCAAAATTGCAGTTAAAAACTTACTTTATACAAAGAAATAGCAGCAGAGAGTGGCTAATCTTAAACCAAAAAACAGCAAAGGAAAAAGTGGTACAATTATGCAATCCATTTAACTCATAAACATAGAACCCTAAGTCACTATGGCCAGCCATTCATCGGATCCTTGATTGGGTAGCCCTGAAATCAGACATGTTCCTGTAGAAAGAATTTTAAGTGAAGCTGTCTATGCACCTATCAAGAATAAAGAAAAGCGATTGTATCCAACAACGGCAGGGAAAATCCTTCGGCAATTCTAATCCACTTTGGCTTTTCAGCGAAAAAAATTTACAGGAATTCTGGTGATGATATTAAAGTGAAATAACCAAAACACACATACAGATTCTTTCTACTGGGTGCATTGTCTGTTTTCTTTATAAATGCAGTACAATAAACAAATTATTTAATAACCTAAAAAAAAAAGAGATTTGTGTGGAATCAGAAAAGACCCCGAATAGCCAGAAGAATATTGAAAAAGAAAACTAGAGCTGGGGACATCACAATGCCAGATTTCAAGTTGTACTACAAAGCTGTGAACATCAAGACAGGGTGGTACTGGCACTAAAACAGACACAATGATCAATGGAACAGAATAGAGAATTCAGAAATGGGCCCTCAGCTCTATGTTCAACTAATATTTGACAATGCAGGAAAGACTATCCACTGGAAAAAGGACAGTATCTTCAATTAATAGTGCTGGGAAAATTGAACAGCCACATGCAGAAGAAACTAGACCATTTTCTTACACCATACATAAAGATAAGCTCAAAATGGATGAAAGATCTAAATGTGAGATAAGAATCCATCAAAGTCCTAGAGGAGAACACAGGCAACACCCTTTTTGAACTTGGCCACAGCAACTTCTTACAAGATACATCTATGAGGGCAAGGGAAACAAAAGCAAAAATGAATTATTCGACTTAATCAAGTTAAAAAGCTTCTGCACAGCAAAAGAAACAGTCAACAAAACTAAAAGACAACCTACAGAATGGAAGAAGGTATTTTCAAATCACCATTAGATAAAGGGCTAGTACCCAAGATCTTAAAAGAACTTATTAAACTCAACAGCAAAGAAATAAACAATCTAATCATGAAATGGGCAAAAGACATGAACAGAAATTTCACCAAAGAAGACATACACATGGCCATCAAGCACATGAGAAAATGTTCCACATCACTTGCCGTCATGGAAATACAAATCAAAACCACAATGTGATACCACCTCACACCAGTGAGAATGGTGAAAATTAACAAGTCAGGAAATAACAAATTTTGGAGAGGATGTGGAGAAAGGGGAACTCTTTTGCACTGTTGATGGGAATGTGCACTGGTACAGTCACTCTGGAGAACTGTATGGAGGTTCCTTAAAGAGTTAAAAATAGAGCTACCCTACGATGCAGCAATTGCACTACTGGGAATTTACCCCAAAGATACAGATGCAGTGGAAGGCTGAGACACCAGCACCCCAATGTTTCTAGCAGCAATGTCCACAATAGCCAAACTGTGGAAGGAGCCTCGGTGTCCATCAAAAGATGAATGGATAAAGAAGTGATATATATATATATATATACACACACACACACACACACACAATGGAATATTACTCAGCCATTAGAAACGACTAATACCCACCATTTGCTTCCAGGTGGAAGGAACTTACGCTGAGTGAAGTAACTCAGTCGGAGAAGGACAAACATTATATGGTTTTATTCATACAGGGAATATAAAAAATATTGAGGGATCCTTGGGTGGCGCAGCGGTTTAGCGCCTGCCTTTAGCCCAGGGCGCGATCCTGGAGACCCGGGATCGAATCCCACGTCAGGCTCCCAGTGCATGGGGCCTGCTTCTCCCTCTGCCTATGTCTCTGCCTCTCTTTCTCTCTCTCTCTCTCTCTCTCTCTGTGTGACTATCATAAATAAATAAAAATTTAAAAAAAACATTAAAAAATATTGAAAGGGATTATAGGGGAAAGGAGAGAAAATTAGTGGGAAATATCAGAGCGGGTGACATAACATGAGAGACACCTAGCCCCTGGAAAGGAACAAGGGGTAGTGGAAGGGGAGGTGGGCGGGAGTATTGGGTGACTGGGTCACAAGCACTGAGGGGGGCACTTGACGGGATGAGAACTGGGTTTTATACTATATGTTGGCAAATCAAACTCCAATAAAAAATATACAAAAAAAGAAAAATAAATAGATAAATATATACATACATACAAACACAAAAGATTAACATACAGAAGTCAATTACTTTCTTATATACCAAATAGGAAAAATTGGAATTTGAAATTAAATACAGGAATGTGACTAAGCCTTTCCTCTCTAGCCTTAAGTGTTTGATTTTGGGTACCAGTGGCAAAACTTTGCACTTGTGGTGTCCCTTGTGCCTTTTAACTTTCAGTCCTCTGATACCACAGTTCCCAGCCTTGTTCTTCACCACAATAGTTCCAGGTCAACCTAAAGCATAATCTTACAAACCTGTGCAGGGAAATTTCCATTAACCCATCCTTAAACATCCCCAAGAAATAGGAACCCCTCCTCAGTTCTCAGAAACATCTACTTTGTTTATGTTTTTTTGCAACATGAGCTCTATGAGAAACAGAGTCAGTGGGAACTGTCCTTGGCCTAGATTCTAAACTTAATTTCAGAGGCAGTTAAATTAGTCTGTAAACTCAAGAGCCTTGTAGCAAAGTCCTGTAGTTTCAGACGGGAATTCTTTCTTAAATGTTTAGTAAATATTTGCTGACTAGAAAGAATTTCTACTTTGCAGTCAGACATATTCAGGTAAGAACCCACACTTTGCTACACTTACTGGTTGTGTGGACTTGGATAATTAATTGAACTTCAACAACCTTCAGTGCACTCTCATTGTGGTTTTGATTTGCATTTCCCTAGGAATCAGTGATGTTGAACATCTTTTTATGTGCCTGTTGGCTACCTGTATGTCATCCTTGGAAAATATTTATTTAGATCCTCTGCACATTTTTAGATTGATTATTTTATTGATGAATTTTATGAGTTTTAAAATGTATTTTGTATATTAACCACGTATCAGATATATAAGTATCTTCTCCCATTAGTGTGTTACCTTTTTATTTTGATGATGGTTTATTTTGCTATGCATAAGCTTTTAAGCTTTATGTAGTCTCAGTTGTTTACTTTTTAAACTTATTTTTTTATTAGAGAGAGAGCACGAGTTGGGGGAGAAGGAAAGAGAGAATCTCCCCTCTGAACATGAATCTTGGCAGGAGCTCCATTCCAGGATCCTGAGATCATGATCTGAGCTGAAATCGAGATTCAGATTCTCAAGTGACTGAGCCACCCAGGCACACCACCCCCTCCCCCAGTTGTTTACTTTTGCATTTGTTTCCTTTGTCTGTTGTCAGATACAGAAACACAATGTTAAAACAGATGTCAAGTAGCTTGCTGCCTAGGTATTTTTAGGAATTTTATCGTTTCAGGTCTATATTTAAGTCTTTGATCCACTTTGAGTTAATTTTTGTGTATAGTATAATATAGTGTTTGAATTATATTATTTTCTAGTTACATTCCTTTACAAGTACATGGTCTTATCTTCTTATTTTAATTGGGACACATTTCTCCATCTTGATATTTGGTCTAAGTCTCTGTCTTCTTCTCTGTATTACAAAAGCCAGTTATATCTCCTGCTCCTGAAATAAATGGCCTAATGAAGAAGATATCATGTAGTGTCCAGGGCCTGACACTTCAAGAAGTGTCTACATCATGTGCCACACACACTATTCTGTTCTGCTGTGGTTTCCCTGTTCTTCAGGCCAGTTATCTGCAGAGGCTCTCCTTGCCTACTAGGAGCAGTGTTTGGTCCCTGACCTGCATGTGACAAGTTTTAACTAGGTGTGCTCTGGTCAGGAGACATAGTGTGAGTATGACTTTGTGCTGGTCTTTGGGGGAGGGGACTACCTCCTGGGTACTGAGGCAAGATTGATTGAGAAGGGCAGCCCCACTAGAACAGAAGGGGGTAGGACTTGGTATAAGAAATTAGGTAGCTGGTGTCAGTGCTGAGTTGCTTCCTTCTGGTGGCTCTGTGTTTATGCTGAGGGGTGAGGGAGGGAAATTGCACTGTCCAGTTCCTTTATTCCCAGAGAGGCATCCCTAGGAAAACTGCCTCTCAGAGAAGCACTCCAAGAAGAGTGAATAATCTCCCCACCGTGTGCCCTAGGCATTTCTAAGACTGGGTTTCCATGCTGTCTGCCTCCAGGTTTTTTGTCTGCCTTCTCTCCAGGAGCAATGTGGTGACCTCTTGGCTCTATGCCAGCCAAGCCTCCTAACCTTTAAAACTCCAGGCTTTAGAGATGTGTTGTGGGCATGGGTAGGCTAGTCTTCTGGCTGGGAGGTGGTGTACCAAGCTGGGACTGATGCAAGCTTGACTGATAAAGGAAGTCCTGACAGGGCAGAGGGCAGTGGGGTTTGGTGTATGCAAGTTATGCAGCCAGTGTCAGTGCTATGTTAAGCAAAACAGATATAAAAGCATGCCTGATGGAGAATTTCAAGCAATAATTGTGAGGATACTCACTTGGCTTGAGAAAAGAATAGAAGACATCAGTGAGATGCTTACCACAGAGATTTAAAAAGTTAAAACAATTTTTATCTTTATCAGAGATAAAGAATACAACAAACAAGACTGGAAACAGTCTTGATGCAATGAAGAGCAGACTTGAAGAAGTAAGTGAATAAATTAGTAACATAGAAGACAAAATTGGAAAATAAAAAAGCTGAACAAAAGAGAGAAAGAAGAATTATGCAACAAGATAATAAACTGAGGGAACTCGGTGATTCCATCAAATGAAATAACATTTGTGTTATAGGAGTCCCAAAGACTAAGATAGAAAAAAAGGGGTAGAAAGTGTATTTTGATAAATAATAGCAGAAAACTTCCTTAATCTCTATAAGGAAATAGACATCCAGATTCAGGAGGCACAAAGAACTCCCATCAAAATCATCAACACCAACACCTATCCTAATTAAATTTGCAAAATACAGTGAAAAAAAAATCTTAAAAGCAACATGACAAAATAAGTCCTTACCTTACAAGGGAAAATCCATAAGGCTAGCTAGAGATTTCTCAAAAGAAACTTGGCAAACCAGAAGGAAGTGGCATGATATATAAAAGGTGCTGAATGGGGAAAATCTGCATCAGAGAATATTCTATAAAGGAAGGCTATCACTCAGAATAGGAGATATAGATTTTCCCAGACAAAAGCTAAATGAGTTCATGACCACTAAACAAGCCCTACGAGAAATATCAAAGTGGACTCTGCATGCAAAGGAAAGACCAAAAATGATCAAAACTAGAAAGAATCAGAGAAAATCTCCAGAAATAATAACAAAACAAGTAATAACATGGCACTAAATACATATCTATCAATAATTAATATAAATGTACTAAAAGTTCCAGTCAAGAGACATGGGGTGCCACATAGGATTTTTAAAAACAATGATCTATATGCTACCTACAAGAGACTCATTTTAGGCCTAAAGACACCTGCAGATTGAAAGTGAAGGAGTGGAGAAAAATTCATCACACAAACGGATATGAAAAGAAAGCCAGAGTAGCAAAACTTATGCCAGACAAACTAGACTTTAAAACAAAGACTATAGGCATGCCTGCGTGGCTCGGTGGTTGAGCATCTGCCTACGGCTTAGGGTGTGATCCCAGTCCTGGGATCAAGTCCCGCAATGGGGTTGCTGTGAGGAGCCTACTTCTCCCTCTGCCTATGCCTATGCCTTTATCTGTGTGTCTCTCTGAATAAATAAATAAAATCTTTAAAAGAATAAAACAAAGACTATAAAAAGAGACAAGGGTTTTATATAATCATAAAGGGCACAATCCAACAAGAATAAGAATATATAACAATTGTAAATATTCATATACCCAACATGGGAGCACCTAAATATATATAAAAAATTAATAACAAATATAAAGGAACTAATTGATAATGACACAATAAAAGTATAGAGCTTTAACACTCCACTTACATCAATGGACAGATAATCTAAACAGAAAACAAACAAGGACACAATGACTTTGAATGACACACTAGACCAGATGGACTTAGCAGATATATTCAGAACATTCCATCCTAAAACAGTAGAATTCTTTGAAGTGTATATGGAACATTCTCCAGAATAAATGACTTATTAGAACATACAACAAGACTTAATAAATAAAAAAAGACTGATGTAATACCATGCACCTGATATGAAACTAGAAGTCAACCACAAGAAAATGTTTGTCAAGACCATAAATGAATGAAGATTAAACAACATGCTACTAAATAATGAATGGATCAATGAGGAAACCAATGAAAAAAAATTAAATACATGGAAATAAGTAAAAATGAAAACATAATGATCTAAAACCTTAGAGACAGAGCAAAAGTGGCCCTTAGAGGGAAGTATATAGCAATACAGGCCTACCTTAAGAAGCAAGAAAAATCTCAAGTAAACAGCCTAACATTGCACCTCAAGGAGCCAAAAAAAGGGACAACAAATGAAGCTAAGGGCCAGCAAAAAGAAGAAAATAGTGAATATTAGGGAAAAAATAAATTATATAGAAACTAAAAAGAAATAGAAGAGATCAATGAAACCAGGAGCTAGTTCTTTTAATAAAAAATAAGAAAATTGATAAAATTCTAGGCAGACTCATTAAAAGGAAAAGACAAAGGGCCCAAATAAATAAAATCACAAAGGACAGAGGATAAATAACAACCAGCACTACATAAAAATAAACAATTATAACAAACAAATATAATTATGAAAACTGTATGCCAACAAGTTGGACAACCTGGATCAAATGGATAAATTCTTAGAAACATAAACCACCAAAACTGAAATAGGAAGGCATATAAAATTTGAACAGACTGATAACGAGCTAAGAAATTGAATCAGACATCAACTCTCTAACAAAAGTGCAAGACCAGATGACTTCACAGGCAAACTCTGCCAAACGTTTAAGGAAGAGTTAATACCTATTCTTCCAAATCAAGGAAGAAGTACAACTTTCACTATTTGCTGATGACATGATACTCTAAATAGAGAGCATGAAAGTCCCCACCAAAAAACTGCTAGAACCGAGGGACCCAGTTTCTTGTCTACTCACATCTCTGCATCAGATCCAAGCTCTTTCCCTAGGGAGAGGATAATCATACCCTATTCCATAACTCTCATGAGAATACACTTCTGACTAACTCCTAAGATGAATAAAAATAATCTGGATCGCTACCCAGTGGGGACTATGACACTGGATTGGACCATGACTCTGCACAGGGACAAGAAAAATATATGGGAATTTAAACTCCCTTTCTTGTATCAAATGATGACCAGTATATTAATCTTCCATTTCGTTGCTTATTGCAGGGAATAAATAAATAATTTAGACTGGTCCATGAAATTAAACAACTGCTAAAATTGATAAACTAAATCAGTAAAGTTCCAAGATACAAAATTAATGTACAGAAATCTTTGGCATTTCCATATACCAATAATGAGGCAACAGAAAGAGAAATTAAATAATCAGAAACAGAAATTAATGAATCAATCTCATGTACAATTGCATCAAAAACAATAAGATACCTAGGACTAAACCAAAGATCTGTACTCTGAAAACTATCAAGTGTTAATGAAAGGGACTGAAGATCAAAAACCTATTGTACTGGCACAAAAATAGACACAAAGATCAATGAAGAAGTATAGAAAACCCAGAAATACACCCACAATTATATGGTCACTTAATCTTCATCAAAGTAGGAAAGAATATCCAATTGGAAAAAGTGCTTCTTCAACAAATGGTTTTGGGGAAAATGGACAGCAATGTACAAAAAGACGGAAGTGGACCCCGTTCTTACACCATACACAAAAATTAATTCAAAATTCATGAAGTACTTAAATGTGAGACAGAAAACAATCAAAATCCTAGAGAACACAGGCAATAATCTTTCTGACATCAGCCATAGCAACTTCTTACTGGATATGTCTCTTGGGGCAAGGGAAACAATAGATTTCCTCCGAATCTCAATAGAATCAGAGAAAGCATTTGACAAAATACAGCATCCATTCCTGATTAAAACTCTTCATACCATAGGGATAGAGGGAATATATCTCAATGTCATAAAATCTATCTATGAAAAGCCCACAGCAAATGTCATTCTCAATGGGGAAAAACTGAGAACTTTCCCCTTCAGGTCAGGAAATCAACGGGGTGACCACTCTCACCACAGTTGTTCAATGTAGTACTCAAAGTTCCAGCCTCAGAAATCACACAACAAAAAGGATTTAAAAGCATTCAAAATGGCAAAGAAGTCAAACTCTCACTCTTCACAGGTGACAGGATATCATATACAGAGAACTCAAAAGATTCCACCCTCAAATTGGTAGAACTCAAACAGCAATTCGGCAATGTGACAGGATACAAAATCAATGCACAGAAATCAGTTGCATTTCTATACACTAACAATGAGACTAAAGAAAGAGAAATTAAGGAATCTATCCCATTTACAATTGCACCAAAAACCATAAGCTCCCTAGAAATAAACCTAATCAAAGGATTTGTATTCAAAGCAATTGTGGAAGGCACAAGGAAGTGGAAAAGCATTCCATGCTTATGGATTGGAAGAATAAATATTGTGAAAATGTCTATGCTACTCAGAGCAATTTACACATTCCATGCAATCCCTATCAAAATCCCATGTATTTTCTTCATAGAGCTGGAACAAATAATCCTAATATCTGTATGGAACCAGAAAGAAACCCGAATCGTCAGAGGAATGGTGAAAAAGAAAACCAAGGCCGAGGGCATCCCAATGCCTGGTTTCAAGCTGTATTACAAAGCTATTATCATCAAGACAGTAAGCTACTGGCACAAAAACAGACACATAGATCAATGGAACAGAATAAATAACCCAGAAATGGACCCTCTACACTATGGTCAACTAATCCTTGACAAAGTAGGAAAGAGTATCCAATGGAAAAAAAAAGACAGTCTCTTCAATAAGTGGTGCTGGGAAAATTGGAGAGGTAGATGTAGAAGAATACAACTGGACCATTTTCTTACATCATACACTAAAATAAACTCAAAATGGATGAAAGACCCAAATGTGAGACAAGAATCCATCAAAATCCTAGAGGAATGCATAGTCAGCAACCTCTTCGACCTCGGCCACAGCATTTTTTTTTTTTTTTTTTTTTGCTAGGCACGTCTCCAAAGGCAAGGAAAACAAAAGTAAAAATGAATTATCAGACTTCATCAAGATAAAAAACTTCTGCACAGCAAAGGAGGCAGTCAACAAAACTACAACACAACCTGCAGAATGGGAGAAGATATTTGCAAATGACATATCAGGGCTAGTATACAAGATCTATAAAGAACTTATCAATTTCAACTCAGAAAACAAAAACTTCCAGTAAAAAATGGGCAGAAGACATAAACAGAAATTTCTCCAAAGACATTCAAATGACCAATAGACACATGAAAAAATGGTACACATCACTTGGCATCAGGGAAATACAAATAAAAACCACAATGAGATACCACCTTACACTAGTCAGAATGGCTAAAATTAACAAGACCGGAAACAAAAAATTTTGGTGAGGATGTGGAGAAAGGGGAACTCTCTTACACTGTTGGTGGGAATGCAGGCTGGTACAGCCACTCTGGAAAACAGTGTGAGGTTCCTCAAAAAGTTAAAAATAGAGCTACCCTATGACTCAGCAATTGCACTACTGGGTATTTACCCCAAAGATACAGATGAAGTAAAATGCTGGGACACCTGCACCCCACTGTTCATAGTAGCAATGTCCATAATAGCCAAACTGTGGAAGGAGCCACAATATCCTTCAACAGATGAATGGATAAAGAAGATTTGATAGTACTGGAATAATATGGAATAATATTATGGAATAATAATAATAATATGAATATTACTCAGCCATCAGAAAGGATGAAATATCACCATTTACATCTACATGGATGGAACTGGAGGGTATTTATGCTGAGTGAAATAAGTCAACCAGAGAAAGACAATTATTATATGGTTTCACTTATATGTGGAATATAAGGAATAGTGCAGAGGACCATATGGTAAGGGAGGAAAAACTGAATTGGAAGTCATCAGAGAGGGAGAAAAACTATGAAAGTCTCTTAAGTATAGGAAACAGGGTCTCCTGGCTGGTTCAGCGGTTGAGCATCTGCCTTCGGCTCAGGGCGTGATCTCACTGTCTGGGATGGAGTCCCACATCGGGCTCCCTGCATGGAGCCTGCTTCTCCCTCTGCCTGTGTGTGTGTGTGTGTGTGTGTGTCTCATGAATAAATAAAATATTTTTAAAAAGTATAGGAAACAAACTGAGGGATGCTGAGGGGAGGTGGTTTGAGGAATGGGGCACCTTGGGTGATGGGTGGCACATGATGTGAGGAGCACTAAATATTCTAAGCATCTGATGAATTATTGAACACTACATAAGAAACTAATTATGTACTATATGTTGGCTAATTGAATTTAAATTTTTAAATATTACAGTGAGATATCACATTCTTTTAGAAATGGTCTGGTTACATTCTTTTCCAAGTCCAGATTTCCCCAGCACCATTCATGTGAGAGACTGATATTTCTCTGTTGTATTTGCTTGATTCACATTTGCCATAGATTAATTGTCCATATATGTGTGGGTTTATTTTTGGGCTCTTAGTGTTGTTCCATTGTTTTGTGTGTCTGCATTCATAAAAATACTATAATGTTTTGATTACTATGGGTTTGTAATATAGTTTGATTTCACAGAGCATGGTACCTTTGGCTTTATTCTTAAGATTGTTTTGGCAAAAAAAAAAAAAGATTGTTTTGGCTATTCGGGATCTTTTGGGTTCTATACAAATTTTAGAATTATTTATTCTAGTTTTCTGGAAAAGGCCATTGACCATTGGAATTTTGATAGAGATTGCATTGAGTATGTAGATTGCTTTAGATATGGCATTTTAATAGTATTAATTCTTCCCATTCATTGGCATGAAATATATCTCCATTTACTCGTGTTTTCTTCAATTTCACTTATTATTGTCTTACAGTTTTCGTGTACAGATCTTTCACCTCCTTGATTAAATTTAATTCTAGTTATTTAACTTCTTGTGATATAATTATAAATGGTATTGATTTCTTAATTTCTATTTCTGAGAGTTTGTTATTAGTTTATGCCACGGATTCCTGCATATTGATTCTGCCACCTGTAATTTTACTGAATTTGTGTATTCTAACATCTTTTGGTGAATACTAGAATTTCCTTTATATAGTATTATGTCATCTGCAAATAGTGACAATTTTACTTTTCCTTTCTGATTTGGATACCTTTTATTTATTTTTCTTCCCTTACTGCTGTTGCTAGGACTTCCAATATCACATTGGATAAAATGGCAAGAATGAGCTTCTTTTTCTTGTTTCTGACCTTAGAGGAGAAGTATTCAGTTTTTATGATTGAATATGATGTTAGATATGGATTTATAATATTTGGCCTTTATTATGTTGATGTACATCCTTCTATACCCCACTTTGTAGAGATTTTTTTAATCACAAATGGATGTCTAATTATGTTAAATGATTTCTACACATCTATATCTTCAGTACATGGGGTTTATTTTATTTTATTTATTTATTCATGAGAGACACAGAAAAAGGCAGAAACACAGGCAAAGGGAGAAGCAGGCTCTCTGTGGGGAGCCCAATGTGAGACTTTATCTCGGGACCTCAGGATCATGACCTGAGCTGAAGCCATATGCTTAACCAACTGAGCTATCCTGGCATCCCTGGTATATGCTTCTTTTAATGTGTTTTGAATTCAATTTGCTAACATTTGGTTGACGATTTTAGCATTTATATTCATCAAGGAGATTGGCCTATAATTTTCCTTTTTCATATTGTGCTTGTCTGGTTTTAGTATCAAAGTAATGCTAGCCTTGTAAAATGATTTTGGAAGCCATCTCCAATTTTTTTAGGATTCGAGAAGGATAGACAATAAATCTACTTTGAATGTTTGGTAGAATTCACCAGTAAAACCATTTGGCTTGGGAATTTTGTTTTTTAAGAATTTTTGGTTACTTATTTAATCTCCTTACTAGAAATTGCTCTATTCAGATATTCTTTTTCTTCATGAATCAGTCTTATAACATTGCATGTTTCAAAAATGAACTTTTGGGACTTCATCAAGATAAGAAGCTTTTGCACGGCAAAGGATACAGTCAACAAAACTAAAAGACAACCTACAGAATGGGAGAAGATATTTGCAAATGGCATATCCGATAAAGGGCTAGTTTCCAAGATCTATAAAGAACTTATTAAACTCAACACCAAAGAAACAAACAATCCAATCATGAAATGGGCAAAAGACATGAACAGAAATCTCACAGAGGAAGGCATAGACATGGCCAACAGGCACATGAGAAAATGCTCTGCATCACTTGCCATCAGGGAAATACAAATCAAAACCACAATGAGATACCACCTTACACCAGTGAGAATGGGGAAAATTAACAAGGCAGGAAACCACAAATGTTGGAGAGGATATGGAGAAAGGGGAACCCTCTTGCACTGTTGGTGGGAATGTGAACTGGTGCAGCCACTCTGGAAAACTGTGTGGAGGTTCCTCAAAGAGTTAAAAATAGACCTGCCCTACGACCCAGCAATTGCACTGTTGGGGATTTACCCCAAAGATTCAGATGCAATGAAACGCTGGGACACCTGCACCCCGATGTTTCTAGCAGCAATGTCCACAATAGCCAAACTGTGGAAGGAGCCTCGGTGTCCATCGAAAGATGAATGGATAAAAAAGATGTGGTGTATGTATACAATGGAATATTACTCCGCCATTAGAAACGACAAATACCCACCATTTGCTTCAACGTGGATGGAACTGGAGGGTATTATGCTGAGTGAAGTAAGTCAATTGGAGAAGGACAAACATTATATGTTCTCATTCATTTGGGGAATATAAATAATAGTGAAAGGGAATAGAAGGGAAGGGAGAAGAAATGTGTGGGAAATATCAGAAAGGGAGACAGAACATAGAGACTCCTAACTCTGGGAAACGAACTAGGGGTGGTGGAAGGGGAGGAGGGCGGGGGGTGGGGGTGAGTGGGTGACGGGCACTGAGGGGGGCACTTGAGGGGATGAGCACTGGGTGTTATTCTGTATGTGGTAAATTGAACACCAATAAAAAATAAATTTATTATAAATATATATATATAATGATATATAAAGAGAAAAAATAACATTGCATGTTTCTAGAAATTTATCCATTACCTGTAAATTGTCCAATTTGTTGGTGTGTAATTGCTCATAATTGTTTCTTATAATCCTTTCTACATAAGTTGTATCAGATGTAACTTCTCTTTCATCAAATTTTATTTATTTGAGCCCTCTCTCTCTTTTCTTGGTGAATTTAGCTAAAAGTTTGTCTTGTTTTTTTAAATTTGCAAAGAACCAGCTCTTGGTTTTGTTGATTTTTTCCATTGTCTTTTTGGTCTCTATTTTATTTATCTTTTAAAAGATTTTATTTATTTATTCATGAGAGAGAGAGAGAGAGAGAGAGAGAGAGAGAGAGACACAGGCAGAGGGAGAAGCAGGCTCCACACAAGGAGCCCGATGTGGGACTCAATCCCAGGACCCCGGGATCATGCCCCGAGCCGAAGGCAGACAATCAACTGCTGAGCCACCCAGGCGTCCCTGGTCTCTATATTATTACATCTGCTCTGATCTTGATCATTTTTTCCCCTCTATTAACTTCAGGTTTTGTTCATTCTTTTTCTAGTTACCCGAGATGTAAAGTTATGCTTTAAATACAGATAAATAAAGTTAAATGAAGATTTAAGATTTTCTTTTCTTTTTCCTTTTTAAATTATTTGTTTGTTTATTTATTTATTTTGTATGTATATTTTTACTGGAGTTCCATTTGCCAACATATAGTATAACACCCAGTGCTCATCCTGTCAAGTGCCCCCCTCAGTGCCCATCACCCAGTCACCCTATCCCCCCACTCACCTCCCCTTCCTCTACATCAGGAAGGGAGACAGAACATAAAGACTCCTAACTCTGGGAAACGAACTAGGGGTGGTGGAAGGGGAGGAGGGCGGGGGGTGGAGGGGAATGGGTGACGGGCACTGAGGGGGACACTTGATGGGATGAGCACTGGGTGTTTTTCTGTATGTTGGTAAATTGAACACCAATAAAAACTAATTTATTAAAAAAATAATAATAAAAAATAAAAAAATACATCTTGTTCATTTCCCAGAGTTAGGAGTCTCTCATGTTTTGTCACCCTCTCTGATTTATTGATTTTTTTATGTAGGACTGTATTGCTATAAACTTCCCACTTTGGACTGCTTTTACCATATCCCATAGGTTCTGATATGTCATAGTTCTGTTTTCTTTTGTCTCTAGGTATTTTTTAAAAACTGTGTCCTTCAATGGAATATTACTCAGCGATTAGAAACGACAAATACCCACCATTTGCTTCAACGTGGATGGAACTGGAGGGTATTATGCTGAGTGAAATAAGTCAATCGGAGAAGGACAAGCAGTGTATGTTCTCATTCATTTGGGGAATATAAATAATAGTGAAAGGGAATATAAAGGAAGGGAGAAGAAATGTTGGGAAATATCAGGAAGGGAGACAGAACATAAAGACTCCTAACTCGGGGAAACGAACTAGGGGTGGTGGAAGGGGGGAGGAGGGCGGGTGTTGGAGGGGAATGGGTGACGGGCACTGAGGTGGACACTTGACGGGATGAGCACTGGGTGTTTTTCTGTATGTTGGTAAATTGAACACCAATAAAAATTAATTAAAAAAAAAAGTGTAGACTATTACAGAAAGAAAGAAAAAAAAAAAACTGTGTCCTTTTATTCCTTCAATGAGCCATTGAAGTTGCATGTTGTTTAATCTCCACATTTTTGTGGTTTTTTTTTCCCCCAGTTTTCTTGTCATCATTTTCTAATTTCATTCCACTCTGGTCAGAAAAGATGCTTGAGATGATTTCAGTCTTTCAAATTTGGTGGTACTTGTTTTATGGGTAATCTGTGTTTTATCCTAAAGATTATTCCATGTGCACTTGAAAAGAATGTGCATTCTGCTATTTTGGATGTTATGCTCTGTATATATCCATTATGTCCATTTGGTCTAATGCGCTGTTTAAGGCTCATGTTTATTGATTTTTTTGTCTGGATGATCCATCCATAGATGTAGGTAGGGTGCTAAAGTTCCCTAATATTAGTGTGTACTGCCATTTTTTCTCATTAGGATTGTTAATATTTGCTTTATATATGTTAGTGCTCTTATATTGAGTGCACATGTTACTAATATTTTATCTTTTGTTGGATTGACCCCTTTATCATTAATGTAATGCTATCCTTTGTCTTTTTATAGTCTCTGTTTTAAAGTCTATTCTGAGCAAAATAAGTCAATCAGAAAAAGACAATTATCAAATGTTTTCACTCTTATGAGGAATATAAGAACAGTGCAGAGGATCATAGAGCAAGGGAGGGAAAAGAGAATGGAAGGAAATCAGAGAGGGAGACAAACCATGAGAGGCTCAGGAAAGATACTGAGGTTTTCTGGAGGGGTGGTGGGTGGGAGGATGGAGTAACTGGGTGATGGGCATTAAGGAAGGCACATGATGTGATGAGCACTAGGTGTTATAGGCAACTGATGAACTACTGACCTCTATATCTGAAACTAATGATGCAGTATATTTTGACTAATTGAACTTAAATAAAATAGAAAAGGAAAAAAGTCTTTTTGTCTGGTATGTTGATGGTTTCACCAATTTTCTTTTTATTTCTATTTCTATGGAGTATTTTCTCCATCTCTTTACTTTCAGTTTGTGTGTGTCCTTACTTCTGAAGTGAGTATCTTGTAGGAAGCATATAGATAGGTCATAACTTTTAATTTGTTTAGCCACTTGATGTCTTTTAGAGAATTTAGTCTATTTACACATGAAGTTATTATTGATAGGTATGTACTTACTGCTCTTTTGTTAATTGTTTTTTGGCTTTTTAATAGCTCCATTCTGTTTCATTTTTTCTTTCTCTTTTCCATTGTGGTTTGATAGTTCCCTTTAGTATTATGTTTACATTCCTTTCTCATTTTCTATTGTGCATTTACTGTAAATTTTTCCTTTGCGGTTATGATGAGGTTTGCATGTAACATTCTATGTATATAATGGTCAGTTTTAAGTTGCTAGGAACTTAATTTTTTTTCCTTTTTTTTAATAATAAGTTTATTTTCTATTGGTGTTCAATTTACCAACATACAGAATAACACCCAGTGCTCATCCCATCAAGTGCCCCCCTCAGTGCCCGTCACCCATTAGGAACTTAAATTTGAACACATTCCAAAACATTACATTTTTACTCCCCCCTTACATTTTATATTATTGATTTCACATTTTATATGTTTTTATTTTATGTATCCCTCAATTATTACAGTTTTAGTTAATTTTACTACTTTTGTCTTTTGAATTTATACATTTTATAAGCGATTGATCCACTATTGTTATTATATATTTATCTCTCCCAGTGAGATTTTTACTTTTGCACATTTTTTTGTTATTAATTGGTGCCATTTTTTTCAGCTTTACAAAGTTCCTTTCACATTTCTTGTAATGCTGGTTTAGTGCTGAAACTCCTTTAGTGTTATCTGAAAGACTCAATCTGTCCTTCAACTTTGCCAGGCAGGGACCACTTATTTGGATTTTTCTTTTCCTTTCAGCAGTTTGAATATATCATACTACTCTCTTTTGGACTACAAAGTTTGTACTGAAAAATCTGCTGAGAGCCTTATAGTGTCTTTCCTTGTACATAACACATAGTTTTTGTTTTGGGTGGTGGTGATGCTGTTTTGTTTGTTTTGGTGTTTTTAAGATGGTCTATATTTAATGTTTACCATTTCAATTACACTGTGTGTTGATGTAGATCTCTTCAGATTATCATATTTGTAAGTCTTTGGGCGTCCTCCATCTGGATGCCTGTTTCTTTCCCCAGGGGAGGTAAATTCATTTTCTTTAAAAAAGCCACTATTTATTCTTAAAAAGACTTCTGGCCCATTCTCTATTCTTCTGGGACCCTTGTAACAATGTTTTTTTTATTTATTTCTGTTGATGTTGTTCCAAAGGTCTTTTAAGGTATTGTGAACTTATTTTTTTCCTGTTGCAGTTCCGCCTGGGTGAGTTTCATTCTTTTATTTTCCAGCTCATGATCCATTCTCCTGCTGCATCCAATATGCTGTTAAGGCCTCTAGAGTATTTTTTGTGTGTGTGTTTAGTAATTATATTCTTCAGCTTGATGACTTCTTTTTGGTACTTTCTTCTACTTTATATCTCTTTTTGAAGTTCTTACTGTGTTTGTCCATTCTTCTCCTAAGTTTGGTGAGCATCTTTATGACCATTACCTTGAACTCTTTATCAGGTAGATTGCTTATCTCTGTTTCATTAAGGTCTTTTTCGGAGATTCTGTCTTGTTCTTTCATTTGAAACATATTCCTCTGCCTCCTCATTTTGCTTGGCTCTTGGTGTTTGATTCTGTGTATTAGAAAATTCAACTACCTCTCCCAGTCTTGAAGAAGAGGTCTTGTATAGATGTCCCATGGAGCTCAGAAGCCTTATCCCCTTCAGTCACCAGAGCCAGATGCTCAAGGGGCATCCTCTGTGTGAGCAACATGTGCTCACCTGTTGTATTGGAGCCACGGCTGTGGTAGAGGGTAGGGCAAGGCTCTTGCCCAGCACAGATGTGGCATGTGGCTTTGGAAAGGTGTGGGTGAGGCTCTCAATTTGCCCAGCGTGGGATATGACAGCAGCTTGGGATGAATGGATCCTTCAGTGGGGCACACGATCCAGGGCTAACAGGTTAGAGGAAGAGTTACAAAATAGCACCCACCAGTGCCAGTATTAGCAATTAGAATGAGAACACAAAAATGACACCCATCAGTATCTCTGTCCCCAGAGTGAGTGTGAACATATTTCTGCCTCTCCAATAGATACTTTTAACATTAGTAAAAAGGTATCCTTCACATATGATCCAGGAGCTTTTCAAACTGGTAATTTTGTTCTTGGTCTCAGGGTAGGCTAGTCTGTGAGTGAACCCTGTAAAAGTATGTTTTCCATTCTCTACATTTCTATGAAGTTCCTGGATATAATCCCTATTGGTTTTCAAAGGCAGATAATTTGGGAGCTGTTTCTCTTATGTAGGATTTATTGATTGAGATGCCTGATGTGAAACACAGACTCCTTATTTCTCAGGAAAAAATTCCATATTCATAAGATTTCTCCCTATTGTGGACTACTGCACCTGGGATGTTTTTTGTTTGTTTCTTTGTCTTTGGTGAGAGTATATCTCTGCCTTTCTAACCTGTTCTGATGCTGTCTTTTTATGATTTGTTGTGGAGGGTCTGCTCATCCATTTTTAGGTCTTTTTCAGAAGAAAATATTTATATGTATTTGTAAACTTGTGATCATGGGAAGATGTGAGTTCTGTATCTTTATATGCTGCCATCTTGAACCACTTCACACTAGATTCCCAGATTTCTAAAATACTTTTCAGTTTTGAAAAACTGATTTGATTCTTTTGGATATATACCCAGAATTGGAATTGGTGGATCATCTGGTATTTCTATTTTTTTTTTATTTTTTGAGGAACTGTTTTCTATAGTGACTGCACAATTTTACAATCTCACCAACAGTGCAAAAGGATTCTACTTTCTCCACATCCTTGCCAACACTTATTATTTTCTGATTTTTATAGTAGCTATTCTAATGGCTGTGAGGTGGTATTGTACTGTGCTTTTGATTTCATTTTCCTAATTAATAATGTTAAGCATCTTTGGATGTGATATTAGCTATTTCTATAACTTTGGAGAAATGTCTATTCAAATCTTTTGCTCATTTTTAATCAGTCAATTTGTTGTTGAGTTATACACTTTTTAAAATATATTCTGGATATTTATCACAAAGGATATCTGAATAACTTTTGAATATTATATATTTGATTCTTGACATAAACATTAGGAGGGAGTTAGGGCATGGATTATAATTATTCTCAAGGTTATAGGTCACAAAATTAAGTTCAGAGATGAGTAATGATGTCCCAAGATCTCATAGTGAGCAAAGACATATAGCCAAGACTAGGAACAAGGTCTATTGTCTTGATGATCTTAGAACTCAGGTCTTGAAGGGCCCTTCAAGACTAATGAAATCTGAGTACCTAATTCCTGTTAGAAAATGTTAAGGCCTAGAGAGCAGGAGTAATCTTTACAAGATTACACAGTGTGTCAGTTGCAGAACATGATATATGATCCAGCTTTCCTGATTCCCATTTTGGTAACTTCTCCATTAGACTTTTTTTTATATTTTTTTTCCTTTTTTTAAAAATTGTTTTTATTTATTTATGATAGTGAGAGAGAGAGAGAGAGAGAGAGGAAGAGACATAGGAAGAGGGAGAAGCAGGCTCCATGCACCGGGAGCCCGACGTGAGATTCGATCCCGGGTCTCCAGGATCGCGCCCTGGGCCAAAGGCAGGCGCTAAACTGCTGCGCCACCCAGGGATCCCTTAATTTTTTTTCCATTAGACTTTTTAGCAGAGAACAGTTTGGCACAGTGCAAAAGGTTGTATCTGCTGCCTACCTCTTAAGGAACTGCTAATTTCCTTCGATGACTCAATCTTCAAAGGATGAAGACTGGGTGGTAAGATCTGCAGGGCCATCTGCTTTTCTCAGGATCTGAGAATGAGAGCAGTTAGACTGTTAGAGGCATCAGATTAAAAGTATTTTTAGCTAGTGTTCAATAGGGGTGAATAAATACCTGTAGAGTCCATGTTGGCTTCTCCATAGCCACTTGCAGACCTGCCTGCCTGCCAAAGGATATTGAAATGCCAAAAAGGAGAGGTTATCTAGAAGAACTTTAATGTTTTTCAACTAGAAGGATGCAACCTTCTAGTCTTTAAAAAGTTCTTGCATGTGTTGGATTATGTGAGCTTCACAACAGTCCTATGAAACTACTTCATTACCATCATTTTGGAAATGAAGAAACAGGCATATAGAGGACATATGACTCTTGAAATCACATAGCTGTGAAGATATACCAAATCAATCTGACTCCAAGGGCTATGCCTTCATCACTCTTTTCTATGGCCTATGGAGGAGACAAAGGTAGTATGTGACATCAACTAACTTTCACAGAGACTGCTTAGGGCCTTAAATATCCAGGTTTCTTTAACTGATTTTATCTTAGTGAGCTGAAATCTCGAGGCCATAAACCAATCATTAAACCAATGCTTTGTCTATAACAGCGGTTCTTAAATTGTGGCCTCGTGAGCCAGCATTACCTAAAGTTCTTATTAAAAATACAAATTTTCTACTCCCACCTAAACCTACTGATCAAAATCTTTGGGAATATGGTCCTGCAATCTGTGTTTAACAAGAAAGTCATGTGGCTTCTATAGGTCTCAATTTCTTCACTTCTTTTTTTTTTTTAAAGATTTTATTTATTTATTCATGAGAGACACACACACACACACACAGAGACAGAGAGAGACAGAAAGAGAGAGACAGAAAGAGAGAGGCAGAGACACAGGCAGAGGGAGAAACAGGCTCCATGCAGGGAGCCTGATGTGGGACTCGATTCTGGGACTCCAGGATCATGCCCTGGGCCAAAGGCAGGCGCTAAACCACTGAACCACCCAGGCATCCCCCAATTTCTTCATTTCTAAAACAGAAGTTATAAAGCAGTGTTATAGGGCTGTTGTAAAGCTCATGTAAGTCAACACATGCAAGAACTTTATGAAAACTAGGTTTTCATAAATAGAAAAGCGTTTTAAAATTGTAGCAAAGTTCTTCTGGATCACCTCTCCTTCTTGGTATGCACCTTTGAGAAAGTGAGAACTTCACCTGAATTTTCCTGAAAAAATACTCAATTACCTGCCTCAGTTTGTCAGTATAGACCTAGTCCAGGTGATCTATTATGCCCCAGTGTTCCCATCTGTAAAAGGAAGTGGCATGCTTCATCAAATTTTCTTGGATTTATGAAGAAGACCAAAGCTTGAGTAACAATGGTGACAGTATGGAATAAAGAGGCAGACAGATCAGGTTTGACTTGTACCTCTTAACTGTGAGATGCTTCTTTCCTTACCTCAGTTTCTTCACCTGTAAAGGAAAGTATCCATCCTTCACATAGTGCTGTTTTGAAACTCAAAAAGATAATGGAAGTGAATTGTCTTAAACATTGTGGATTGTTATGCAGTGCAGGCAGGAAATTCCATTGTGTAGACATTCTCCTTGTTATCATTGTCACTAGTTGAGATCCAAAGTCCAGAGAATGGATGGCTATAAAATGTCCAGGAAATAGGTAAGCTTACTATTGGTTACCTATACCACTGTCCAAAGCAGAGATCCATGGAGTTAACCTACACAATCAGTATACATCCACTGCCAGGTTCCTGCTCATATCTGTTCAATTGTTCATCCCCAGATCATAATATCATGTCAGGTCCTGTGTTATGTTACCAGTCTAAACTGTATCTCCTTCCAAAATAAAGTGCTCCTAAAGCCTAGATTACCATGCTTTATTCCAAATGACTCCACCATCACAGATTCTGACTTAAAGGCAATCAATCTTAGGCTGGCCTGGAACTTATGACCTGTTTGGTTTGTCACAAAAAATTAACTGAACCAATCAGATTCTTCTTGTTACTCTCTTATTAGAACTAAAAGATATGAAAAAGAAATAAGCAACTAGTAGTAAGAGCTAGAACTGAAAGTCACCAGGTTAAGTTGGTGCAGGAAAGTTACAGTGTACTCTGTTAAAGCTGAAGTTATGAGGGAGTCAATTGGTAATGGAACTGAAAAAAAGTAGAGTAGCTGAATTATACTAATGAATGTTCATTTATGAATTCCAATTATCTCAGTCTCAATTCCAGAGATCTCAATCTCTTTTGTTTCTTAAGTTCACTTCTTCTGTGTTAGGTCTCCTATAGCCTCACAATAGATTTTATTTTACTTAAAGATCTCTGATCTGACTAAAACAAAGCAGTTATTAAGCAGCTCATTTTTTCACAGTTCTCCATCCTCTCAACCTTCAGCACTGAGAAGCATGCAGAATGAGCTAAACAAATAGGATCCTGCTTATGACAAACCAGGCCAAGAAGAAGAAAAGCACTCTTGAATGCCTACTACAAGTGATAAACTGTGTCTGCTACATTACCTAGATCACGTCCCCTAATTCCCACAGTAACCTCAGGAGGTAGATATCTCTATCTTTATGAGAAAATGAAAATGATTTTCTGAGAAGGAAAATTATTTGCTCCAGGTCAATACTTGAAATCAGTCTGTCTGGAGTTAGAGTCTGGACTTTTTCTACTATACCTCACTAATTTGATATCCTGTATCAGTAGTTTTCAAATTTAGTCGATTATGAGAATGTCCTAGGGATTCTTTCTTAAAATTACAGACGTCCTGCCTAATTCATACCCTCTTCTCCCTTCAACCTCAGATTCAAGATGGATCCCAAGCATATGGATTTTTTAGACACTTCCTTTGTGATTCTGATCAGCCAGTATGAAGATCAGTATGTTTGAAAGCCACTGTTTCAGACTATATTTAGATTTGAAGAAAGCATACAATCACTCTTTCACCATCCCATGCTTTCCTTTCTTACATTTATTTGAGTAAAATTAGTGATATATTCTACTAGAGTTACTTGATGCAAGGATTTGAAAAATACAAGTCTGGTCACAAAGAGATTTTGCATAATACTATCACTGCTTGAAAGTAACTTTCATGGTTTCATTAAAATAGTTGAATGTAATCTAATTATCCTCATTTTACAGATGAGAAGACCGAAGTCAAAGAAGTGGCTTAACAAAGGATGGCCAACAGAGACAAAGCCAAGATCAGAAATATAGATCCTATAAGGCCAGTGCCCTTATTTGCTCTAAAGGCTTTTTCTCACCTTTAATTACAATTTTTATTCTTCCACAGCCTGGTTTCTTTTCAATCTGTTCATACTTCTTCAGAGTGCAGGACCTGTATAGCTTCACAAACATGTAGTTGGCCTGTGGCTTCTGTTCCAACAAAATGTGTGGGAGAGGATACTGTGCAAACACGCCCTAGCACACCTGGCTCAGGCTCTGTTACTTCCCTAAGGGTTCTGGCCCTTCCATAAGAGCACACCAGCAGCACATTTTGGGCCAAAATGAAACTTACAATTTGCAGTTGAGACAGTTCTCAAAAGTGGCCGAGATTTTTTTTCAGATATACGGTGTCTCCAATCCAAGCAACTGCATTATATAACCTTACAGTGGTGGTGGTAGGAGTCCTAGGTAGAATTGACCAACACTGAAAAATCAGAAAATCATGTAGTGTCATGTGAAGAACACTAGTTTGGAAGTCAACACATCAGGTTACCAATATCACCATTTTTGGGTCTCAGTGTCCCTACCAATAAAAGGAAAAGATTAGGGTCTGTCATTTCTAACGTCTTTTTCAGCTTTGAAATTTTGCATTCTATGCAATTAACTCTTTACAAAATGCTTTAGATGTCTGCAAGACGTGGTTAGAGAGTGGATCAGACTCCAAGCCTGGGTCATTAAACTGGGCAAAAAACCAAGGGAATGTGAGCTATGCAGGCAAAATTTCAGGATTGGTATTTTCCTCCTATTTAATGTTTTAGGGAAGAAGAAAGTGAGTGTAAACTGAATTGGAAATTATAGGAGTTTTTTTCACTAGTATAATTTGGACTCTGTAAATGAACTAATTAACTATCTGAATTATTCTGAGTTGGACTACATTATGGCCCACCCATGTTTTTCTCCATCCTTATCTTTGAGTCCTCTCTTCTTTGTGGCAGATAGAAAAACTTTGGCATATAAAAGGTTGAGGTGGTGGTGAGAAGTTACTCTGAGAAAAAATTAATCTTTTATCCTTGGCAGAGATAGCACTGAGAAATATTTATTTAAGCAGTTATCTAACCAATAAACATTTCCAGAGCACCTACTATATGCACTGGTAATGTAGAAATGAATGAAGTACATAATAATTCAGAACAATCATATGAGCTTTCTATTTTCCTGTCCTGGGTTGCACAACTCATGCTTGGAATGGACAAAGTACTGGCCAAGATTCTGACCCTCAAGAGGGGGACAGAGAAGTGGTGACAATAAAATTTGTAGTTACTCTTTGTATGCCCTCAATTGGCTGACAAAGTCTATATCCCAAAGGGACTAGCAGAACATATCAGCTGTACAATCAGCAAATGTAATGCACAAATTCCATATGAAGGACTTCTACCATCTCCTTCATCTTAAATTACATGGTCTAAAAAATCCAAGAGTGTATCATTAGCTCTTGATTTGTCCATTCTTCTCTTTTGATGAATTTCCCTACTATCCACCCTCACTCCTTTTCCTTGATAAATAGAAAACTTTTCTAAAGGATAAATCCGGGCATTTCTGGGATTTACACTGAGGAATGCTCAGGGTAAATAACTAAAGTGAAAAAGACAACTTTCCAAAAGACAGTGTTAGAGATCTGGAACCACTGTCCCTTTCCACCTGAGTTTCCCCTTCCACAAAATTATTTTCTAGTCATGACTTGGAGCAAGTCATGGGTTTTTTATATAATGAGGCTTGTGACTGAAGGCATTGAAGGAATTTGGAAATTTAAACGTTTTCCTACTTACTCTGCCAAAGGTAGACCATGTGTTTTCTGATCCTGGAATAAGGGTCTAAGACTTTTCCACACGCTATCACTCTAGACCTGGATAATGCTGAGGCTTAAGGTCAGAATCATGATCAATCAGGACTCATCTCACATTGTTTAATAGAAGCCAATAATGCAGATATCTTTCTAAGGAATTTTTGTCAAGGTAATTTTCCCACAAATGTCATGCCCATCTTCCAAAAGAATAAGGAATTTGGGGAATTTAAAACAAGCGAAGCCTTCCTAACTGGCCTCAGTGGGATGATCCCTCATTCCATTTACCTACCATTGCAGAGAGGATGTCAGAAAGATTGGTCTTCCTTGATTGATTAAACCTTTAGTACACTTATAAATGAGAGTCTAGACTGAGTGAAAGGATGTCCAAGATATAAGTAAAACTTTAATGCTATAGTTAAAAAACTAGCTGAGGTCTGTTCTTGTGTATTATATTTTAGTGACTCCTGTCGAACCAATGAAATGTGTCCTACGGGGTTGATTTTGCTCTGCACAACCACTCCAAGACACTGAGAACTTTCTGAATTCTGTCACTGGGTTCAGACAAAAGCCACCACAAAGTTCCTTCCTTCCTACTCCTGGAGCTTTAGAGGCATGTTTATTTATTTTTTTTATTTTTTGGCATACAAAAAGCTTTATATAATTAGTATCTACAACATGATCATTTTGGATATATGCATAACACATGAAACTCTCACCACAATCTATGCCATAAACCTATTCATCACCTCCAAATTTTCCTCCTGCCCTCTCATTTAGTAATACTATTATTGTTGTTGTTATTATATTGTGATAACATTTAATAGGATACCTACCCTCGTAGAAAATTTTTAAGCAACACAGTACTACTAACTATGGACATTATGCTATAGAGTATATTTCCAGGACTTTTTTATCTTGTATAACAAAATGTTGTAGGTTTTGACTAATATTTCCCATTTCTCTCATCCCACAGTTCCTGATAACCACCATTCTACCCTCTGATTCTATTAGTTTGACTATTTTACATTCCACACACCAATGATATTATGCAATATTTGTCTTTCTGTGCCTGGCTTATTTCACTTAGCATAATGTCTAGAGGCATGTTTATGGCCAGAGGCAAAGTAGATTGCCAAGTCAGGATTCCCCAGCCTACTCAAAAGCCTCCTCTGAGGAAACAGAAGCTGGTTTGCATGACTCAGATTGCACCAGAGAAAACATCCTTCAATGTGCCATTCTTTTTTGAACTAACCTGTTGGAGATAGGCCATGGTTGACAAAGGATATCAATCAAAGGGTAGGAAGAAAATGTGACTTCTTTATGCTTTGGAGTTGGTCTAAAAGATGTGAAAGTTATTTCTCTCATCTTTAATTTGCTGAGGTATTATAGCTGTGTGGAGGCAGCAGCCTAGCTCCATTACTCTTTTAGGACTGAACACCTGATCATGCAGTACCAACCTATTAAACCTCAGGATAATGACATAGAGCTGGATAAAATATGAGGTTGTGAGATGTACAGCTGGCAAAGCAGAGGCTGAAAGAAGGGATGAGGTTTTCACTGTGATTCACCAAAGATTACAAACACCTATCTATTGACTCCTCCAAAGGTAGGGAATCTGTTGTAGCTGCTCTAAGATTTGTCCTGTTTTAGGCCTATTTCATAGCCTGGATCTTCTGATCTGCAGAGCAACATTCTACATCCCACATAGCTCTTTTCACCCAAATCCCTCTCCTCTTCACAAAATAGAGATAAAAGGAGATAACATTTCTCCATAGTTTGATACTGGTTTTGATAGCAGAGTTCAAATGTTCTTTATTTCTAAGTCTAGACCAGGTATCCTATTTCTCTCTATATACCAAACTTTACTTCCTTATATACTCATATATTACCACTTGACAGGCTAAAGGCTAAAATTAAGTGTTCATTTAAAACTGGGGGATTTAATCAGGATCCCATAGGGTAAAGAACACTAAACTGGAATAAGTTCTGGGTTTGGGAGTCACCTCTGTTACTAATATGTTGTGTGATTTTGACAAATCACTTTACTTCTCTGAGCTTTAATTTCTGACTTGTAAATTAGGAGTACCTATCTCTGACCATCCCACAGTCTGGTTTTTAAAACCTGGATGAGAAAATAGAGATGAACAGACACTGTAAATGGTGTAACACTTTGGAAATAGGAGTTAACAGAGGATGAGGTCTAACAGGTAGATTGGGAACCTCACTTCCTGGTTCCTCTAAGAGCTGTATCATCACAATAATTATATAACTGAATTATAATAAGAGGTTTCCTCACCTTCAATCAGCTGGAGAATGAGTCGCCAGGAGTAAATGTGGTTATGTGCCCTGGAGTATTCCTCAGGATAAATATCTTGCTGTCAGAATTTAAAAGGCATGTGTTTGAGCATCATCTTTGTACCCAAGTCACTATTATAACCATGATATTATATATCAGTTAAAAATAATAGTAGCTACCATTTACCTAGCACTTCTGATAGGGTAGTCATGAGCTAATCGTATTATATGCATTCTATCATTTAATCCTCACATACCCTCTGAGAGGGACTATTTTTTATCAATCTCTCATAAATTAGGTAATCATGACACAGAGGTAATAGAACATAGAACAGCTGGAACATGAACCTTGGACATTTTAACACAAAGTACATTGTCTTAAGCCTATGTAATACCACCTATCCCCTCTCTGAACCAAAAAGAGCCTGAAAGGCTTCTTATGGACTCCTCCAGCTCCAACACTCTGAGGTTCTATGTTTCTGTATTTAGAAGAGCAAGAATTAAAGCACAGTGATAGGAAAGAGATGAGGTAGAACTGCTTTGTAGTTTCCCTCTGAAATCATCCTCTGAGTGGCAGCAATAGTGGATAAATAAAAGGAATTTTTAAAATGCATTTATTGTCAGATATTTACATAGTAATTTTATGTCAGGCACTTTTCTAAGCACCTTACAGATAGTAAATTATTTTTTTAAGATTTTATTTATTTTTTCATGAGAGACACACACACAGAGAGAGAGAGAGAGAGAGAGAGAGGCAGAGACACCAGCAGAGGGAGAAGCAGGCTCCCTGTGGGGAGACCAATGTGAAACTCAATCAATCCTAGGACTCCGGGATCACTACCTGAGCTGAAGACAGATGCTCAACTACTGAGCCACACAGGCGTCCCAGTAAATAATTTAATAACTGAATTCTCATGATAACCATCAAAATGAGGTACAAATGCCCATAATCTCACAAATAGAAAATGACAGAGCCAGGACTCAAAGAAGCAGTTTGGCTTTAGGATGTGTTTGCTCTTAACCACCATGCTACACAGTCTATTTAGTAACTACCATATATCAAGTACTCTACTAGATGATTTCCATAAATAATCTTTGACAATATTATTCTTTTCACAATTTTTTATTCATAGAGTGTCTAAACCTAAAACTAAACTCAGAGGATTAGGTTCTAGCATTGGCTCTGCTTCAGAGTTGCTGTGTTACCTTCAGCAATTCCTTTTCCCTCTCTGGGCCTGTTTCCTTACCTGCCAAGTAGAGAGACTTGACCAGGTGGTCTCTGCCTTTCTAGACTTCTTAGCATGATTGTAGAGTTTATATTTATTTGGTTTGTAAAACAGAGGTTTTTTTCCTCATGGCTTCTCCTAAGATCTTACCTTTTGGCTAAGGGTGCTCTCTGATCAGAGGGCAATTACAGCCTAGTCAGCCTTCTGTAAAAAACCATTTTCCCTACTCACCAGGCCACATGGGCTTAGTCATTATCATCTGAAGTGAATTATGCCAACTCTCACCTCAGCAACCCTGCTCCCACCATTCCTTGCAGCTATTTCCCAAATCCTTAAACATCTCATTCTTCAAGATTCAGTTCAAAAACCAATTTCTACAGGAGGCCATCATCCCAGACTCAGTCAGAATTTGACTCTCAGTTAGAATTTGACTCTCAGTTTTGCCTTTCCTGGTGTGAGCTCTCTGAGGTATATCTCTTTTTATTTAGTTTTATTTAAATTCCAGTTAGTTGACATACAGTGTAATGTTAGTTTCAGATGTACAATATAGTGATTCAACACTTCCATACAACACCTGATCATCATCACAACAAGTGTATTCCTTAATCCTTATCACCTATTTAACACATCCCCCCCACCTCCTTTCTGGTAACCATCAGTTTGTTCTCTATAATTGAGTATATTTCTTGGTTTGCCTTTCTCTTTTTTTCCACTTTTCTCATTTGTTTTGTTTCTTAAATTCCACCTTTTCCCACCTTTTTTGAAGTATACTTGGCATACACTGTTATATTAGTTAGGTGTACAACAAAGTGAATTGGCAATTCTAAACATTACACAATTCTCACCACAATAAGTGAATTTACCATCTGTAACCATACAATATTGTTACAATATTACTGACTATTCCCTATGCTGTACATTTCACACACCTGACTTAATTATTTTATAACTGGAAATTTGCACCTCTTAATCTCCTTCATCTATTTTACCCATCTACTCACTCCCTTCCTTTCTGGTAACCACCAGTTTGTTCTCCGTATTTATAAATATGTTTCTGTGGGTTTTTTAGTATCTTTTTTTTATCCCTAATTTCATATCATGGTGACTATCACAATGCCTGACAGATGACCAGGTCATTCACTGAGGATTTGTTAAAAAGAACCTCATACGAGAGACTATTAACTATGGGAAAGAAACTGAGGGTTGCTGGAGGGGAGATGGGTGAGGGGATGAGGTAACTCGGTGATGGGCATTAAGGAAGACACATGATGTGATAAGCACTGAGTGTTACATGCTACCAATGAATTACTGAACTCTACATCTGAAACCAATGATGGCTAATGTGTTGGCGAATTGAATTTAAATAAATATATATATATATACACATACATACATACATACATACATACGAACCTCAGAAGAGTCTTCCTAATGTCATCATGCCCCCACCTCATGGCTTGACAGGGTCTGAAATGCATATCCCCTGCCCTCCAGTTAATGAGCTCCTCAAGACTCCATTCTTATTTTATCTGGTACTCTGAGATGAAAAACAGACACTCCATGACTTCCCTTATTTTTTTTTTCTTTTTTTTTTTTATTGGTGTTCAATTTACCAACATACAAAAAAACACCCAGTGCTCATCCTGTCAAGTGTCCACCTCAGTGCCCGTCACCCATTCCCCTCCAACACCCGCCCTCCTCCCCCTCCACCACCCCTAGTTCGTTTCCCCGAGTTAGGAGTCTTTATGTTCTGTCTCCCTTGACTTCCCTTATTTAGAATACTTGCATGGCCTAGGCTTAAGCAATCAAGTTTATTCCTATATGAATTTGCTTCCTTCGTGCAAGAGAAATCAATGAGATCTGAGTTTGGAGCAAGATTTGTGTCTAGATTATATCCAAAGCACTTGAGGCTGGTTCAGAAGCTCATTCTCCCTTGCTAGATTTTCTGTGGTCCTGGACTCTACATTAAGAGTGGTGAAGCTGGCTACACTATTTTTCTACAGCCAATGGGGTGCAGATGTCTAAATAATTTAGTGGAAGCATTACAGAGATTGTATGAATGGAGACAATGTTGAGAAAGACTGACTCCCTACAAAATCAATGGAAAGGGGATGTCTAGGAAAAAAAGAACATTCAAATTCTTATTCTTTTACCTTCCAGCTGAACATATTTGATATGTTTAATCAATTTATGTTAAGTACTTACTATGTTGCAGACAATTCATTACAAACTTTGAAGAGGTTAAAGCAAAGGAAGTCACAGCCTTAACTCTTAAATTAGCTAGTAGAATCCTCCTTGTGTTCTCTTCTCAGATGGTATGGCTGGAATTGCCCATCCCCTCCAGTCATCCTGCCTACCTACCAAGCAATGTAATGTATTGCAGCTTTCCAGAACAGCATAATTCAAAGTCAAATTTAATCTGTGGTCTATGCCAGGATTCTGAACCTCTCCCACATATTTTTGTGGCTTTGGCATATTATTTTTTCTCTCCAACTGAGTGAGTTTGGACTTCTATAAGCAATATAAACGTGCTTTCACTTTCTACGATATCCCCTTTCATTGTTTCAGATAACAACAATATGGTACGTGGAATGATTGGGGCTCTGGAATCAGAAAGACAGAAGTCAGACTCCTAGCTCTGCCACATATCAACTGTGTGACCCTAGGCAGATCACTTAACCACACTGAATTTCAGTCTTCTTCTCTATGAAACAGAGGCTGTGGATCTATCTCACAAGGATAATTCAAAGAGATCATGCTTGTAAAGCACTAATTTAGATACTATAACATGACAGGGCATTATAAATAATTCTCTAGCTCATTCATCTATTTGCTTTTTCTATTAAATTTTAGGGAAAAGGGTAAGTAACTTCTAACTTTTATCTGTTTTTTGAGGATGAATTTGAGGTTTAAATGGAAAGCACTTTTAAGTTGTTAGGTGTTATGCACAAAAGAGTAACTACATGCCATCATATTTTGACAATTTTTTTTTTGTTTTTCCTACTACCTCTTGCACCATTACTGTTCTAGCTCTTTTATCTTTACTGATTTTCATTTCTTCCTGCTGGGCCCCATGAAGGTGACTGTTTCTCAACTTTATGCTTTTTTCTTATTCAATTAACTGATTTGCCTTCAATATTCAACTGTCACTTTAGCAATTATAAATCAGGGCTGTGTCCTGCCTCATTAGGGTGTAGGAAGGAGCAAAATATCCTTAGTATCAAGCTTTCAGAAAACAGTGAAGTACTTTAAGAATCTTAATTGTCAGTATTACCACAAGTACAGATGGCAAAGCTAGATGTTGTTGCCCAAATAACATGATGTGGAAAGAAGGGCCAGGATTTGGAGTCAGAAATTCTAAGCTCAAGACACTCATTAACTCTGACAAAATAACTCAGATTTATATAGTGCATTACAGCTGAAAAATGCTTTCACATAAATTCTCTCATTGATCCTCTCAATTGGCTTCTCTGTTCCAAGTTCTCAATGCTCCAATCCTGTCAGCGAGAGTAAACTTCTTGAAACACAGGCCGAGTCAGGTTACATCCATTTTCTAAGTTCTTCAAGGGCATCCTACTATTATTGAATAAAGTATGGTATATCTAGAAAAAAAATACCATGCAGCCATGAAAATTAAAGAAGTGATTTTATATGTACCGATATGGAACAATTTTCAAGACATGGCAAGTAAAATAATAATGACAATAAGATGCATAACAGTATAGAGTATGCAAGCATTTATATTTTAAACAGGAAATTATATGTTTTAGATTATTTATTTATTTATTTATTTGGCAGAGATAGAGAGCATGCATAAGCAGGAGGAGCAGCATGCAAAGGGAGAGGAAAAAGCAGGCTCCTTGAGCCTGATGCAGGGCTCAATCTCAGAACCCCGGGATCATGACCTGAGCAGAAGGCAGCAATTTTCTTTTTTTGTGGTGTTCTTGTCTGGTTTTGGTATCAGGGAAATGCTGTCTTCATAAAGTGAGTATGGAAGTGTTTCTTCCTCTTCAATATTTTTAATAATTTGAGAAGGATAGGTACTAACTCTTCTTTAAATATTTGATACAATTAACCTGTGAAGCCACCTGGTCCTGAAATGGGGGGGGGGCAGTTTTTAAATTACTGATTCAATTTTATCACTTGTAGCTCGTCTATTTAGATTATCTCTTTCTTCATGATTCAGTCTTGCTTGGTAGGTTGTTTGTTTCTAGAAATTTATCCATTACTTCTAGGTTTTCCAATTTGTTGGTGTATAATTTTTCTAGTAGTCTCATAATCCTTTGTGTTTCTGTGGTATCAGGTGTAACTTCTCCTCTTTCATTTCTGATTTTATTTATTGGGCCTTCTCTCTTTTCTTCTTGATGAGTCTGCCTAGAGGTTTATCAATTTTGTTCACTTTTTTCAAAGAATTAGATTTTAGTTTTATTGAGCTTTCCTAGTTTTTAAGTCTATATTTCTGTTATGATTTTTATTTCCTTCCTTCTACTAATTTTGACTTTGTTCTTTTTTTAGTTCCTTCACGTGTAAAGTTGGATTCTTTATTTGGGACTTTTCTTGTTTCTTGAGATAAGTCTGTATTGCTATGAGCTTCCTTTTTAGAATTGTTTTTGCTGTGTCCACAGAGTTTGGAAAGCTACGTTTACACTTTTATTTGTCTTAAAGTATACTTTGATTTCCTCTTTGATCTTTTCATTGACCCACTGATTGTTTGGTAACATGTTGTTTAGTCTCCATGTTTTTGTAGGATTATTTTTCCAGTTTTCTTCTTGGATTTGATTTCTAGTGTCATACTGTTGTAGTTCAGAAAGATGCTTTATGTTATTTCAATCCTATTGAATTTATTGAAGCTTGTTTTATGACGTAACATATCATCTATCTTGGAAAAATGTTCCATGTCCACTTGGAAATAAATTCAACATCCATTTATGATAAAAAATATCAAAAAAGTGGGTATAGAAGAAATGTACCTCAATATGATAAAGGTCATATACAACAAGTCTACAGCTAACATCATACTCAATGGTGAAAACCTGAAACCTTTTCCTCTAAGATCAGGAACAAGACAAGGAAGTCTACTCTTGCCACTTTTATTCAACGTGGTATTGAAAGTCCTAGTCTCGGGATCGCCCAGGGCACGATCCTGGAGACCCAGGATCGAATCCCACATCGGGCTCCCGGCTCATGGAGCCTGCTTCTCCCTCTCTGACTAGATAACTGAAATGAGCTCTACCAGGGTTCATAGATTCTTATTTCTGCTTGATCAAGCCTACTGTTGATGTTCTCCATTGTATTTTTATTTTATTCATTGTATGCTTCAGTTCCCAAATTTATGTCTGTTTTTCATGATGTCTATCCATTTGCTGAACTTAAAGTTTGTTCGTGTATTGTTTTCCTGATTTAATTGAGTTGTGTAACTGTTCTGTTGTAACTTTCTGAGCTTCTTTAAAACAATTATTTTGAATTCTTTGTCTAGAAATTTGTAAATATCTATTTATTTGGAGTCAGTTACTGGAAAATTATTATGTTCTTTTAGTAGATTCATGTTTCCTTGATTTTTTGTTCTTTGAAGTCTTATGTTGCTGTCTTTGCATTTGTAGAGGTTTTTTCCCAGTCTTTACTGACTGGCTTCAGGAAAGCAATAGTTTCACTATTCAGGCTGGCTAGGGATTCTGAGGCTCTCTCAGCCACATTCTGTTCATGTGCATGCTCTACTCCTCTTTTTTCCTCTTACGGAGGAATTGATGACATCATGTGCCTTCTCTTGATCCTGGAAAGCCAAGCTGTGTTCTGTTACTTGTCTGTTTTCCCCAGAGTTGTTCACTGAAATGCTCAAGTTTGTGTACATTCTCCCTATCCCACAGAATCAGGATGGTTTCTGTACATGCTTACAAGCTATTTGCAGAGACTTGCACTTGATGTCTGTGGAGGTGCACACAGGGAGCGAGCTCCAAGGGGATGGGTAAAATGCATGGACCATTGGGGGTGCCCATGGGTTACTTGGGGGTTTACAGGTGAGATGTTCTAGACAGCTAATCAATGGACTTCATAATGGTATCAATGAAGCAGTTAGGAGTGATCTGCAGCCCTTTGATAACTTCTGATCCCTGCTTGCTAGTTCCCATTATCTCTCAATGCCTTTGCCATGCCTATTACCTTGCTATTTTCTGTGAGATGAGAAAAAAAAGTGGATCCTTAGGCAACATCCCACATGGCTAGGGAAGACAGTCACTCACAATGCTATACTTTCTCCTATAGGGAAAATTATGGGCCAAAGGAGTCTGTCTATCTTAGCACTGAGCTATGCCACCATGGGAAGTGATGTGAGTAAAAGAAAACTGTTCTTCTTACTTTCTTAAATATATCTATTCTTACATTTTTTGCTCCAATTATGTGCTGGAACTTGTCCAGTGAAATAATGGACCCCCACAAAGGTACTTTCACAGAAGAGATATTGTCAAAATTAATGTTTCATGGGAAAATAGTAGTTGAAGACTATTCTTCCATCTTGCTAATGTTGCCTGGATGCTTACCTCAAATTTTAATTTTAATGTAACCTGAAGCTTGTGAAACTAGAAGATGTCAGCAGAGTAGGAGAATCTTAGACTTATCTTGTCCCATGAACACAACTAGAAAACTATCAAATCATCCTAAATACCCCAGATATCAACCTGAAGGATGACAGAACAAACTCTACAATTAAATGGAGAGAAGAGTCCACATAGAAAAAGGTAGGAAGAGCAGAGACATGGTTTAGGGGAGAAATAGATTGTGACTTCTACATAAGGGAGGGAGCCATTGCCTCAGAGAAGGGCAAGAGAGAGAGGACCTTGTGTGCAAGAGAACACACAAGGAAAACATTTCCCAGAGCCATTGACTTGGAAAATGAAAGAGGCTGAATTTCCTGAGTTCTTGCAACCAGTGGGGCTTAAAACATGGAGTTTTAAAGGTCAGCAAGCTTGGCTGGGATAGTGCCAGGAGGGCACTTCCCTACTCCTGGGTTCTCCAAGGCAGGCAAACAACCTGGGGCAGAAACCATGGAAACAGTGATCTTAAAACTGCTTGGGGCACACTGAGGGAAGATTATTCACTCTTCTTAGAATGAGTCCTTGATAGACAGCATTCCAGGAGACACCTCTTTGGGAACAAAGAAGTTGCCTGATGCCATTTTTCTCCCCCAATGCTCAGCATAAACATAGAGCCACCTGAGGGAAGCAGTTCAGCAGTGACACTGGCAGCCGAAGCTGCTCACACCAAACCCTACCCCTCTAGGATATTGTGGAACTGTCTTTCTAAGTCAAGTTTACCTCAGTCCCAGCATAGTGAGCTGCTCTGCCAGAAGACCAGTACAAAGCCCTGCCCACACCATATCTCCTGATAAAGGAATTCTTCAGGGCCTCAGTTCTGGTGGAATTGGTTTCAAGTCTTATTTCACGAGCAGATCAGAGAAAACCCAGTTAAAACTCACCAGATTCAGGCCAGCAAGCAAAAACTATACAGAGAAGGCAAAGAAAGCCTCTGCAGACAACAGGCATGAAGTATAAAGCAGCCACAACACAATACCAGAGCACACAGAGGACACACCAGAGACACACTCTGATGTGCCAATCCTGGGCATTAAATGAACTCTTCTTCATAATGCCATTACATTCAGGAGAAAGAGATATAACTGGCTTTTCCAACATAAAGAAGAAGGCACAGATTTAGACAAAATGCTAAGATGAAGCAATTTATCGCAAATGAAAGAACAAGGCCACAGCCATAGATCTAAGCAAAACAGATATAAGTAACATACTTGATGAAAAATTTAAAGCAACAATCATAAGGATATTCGCTGGGCTTAAGAAAATAATAGAGGAGATTACGGATCCTTACCACAGAGATGAAATTGTTAAAGAGTTAAAAAAAAAAAAGAATCAATCAGAAATGGAGAGTGCAATAAATGAGATTGGAAACAGGGTTGATGAAATGAACAGCAGGCTTGAAGAGGTAGTAATATACATAGTAACATAGAACAAAATAATGAAAACTATTGAAGCTGAACAAAAGAAATAAAGAATTATAGAACAGGAGTCTAATTATAGACTTAGAGAACATAGTGACTCCATCAAAGTGGCTCAGTCAATCAAGCGGCTGACCCTTGATTTCAGCTCGGGTTATGATCTCAGGATCATGACATCGAGCCCTGTGATAGGCTTCATGTTGAGTGTGAAATCTGCTTAAGATTCTCTCTCATACCTCCTTCTGCCCCTCCCCAACCATTAACTCTTGCACATAGTCTCTCTCTCTAAAAAAATAAAATAAGATATAGGGAAGAAGAGAGAAAAGGGGAAAAATAATTTATCTGAAAAAATAATAGCTGAAAACCTCCCTAATCTGGGGAAGGCAACAGACATTGAGATCCAGAAGGGAGAGAGAATTCCCATCAAAATCAACAAAAGCAAGCCAACATAAATGCATATTGTAATTAAATTTGCAAAGTATAATGATTAAAAAAAATCTTAAAGCAGCAGGAGAAAAGAAGTCCTTAAATTACAGGGGAAAACCCATTGAAATAGATGGAGATTTCTCAATAAAAACTTGGCAAGATAGATGGGATATAATTTATACACACACACACACACACACACAAACACACACACTTTCATGACATATGAAACTGCTGAAAGAAAAAAAACTATGCAAGAATACACTATCCAGCAGGGCTATCATTCAGAATAAAAGGAGAGATAAAAAGTTTGCCAGACAAACAAAAACTAAATGAGTCCCTGACCACTATACCAGCCCTACAAGAAATATTAAAAGTGACACGTTTACTGCCAAGGAGAGACTATAAGTAACAAAGACAAGAAAGGATAAGAGGAAATCTCCAAAACAATGTAGAGAAAAGCAATAAAATGGCACTGAATACATATCTATCAATAATTACTCTGAATGTAAATGGAGTAAAAGCTCCAAGCAAAAGACATAGGATGTCAGACTGCATAAAAACACAAGACCCAATATTATGCTGCCTACAAGAGACTTGTTTTAGACCTAAAGACACCTGCAAATTAAAAATAGGTGAGAGAGGGGGTGGGGCAGGATGGCGGAGGAGTAGGGTCCTCAAGTCACCTATCCTCACCAACTTACCGAGATAACCTTCAAATCATCCAGAAAACCTACGAATTCGACCTGAGAATTAGAGAGAATAGCTGGAATGCTACAGAAAGAAGTTTGTGCTTCTGACAAGTACAAGTCGTTTGTAGCCACTCTGCACTGAGCTAAAAGACTAGAAAGAACTCACACAAAAGAATCAGAAATAGTCCTCTCTGCCAAAGAGTTACAGAAATTGGATGACAAATTCATGTCAGGAAACTAATTCACAAGCCCAATTATAAAGTTACTGGTGGCCCTGAAAAAACCATAAAGGATTCAAAGGACTTCATGACTGCAGAATTTATATCTAAACAGCCTGAAATAAAAAAAAAAAATCAATTAAATGAGATGCAATCCAGGGAAACGCCAGGACACGTGCACAACAAAGTTTATAGTAGCAATGTCCACAATAGCCAAACTATAGAGGGAGTGTCGGTGTCCATCAAAAGATGAAAGGAGAAGAGGGGCATGATGGCGGAAGACTAGGGTCCCCAAGTCACCTGTCCCAACCAAATTACCTAGATAACCTTCAAATCATCCTGAAAATCTACAAATTCAGCCTGAGATTTAAAGAGAGAACAGCTGGAATGCTACATTGAGAAGAGTTCGCGCTTCTATCAAGGTAGGAAGACGGGGAAAAAAGGAAATAAAGAAACAAAAGGCCTCCAAGGGGGAGGGGCCCCGCGAGGAGCCGGGCTAAAGCTGGGGCGAGTGCCCCCAGGACAGGAAAGCCCCATCCCGGAGAAGCAGGAGCTGCACCAATCTTCCCAGGCAGAAAGGTACTCCCAGGGAGTTAGAGCAGGACCCCAGGAGGGGTGGGGATGCCCTCAGGCACCCTGGGACACTAAAAGCCACCTCCGCCCCTGGGAGAGTGCGCCAAGCTCCCTAAAGGGCTGCAGCGCACACACGGCTGGAACCGGGAACAGGTCAGAGGCGGCTCTGGCAGAGGAAGAGGCTCCACGCGGAGGGGGCTGCACGGCCCTGGGAGCAGCTCGGAGGGGCACAGGTGGCAGCTCCGCGGAGAGGGGGCTGCCCGGCCGGGAGCGGGAATCCAACAGCGCAGGCCCGGGAGCACAGGGCAACGGGGACACAGCCCAGGATCCGGCCTCCCCCCGGGACAGGCAGAGGCCAGGAGGGCCCAGGACCGCAAGGACGCTCCTGCCGCGAGCTGAGCAGATCAGCGGCCCCGGCCCCGGAACATCCAGGCCCCTGAGGGCTGAGAGCTCTGCAGTTCCTGCGGGAGCTGAATCCAGGGCTCCAGAGTTGGCTGCCGCCACTGTGGTTGTTCCTCCTGGGGCTTCACACGGTAAACAACCCCCACTGAGCCTCACGGTGGCCTCACCAGATAAACAGGATAAACATTACTCACTGAGCCCTGCACCAGGCAGGGGGCTGAGCAGCTCCCCCAAGTGCTAACACCTGAAAATCAGCACGGCAGGCCCCTCCCCCAGAAGACCAGCTAGACGGACCAGTTCCAGGGGAAGCCAAGGGAATTAAAGTATACAGAATCGGAAGATACTCCCCCGTGGTTCGTTTTTGTTTGTCTGTTTTGTTTTGTTTGTTTGTTTGCGTTTTGATTTGTTTGCTTCCCCCACCCTTTTTTTTCATTTCTTTCTTTTTATTTCACTTTTTCTTTTCCCTTTTTTCTTTTTTTCCTCCTTTTTTCCTTTTTCATTTTCTCTTTTCCTTACTTCTTTCTCTCCTCTCTTTTTCTCCTTTTCCCAATACAACTTCTTTTTGGCCACTCTGCACTGAGCAAAATGACTAGAAGGAAAACTTCACCTCAAAAGAAAGAATCAGAATCAGTCCTCTCTCCCACAGAGTTACAAAATTTGGATTACAATTCAATGTCAGAAAGCCAATTTAGAAGCATTATTAAGAAGCTACTGGTGGCTCTAGAAAAAAGCATAAAGACTCAAGAGACTTCATGACTACAGAATTTAGATCCAATCAGGCAGAAATTAAAAAACAATTGAATGAGATGCAATCCAAACTAGAAGTCTTAAGGACGAGGGTTAATGAGGTGGAAGAACAAGTGACTGAAGTAGAAGACAAGTTGATGGCAAAGAGGGAAACTGAGGAAAAATGAGACAAAAAATTAAAAGACCGTGAGGAAGAAAAACCTACGTTTAATTGGAGTTCCCAAGGGCTCTGAAAGGGACAGAGGGCCAGAATATGTATTTGAACAAATACTAGCTGAAAACTTTCCTAATCTGAGAAAGGAAACAGGCATTCAGATCCAGGAAATAGAGAGATTCCCCCCCCCCCTAAAATCAATAAAAACCATTCAACACCTCAAAAATTAATAGTTAAGCTTGCAAATTTCAAAGATAAAGAGAAGATCCTTAAAGCAGCAAGACACAAGAGATCCCTGACTTTTATGGGGAGGAGTATTAGAGTAACAGCAGACCTCTCCACAGAGACCTGGCAGGCCAGAAAGGGCTGGCAGGATATATTCAGGGTCCTAAATGAGAAGAACATGCAACCAAGAATACTTTATCCAGCAAGGCTCTCATTCAGAATGGAAAGAGAGATAAAGAGCTTCCAAGACAGGCAGGAACTGAAAGAATATGTGACCTCCAAACCAGCTCTGCAAGAAATTTTAAGGGGGACTCTTAAAATTCCCCTTTAAGAAGAAGGCCAGTGGAAAATTCCACAAGAACAAGGACTGAATAGATATCATGATGACACTAAACTCATATCTTTCAATAGTAACTCTGAACGTGAACGGGCTTAATGACCCCATCAAAAGGCACAGGGTGTCAGACTGGATAAAAAAGTAGGACCCATCTATTTGCTGTCTACAAGAGACTCATTTTAGACGGAAGGACACCTACAGCCTGAAAATAAAAGGTTGGAGAACCATTTACCATTCAAATGGTCCTCAAAAGAAAGCCATCCTTATATCAGATAAACTAAAATTTACCCCGAAGACTGTAGTGAGAGGTGAAGAGGGACACTATATCATACTTAAAGGATCTATCCAACAAGAGGACTTATCAATATATATGCCCAGAATATGAGAGCTGCCAAATATATCAATCAATTAATAACCAAAGTTAAGATGTACTTAGATAATAATGCACTTATACTTGGTGACTTCAATCTAGTGCTTTCTACACTCAATAGATCTTCTAAACAAAAAACCTCCAAAGAAACAAGAGCTTTTTTTTTTTTTTTTTTGAAGAAAGAGCTTTAAATGATACACTGGACCAGATGGATTTCAAAGATATCTACAGAACTTTACATACAAACTCAACTGAATACACATTCATCTCAAGTGCTCATGGAACTTTCTCCAGAATAGATCACATACTGGGTCAGAAATCGGGTCTGAACCGATACCAAAAGATGGGGATCATTCCCTGCATATTCTCAGACCATAATGCCTTGAAATTAGAACTAAATGACAACAAGAAATTTGGAAGGACTTCAAAGACGTGGAGGTTAATGACCATCCTGCTAAAAGATGAAAGGGTCAACCAGGAAATTAAGGAAGAATTAAAAAGATCATGGAAACTAATGAGAATGAAGATACAACCATTCAAAATCTTTGGGATGCAGCAAAAGCAATCCTGAGGGGGAAATACATCACAATACAAGCATCCATCCAAAAACTAGAAAGAACTCAAATACAAAAGCTAACCTTACACCTAAAGGAGCTAGAGAAAAAACAGCAAATAGGTCCTACACCCAGCAGAAGAAAAGAGATAATGAAGATTCAAGCAGAACTCAACGAAATCGAGACCAGAAGAACTGTGGAACAGATCAACAGAACCAGGAGTTGGTGCTTTGAAAGAATTGATAAGATAGATAAGCCATTAGCCAGCCTTATTAAAAAGAAGAGGGAGAAGACTCAAATTAATAAAATCATGAATGAGAAAGGAGAGATCACTACCAACACCAAGAAAATACAAACGATTTTAAAAACATATTGTGAACAGATATACGCTAATAAATTAGGCAATCTAGAAGAAATGGACACATTTCTGGAAAGCCACAAATTACCAAAATTGGAACAGGAATAAATAGGAAACTTTACCAGGCCAATAACCAGGGAGGAAATTGAAGCAGTCACCTAAAACCTCCCAAGATACAAAAGTCCAGAGCCAGATGGCTTCCCAGGGGAATTCTATCAAACGTTTAAAGAAGAAACCATACCTATTCTACTAAAGTTATTTGGATAGATAGAAAGAGATGGAGTACTTCCAAATTCGTTCTATGAGGCCAGCATCACCTTAATTCCAAAACCAGACAAAGACCCCCCCAAAAGGAGAATAATAGACCAATATCCTTGATGAACACGGATGCCAAGTTCTCAACAAGATACTAGCCAATAGGATCCAACAACACATTAAGAAAATTATTCACCATGACCAAGTACGATTTAATCCCGGGACACAAGGCTGGTTCAACACTCGTAAAACAATCAATGTGATTCATCATATTAGCAAGAGAAAAACCAAGAACAATGTGATCCTGTCATTAGATGCAGAGAAAGCATTTGACAAGAGACAGCATCCATTCCTGATGAAAACTCTTCAGAGTGTAGGGATAGAGGGAACATTCCTCAACATCTTAAAAGCCATCTACAAAAAACACACAGCAAATATCACTCTCAATGGGGAAGCACTGGGAGCCTTTCCCCTAAGATGAGGAACAAGACAGGGATGTCCACTCTCACCCTACTATTCAACATAGTACTGAAAGTCATAGCCTCTGCAATCAGACAACAAAAACACATTAAAGGCATTCGCATTATCAAAGAAGAAGTCAATCTCTCCCTATTCACCAATGACATGATACTCTACATAGAAAACCCAGAAGCATCCACCCCAAGATTTGGGTAATTTAAAAATAGTGAAAGGGAATAATGGGGAAAGGAGAGAAAATGAGTGGAAAAATCTGAGAGGGAGACAGAACAGGTGAGATTCCTAAATCTGGTAAAAGAACAAGGGGTGGCTGAAAGGGAGTTGGGCAGGTGATGTGGGTGACTGGGTGACGGGCACTGAGGGGGGCACTTGATAGGATGAGCTTGAGTACTGGGTGTTAAGCTATATGTTGGTAAACTGCACTCCAATAAAAATAAATAAATAAATAAATAAATAAATAAATAAATAATAAAACACAGTCTTACAATAAAAAAAAAAAAATGAGATGCAATCCAAACTGGAGGTCCTAACGATGAGGGTTAATGAGGTAGAAAAAAGAGTGACATCAAAGACAACTTGATGGCAAGGAAGAGAGCTGAGGAAGAAAAGAAAAAGAAATAAAAGACCAAAAGAAAGGTTAAGGGAAATAAAGGACAGCCTCAGAAGGAAAAATGTAAGTTTAATTAGGGTTCAATGGGCGCCTAGAGGGACAGAGGACCAGAAACCATATTTGAACAAAACGTAGCTGAGAACTTCCCTAATTTGGGGAGGGAAATAGGCATTCAGATCCAGGAGACAAAGAGATCCCACCCCTGAAATCAATAAAAACTGTTCAACACCTCGACATCTAATAGTGAAACTTGCAAATTCCAAAGATAAAGGGAAAATCCTTAAAGCAGCAAGTCACAAGAGATCCCTAACTTATATGGGGAGAACTATTAGATTCACAGCAGACGTCTCCACAGAGACCTGGCAGGCCAGAAAGGGCTGGCAGGATATATTCAGGGTCCTAAATGAGAAGAACATGCAGCCAAGAATACTCTATCCAGCAAAGCTTTCATTCAGAATAGGAGAGGTAAAGAGCTTCCAAGATAGGCAGAAACTGAAAGAATATGTGACCACCAAACCAGCTCTGCAAGAAATATGAAGGGGGAATCTGTAAAAGAAAGAGGAAGCCCAAAAAATCAATCCACAAAAACAGGGACTGAATAGGTATTATGATGACACTAAAGTCATATCTTTCAAGAGTAACTCTGAACACTGAGTGTTATGCTATGTGAATGGGCTTAATGATCCCATCAAAAGACACCAGGGTTTCAGACTGAATAAAAAAGCAAGACCCATCTATTTGCTGTCTACAAGAGACTCATTTTAGACCTAAGGACACCTACAGCCTGAAAATGAAAGGTTGGAGAGCCATTTATTATTCAAATGGTCCTGAAAAGAAAGCAGTGGTAGCAATCCTCATATGAGATAAATTAAAGCTTATCCCAAAGACTGTAGTAGGGATGAAGGGGGACAGTATATCATACTTAAAGGATCTATCGAACAAGAGCATATAACAATCATGAATATTTAAGCCCCTAATGTGGGAGCTGCCAAGGATACCAATCAATTAATAACCAATGTAAAGACACACTTACATAATAATACACTTATACTGGGAGTCTTCAACACGGAGCTTTCTGCAAATGACAGATCTTCTAAGCACAACATCCCCAAAGAAAGAAGAGCTTTAAATGATACACTGGACCAGATTAATTTCATGGATATTTACAGAATTCTTCATCCAAAACTAAACTGAATACACATTCTTCTCAAGTGCACATGGAACTTTCTCCAGAATAGACCACATACTGGGTCACAAATCGAGTCTCAACCGAAATCAAAAGATTGGGATTGTCCCCTGCATATTTTCAGATCATAACACTTTGAAACTTGAACTCAATCACAAGAAGAAATTTGGAAGAAACTCCACCACGTGGAGGTTAAAGAGCATCCTGCTAAAAGATGAATGGGTCAACCAGTAAATTAGAGAAGAATTAAAAAGATTCATGGGCACTAATGAGAATGAAGATACAACCTTAAAATCTTTCAGATAGAGCAAAAGCAGTCCTGAAAGGGAAATACATCGCAATACAAGTATCCCTCAAAAAATTGGAAACAACTCAAATACACAAGTTAACCTTGGACCTAAAAGAACTGGAAAAAGAATGGCATATAAAGCCTACATCCAGCAGAAAAAGAGAGGTAATAAAGATTCGGGGATCCCTGGGTGGCGCAGCGGTTTGGTGCCTGCCTTTGGCCCAGGGCGCGATCCTGGAGACCCGGGATCGAATCCCACGTCGGGCTCCCGGTGCATGGAGCCTGCTTTTCCCTCTGCCTATGTCTCTGCCTCTGCCTCTCTCTCTCTCTCTCTGTGTGTGTGTGTGTGTGTGTGTGACTATCATAAATAAATAAAAATTTAAAAAAATAAAGATTCAACCAGAACTCAGTGAAATAAAGACCAGAAGAACTGTAGAACAGATCACAAAACCAGGGGTTGGTTCTTTGAAAGAATTAGTAAGATAGATAAACAATTAGTCAGCCTTATTAAAAATAAAAAAGACTCAAATTAATAAAATCACGAATGAAAGAGGAGAAATCACCACCAATACCGAGCAAATACAAACGATTTTATAAACATATTATGAGCCCTCCTCCGCAGGGGATTTCTATAAAATATTTAAAGAAGAAAAAATACCTATTCCACTAAAGGTGTTCCAAAAGTTTGAAAAGGATGGAATACTTCCACATTTGTTCTCTGAGGCCATCATCACCCTAATCCAAAACCAGACAAAGACCCCACCAAAAAGGAAAATTATAGACCAATATCCCTGAGGAACACAGATGCAAAAATTCTCAAAAAGATACTAGACAATAGTATCCAACAGTATATTAACAAGATTATTTAACATGACCAGGTGGGATTTATCCCTGGGATGCAAGGCTGGTTCAACACTCATGAAGCAATCAATGTAATAGATCCTATCAAAAAGAGAAAAAACAAGAACCCTATGATCCTCTCAATAGATGCAGAGAAAGCCTTTGACAAAATAGAGCATCCATGATCAAAACTCTTCAGAGTGTAGGGAGAGAGGAAACATTCCTCAGCATCTTAAAAGCCATCTATGAAAAACCCACAGCAAATATCATTCTCAATGGGGAAACACTGGGAGCCTTTCCCCTAATATCAGGAACAAGACAGGGATGTCCACTCTCACCCTGATATTCAACATAGTACTAGAAGTCCTAGTAACAGAAATCAGGCAACAAAAAGAAGTAAAAGTCATTCAAATTGGCAAAGAAGAAGTCAAACTCTCCCTCTTCACAGATGACATGATACTGTATGGAGAAAACCCAAAAGACTCCACCCCAACATTTCGAGAACACACACAGCAATTTGGCAGTGTGGGAGGATACAAAATCAAGTCCCACACATCAGTGGCATTTCTATACACTAACAATGAGACTTAATAAAGAGAAATGAAGGAGTCAATCCCATTGACAATTGCACCTAAAAGCATAAGATACCTAGGAATAAACCTAACCAAAGAGGTAAAGGATCTATACCCTAAAAACTACAGAACACTTCTGAAAGAAATTGAGGAAGACACAAAGAGATGGAAAAATATTGCATGCTCATGGATTGGCAGAATTAATATTGTGAAAATGTCAATGTTACCCAGGGCAATTTACACATTTAATGCAATCCCTATCGAAACACCATGGACTTTCTTCAGAGAGTTGGAATAAATCATCTTAAGATTTCTGTGGAATCAGAAAAGACCCCAGATAGCCAGGGGAATATGGAAAAAGAAAACCAGAGCCGGGGACATCACAATGCCAGATTTCAGTTTGTACTACAAAGCTGTGATCATCAAGACAGTGTGGTACTGTTACAAAAACAGACACAAAGATCAATGTAACAGAACAGTGAACCCAGACATGGGCCCTCAACTCTATGGTCAACATATATTTGACAAGCAGGAAAGACTATCCACTGGAAAAAGGAGAGTCTCTTCAATAAATGGTGCTGGAAAAATTGGACATCCACATGCAGAAGAATGAAATTAGACCATTCTCTTACACCATACACAAAGATAAACTCAAAATGGATGAAAGATCTAAATGGGAGACAAGAATCCATCAGAATCCTAGAGGAGAACACAGACAACACCGTTTTTGAACTCGGCTACAGCAACTTCTTGCAAGATACATCTATGATGGCCAGGGAAAAAAAAGCAAAAATGAACTATTGGGACTTCATCAAGATAAAAGCTTTTTCATAGCAACAGAAACAGTCAACAAAACTAAAAGACAACCTACAGAATGGGAGAGAATATTTGCAAATGATTTATCAGATAAAGGGCTAGTATCCAAGATCTATAAAGAACTTATTAAACTCAACAGCAAAGAAACAAACAATCCAATCATGAAATGAGTAAAAGACATGAACAGAAATTTCTCCAAAGAAGACATACACATGACCAACATGCACATGAGAAAATGCTCCACCTCATTTGCCATCAGGGAAATACAAATCAAAACCACAATGTGATACCACCTCACATCAGTGAGAATGGTGAAAATTAGCAAGACAAAAACCAACAAATGTTGGAGACGATGTGGAGAAAGGAGAACCTTCTTGCACTGTTGGTGAGAATGTGAACTGGTACAGCCACTCTGGAAAACTGTGTGGAGGTTCCTCAAAGAGTTCAAAATAGATCTGCCCGACAACCCAGCAATTGCCCTGCTGGGGATTTACCCCAAAGATACAGATGCAGTGAAACGGCAGGACACCTGCACCCCGATGTTTATAGCAGCAATGTCCACAATAGCTAAACTGTGGAAGGAGTCTCAGTTTCCATCGAAAGATGAATGGATAAAGAAGATGTGGTATATGTATACAATGAAATATTACTCAGCCATTAGAAACAACAAATACCCACCATTTGCTTTGACGTGGATGGAACTGGAAGGTATTATGCTGAGTCAAGTAAGTCAGTCGCAGAAGGACAAACATTATATGGTCTCATTCATTTAGGGAATATAAAAAATAGTGAAAGGGAATAAAAGGAAAGGAGAGAATATAAGTGGGAAATATTAGTGATGGTGACAGAACATCAGAGACACCTAACTCTGGGAAACGAACAAGGGGTAGTGGAAAGGGAGGTGGACGGGGTGGGGTAACTGGGTGATGGGCCCTGACGGGGGCACTTGATGGGATGAGCACTAGGTGATATGCTCTATGTTGGCAAATTGAACTCCAATTAAAAAAAATATATATATATATATATATATATATATATATATATATTTATGAGGAATAATGATTTATTTCAGGACTTTGTGTTGCATTTAAAAATGGAAACAAATCAATGTATTCCAATGACAGAATAAACAGGGCACAGGATTACCTCAATAATTATGGACAGTATCTATTGAAATTCAATTTTCCATTCAGTGCAGAAAATGATAGCAAATTAATAGAAAAGAACTTCCTAAATTTGATCCCATGAATCAACGGTAATGGTAAAATGTTGAAAGCTACCCTCACCCATCTCAATATTGGTAATTAATCATTCAGGGATGTTCACAATCACTTCTGGGTATATTTTGGCACTGAATAAATGTTTGAAGGGAAGGGTGTGAGAATGCAGGAAAGCAGAAGTGCAGAAAGGAAAGACTGAGATACAGATGAATCTTAGTAGAGGGTCCTGCTCAGATATGGGTGGAGATAGCAGAATGTTCAAGAGCTTGGGCGACGCAGGGTCATTGGGACTACACAGTTGCAAGGATTGAAATATGGAGAAAGGGTGGTAGGAAAGTAATATTTAGAGAAAGTATAGATGGGAAAGCCATGGTTTGTGACATTATAAAAGGAAACAGTGCTGGCCTCGTAGTCTAAGAAAACCCCAACACGGCGAGGGGGTACCAAAAAAAATATATATATATATACAAAAAAAACTAGGAAACAAATTAAAAGAAAAATACAGCAGGCCAAAATTTGTTATGCATCGAAAGTAGTACTAAGAGAGCGGTATATAGAAATTTAGGCCTACCTCAAGAACCCAGGAAATGTCAAATAAACAACCTAAAGAACTTATAAAAAGGAGAACAAACTAGGCCTCAATCTAAAAGAAGGAAAGAAATTAGAAATATAGAAATAAATGACATAGAAACAAACAAATAAACAAACAAATAAATAACAATAGAACAGATAATTGAAACCAGGTTCTTTGAAAATATATTGATGAATCTATACTCAGACTTATCAAAAGTAAAAGGTAAGGGACCAAAAAAATAAAATCACTAATGAGAGAGGATAAATAACATCCAACACTACTAAAATTCTAACAATTATAAGAGAATATATTGGAAAACTATATGCTAACAACTTGGACAACCCGGAAAAAAATGGATAAATTCCTAGGAACATACAAACTACGAAAACTGAAAAAAGAAGAAATAGAAAACATGAAGAGACTAATAACCAGCAAAGAAATTGAATCAGTAACCAAGAAACTCTCAACAAACAAAAGTCCAGACCCGATGGCTTCACATGCAAATTCTACCAAACATTTAAAGGAGAATTAATATCTATTCTCTTTAAACTACTCCAAAAAATAAAAAGGAAGGAAAACTTCCAAGTTCATCCTATGAGGCCAGCATTACCCTGATATCAAAACTAGATAAAGACTCCACAAAACAAATACAGAACTACAGGTCAATATCCCTGATGAGCATAATTGAAAAAATTCTCAATAAAATACTACCAATCCAAATCCAGCTATTCATCAAAACATTCAACACAATCAAGTGGGATTTATTCCTGGGTTGCAAGGGTGGTTCAATATTTTCAAATCCATCAACATAATATGCCACATTAAGAAAAGAAATAATAAAAACCATATGATCTTATTGTAGATTGTATTTGTAGATCTACAGAATAGATATAGAAAAAACATTTGACTAAGTCCAACATCCATTTATGATAAAAAAAATAAACTTAAAAAAAGTAGGTGTAGAGGGAACATACTTCAACATAATAAAGGCCATCTATGAAAAACCCACAGCTAATATCATCTTCAATGGGAAAAAGCTGAGAGTTTTTCTACTATAGTGACAAACAAGACAGGGCTTTCCACTCATACTACTGTTATTTAAAATGGTACAGGGGTCTTAGCCACAGCAATCAAACAACAACAACAAAAGACAGCATCTACATTGGGAAGGAAGAAGTAATACTTCCACTATTTGCAGATGACATGATACTTTATATAGAAAACCTAAGAGATTCCAATAAAATACTACTAGAACTGATAAATGAATTCAATAAATTTGTTAAATCAATGAACAGAAATCTTGCATTTCTCTCCACCAATAATGAAGTATCAGAAACAGAAATTAAGTGATCAACCCCATTTACAACTGCACCAAAAACAGTAAGATACCTTGGAATAAACCTATTCATAGAGCTGAAAGACCTGTACTCGAAAAAGTATAAAACATTGGTGAAAAAAATTGAAGATGACAAAAAGAAATGGTAAGACATTCCATGTTCATGGATTGGAAGAACAAATATTGTTAAAACGTCTTACTGCCCAAAGTAATCTACATATTTAATGCAATCATTATCAAAATACCATCAGTATTTTTCACAGAGCTGGAACAAACAATCCTAAATTGTGTATGGGACCACAAAAGACCCTGCATAGCCAAAGCAACTTTGAAAACAAAAGGGAAAGCTAGAGGCAACACAAATCTGGACTTCAAGTTATATAACAAAGCTGTGGTGATCAAAACAGTATGGTACTGGCACAAAAATAGACACATAGGTCAATAGAACAAAATAGATAACCCAGAAGTGAACCCATAACTATTTGGTCAATTAGTCTCCAACAAAGCAGGAACAAATATTCAATGGGGAAAAGACATTATATTCAACAAATAGTAGGAAAACTGGACAGCAAAATGCAGAAGAATGAAACAAGCACTTCTTACACCATACACAAAAATAAATTTAAAATGGAATAAGACCTAAATATGAGACCTAAAAGCATAAAAATCCTAGAAGACAGCACAGGCAATAACTTCTTTGACATCAGCTGTAGCAACTTCTCTCTAGATATCTCCTGAGGGAAGGGAACAAAAGCAAAAATAAACTACTGGGGTTACATAAAAACAAAAAGCTTCTGCACAATGAAGGAAACAATCAACAAAATTAAAAGGCAACCTATAGAATGGGAGAAGATATTTCCAAATGACATATTTGATATAATGTTAGTATTCAAAATGTTAGTATTTAAAATATATAAAGAACTTATAAAACTCAACACCCTAAAAAGGAAAACTCCAATTAAAAAATAGGCAGAAGGCATGAGTAGACATCTTTCCAAGAAAGACAACAGATAGCTATCAGACACATGAAAAGATACTCAACATCACTGATCATCAGGGAAAAACTACATTTGGATATAAACTCACACCTATCAGAATGGCTAAATATAACAATACAAGAAACATAAGATGATGGTGAGGATGTGGAGATAGGGAAACACTCTTGCTCTGTTGCTGGTAATACAAATGGTCCAGTCTGTCTGTAAAACAACATACGGGTTCTACAAAACGTTAAAAATAGAACTACCCGGGGATCCCTGGGTGGCGCAGGGTTTGGCACCTGCCTTTGGTCCAGGGCACGATCCTGGAGACCCGGGATCGAATCTTACGTCGGGCTCCCAGTGCATGGAGCCTGCTTCTCCCTCTGCCTGTGTCTCTGCCTCTCTCTCTCTCTCTCTCTCTGTGACTATCATAAAGAAAGAAAGAAAAAAATAGAACTACCCTATGATCTAGCAATTGCACTACTTGTTACCCAAAGAATACAAAATTTCCAGTTCAAAGGAATAAATTTATCCCAATATTTATAGAAGAATTATGTACAATAGCCAAAATATGGAAACTGTCCAAGTGTCCTTTGGCTGATGAATGGATACAAAGATGGGTATAAATAGAGAAAGGAATATTGTCCAGCGATAAAAAATGAAATCTTGCCATTTGCAAGGACATTGATGGAACCAGAGAGTATAATGCTAAGCAAAATAAGTCAGACAGAGAAAGACACAATAATATGATTTCATTCATTTGTGGAATTCAAGAAACAAAATAAATGAGCAAGGGAAAAAAGGAGAGGGAAGCAAGCCAAAAAACAGAATCTTAACTACAAAGAACAAACTGATGGTTACCAGAGGAGAGATAGGTAGGTAGATGTGTAAAATAGGTGGTAGGCATTAAGGATCACAGTTACTGTGATGAGTACTGGGTGTTGTATGGAAGTATTGAATCACTATATTGTACACCTAAAAATAATATTACACCATATGTTAATGAGCTGGAATTTAAATAAAACAACAGATTTTTAAAAATAAAGTCTGTGAAAATATACTGGAATGATTATATGAAATTTGAGACCTCAAAAATTTCTAAAGTGGCAATGTCATTTAGAATAAATACTCTCAGGATAAGTAGTTTCCAGATTTCCAACCTTTAGTCCAAAATTCTCTCTCTCTCTCTCTCTCTCTCTCACACACACACACACACACACACACACACACACCCCAAAACAACTGATAGTACATTTTTACCCAAGATCCATAAAATAGAAAGTTTCCAGCAATAACTATACCTTCCCTTTTTCTGGACAGCTATGTATGTTCCTGAAAGTGCTACAGTCATTTCGCCACAATGAGAAAATTCAGATTGAAAAAAGTGTTAACATACAGAGGATGTACAACAAAGAAACATATGGAGAAAACAGAACCAGAGAAGTGTCCTAATAGACACCAAAATTTCCCGCTTAAGTGACTGGATCATTGGTGCTATTATTGGCAAGAAAGGCAAAAGGTGAGGTAGAGTAGATTTGGATAAAAGCTGGCTAATAAGATTTCGGGCATGTTGAATTTTAAAAAGTAATATTTTTCAAAAATAATTTCTTTAAGTAAAGTACCTAAGACTGGATAAAACCAACCCTGAAGCTGAACCTAATATCTTTCTACTTAAAGTAATACAAACTTACATATTTAATCTAGCTTCTTTGAGTCTGTTTTTAATTCTTTCAGTGGAAACAACTGTTACATGGTTCCACAAGGCACTTTCTTTCTTTGCGTTCTTACAAGGTCTCCATGCATTTAGGTCTGCAATAACATATCACATTGCTATTGTACCTGGCAAACTCCAGCACCAAAAATAGTCACTTAATATGGCAAGATGGGTTTTTTCTATGAACACTTCGTATTCTTCCTTTTCACTCCTACAGCTCCAGCAATACAACTGAAAAGGAGAAATAACTTTCATATGAGACTGACATTTGTTATCAAGCCACAAAGCCAGAGATAGAGGAGAAAATGGCAGCAGAATAGGAGGACCCTAGTATTGCTTCATCTAATGACTACAACTAGATAACTATCAAATCAATCTGAAGCTTTGCAGAACAAACTCCACAACTAAAGGGAAAGAAGAGGCCATATTGAAGAAGGCAGGAAGTGCAGAAAAGTGGTTTGGGAGAGAAACAGTTCATGATTGCTCCAATAGGGAGGTAGCCATGGTCACAGAGAAGGGCATGAGACAGATTAACACACAGGGGAGCACAGGAGAAAAATAAGTTCCCATAGCAATCGGCCTGGAGAGTGAGAGGAGCTGAATTTTGTGAGTTCTTGCAACCAGCAGGGCTTAAAACCTAGAGTTATAAAAATCAGTGGGCTTAGCTCAGGGATAGCCTGGATGTATAGGGGCTGTTCTTGGAGAAAAGACAGAGCAAACATTCTGTACACATACAGACTGGAAACAGCAATCTGAAGATCAACTGGGGCACACCGTGGAGAGGTTATTTGCTCATCTTGAAGTGTGTTCCAGAGATCAAGGAACTAGCAGGCACAATTTATCTCCCCTGCACTTCAGCATAAACACAAAGCCACCTTGGAAAACAGCTCAGTGTCCACACTCACTACCTAACTTGCTTATATCAAGCCCCAACCCCAAGCCCTCACCCCTCACCCCCACAATCAGGTAGTTCTGCCCTTCCCAGTCATGCTTGCTTTAGCCCCAGCACCATTGGTCCCTTCCCCAAAAGAGCCACCCTAAATCCTAGCCCACGGTGTGTTTCCCAACCCAGGAGTTTTGCATTGCCTCTGTTCCAGTGGCAATGGCAACAGGTCTCATTACACAAACAGATCAGAGCACAGCTAGTTAAAGTGCACTACATTCAGGCCAAGGACCAAGCACTGTCCAAAATAGTCAAAGAGAACCTCTGCAGACAGCTGGCCTGAAGGATGAAGCAGTCAGGTCACAATAGCAGAGCACATGTAGCACCTATTGGAAACACTTTCTGAAATGAAAGACCTTGGGGAACAGGGAACACAACAGGGCAGGGCACTAATTACCTGTTCTTCATAAAGTAGTTACCCTCAAGAATAGGAGACATAGCCAGCTTTCCCAACACACAGTAACAGGCACAGAAACTTAGACAAAATGAGAAGATAGAGGAATTTCTCCCAAATGAAGGAACAGAACAAGGCCATGGCCAGAGATCTAAGTGAAGTATATATAACTAACATACCTGATAGAAAATTTAAAGTAATGACCATAAAGATACTCAATGGACTTGAGAAAAGAGTGGAAAACATGAGTCAGACACTTAACAAATAGATAAGGAATAACATAGCAGACATAAATGGTTCAATAGATGTAATAAGAAACAAACTGGATGGAATGAAAAGCTAGCTGGAAGAAGCAGAGGAATTAATTAATTAATGACCTAGAAGTCAGAGTAATGGAAAGTAACCAAGCTGAACAATAGAGAGAAAAAAAAAGAATTATGCAAAACAAGAGCAGACCTAGGGAACTCAGTGACTCCATCAAATATAATGACATTTACATTATGGGAGTCCCAGAAGAAGTAGAGAAAGGAAAGAAGGCATAAAATTTATTTGAAGAAATAACAGCTGAGAACTTCACTAATCTGGGAAAAGAGTTATTTAATTTAGATTTAGGAGGCATAGAATACTATCAGTGAAATCAACAAAAGCAGGTCCACATCAAGAAATATTATAATTAAAGTGGCAAAATATAATGATAAAGAAAAAAATTTAAATCAGCAATACAAAAGAAGACAGTTACATCAATAAAAACCCATATGCCTAGCAGGATATTGTTCAGCAGAAATTTTCCAAGCCAGAAGCAAGTGGCATGAAAAAGCAAAGAAACAAGTGGGAAAAATGCAGGTAGAATATCCAGAAAGGCTATCATTCAGAATAGAAGGAGAAGTAAAGAGTTTACCAGACAAACAAAAGCTAAAGGAGTTTGTGACCACTGTACCAGCCCTTCACAAAATATTAAAGTGAATTCTTTGAGTGGAAAAGAAAGACCAAAAGTGACAGTATCATTGTAGGAACACAGAAGCCTTAAAAATGAATATTTCTATAAAATCAGTCAAGGAACTCTCAAAATAAAAGGATGTAAAATATGACACCATATACCTAAAATGTGTGGAGAAGAGGAATAAGAATGGGTTCAAACTTAAATGATAATTTAATATAGACTACTATATGAATAAAATATTATATACAACCCTAATAATAACCACAGATCAAAACTACTAAGAAGTATGCAAGTCATACAAAGGAAGAAATCCAAATATATATTTTCTTTGGTGATATTACCAAAGAAAACCAGCAATCTCTGAAAGAAAAACAAGAAAGGATCAGAGAAAATCTTCAGAAACAACCATAAATAGGTAATAAAATGGTAATAAATACATGTCTATGAATAATTATTTTCAATGTAAATGGACTAAATGTTCCAATCAAAAGACCTAGGGTGAATGAATGGATAAGAAAAAAATAACATCTAGATGCTGCATACCAAAGACACATTATAGACCTAAACACCTGCAGGGGATGGAGAAACATCTATCATGCAAAAGGTTGTCGAAAGAAATCTGGAGTAGCAATACTTATATTGGACAAAATAACTTTAAAGCAAAGACTGTAACAAGAGACAAAGAAGGACTTGTATAACAATAAAGGCAACAATACAACATAAGATGCAACACTTGTAAATATTTATCATCCAACATGGGAACACCCAAATATAGAAAATAATTTAAAACATTACATAAAGACACTAAATGATAATGATACAAAGCAGGAAATAATATCCAGTGGGCAAAACATAGTTTCTTCAACAGATGGTGTTGGTAAAACTGGTTATCTACATACCAAAAAATGACAATAGACCATTTTCTTACATCATACACAAAAATAAATTCAAAATAGATTAAAGACCTGATTGTGCGACCTGAAACCATAAAAATATTAGAAAAGAACACAGGAAGTAACCACTTTGACATAGGATGTAGCAACTCCTTTCTGGATATATCTTTTGAGGCAAGTGAAACAAAAGCAAAAGTAAGCTATTGGTACTACATCAAAATAAAAAGCTTCTGCACAGAGAAGGAAATAATTAATAAAACTAAAAGGCGACCTATGCAATGGGAGAAGATATTTGCAAATTACATATCCAATAAATTGTTTAAGAAACTTATAAAACTCAACACCCAAAAAGCAATCCAAACAAAAATTACTCAGCAATTAGAAACGACAAATACCCACCATTTGCTTCAACGTGGATGGAACTGGAGGGTATTATGCTGAGTGAAATAAGTCAGTCGGAGAAGGACAAACAGTGTATGTTCTCATTCATTTGGGGAATATGAATAATAGTGAAAGGGAATATAAAGGAAGGGAGAAGAAATGTTGGGAAATATCAGGAAGGGAGACAGAACATAAAGACTCCTAACTCGGGGAAACGAACTAGGGGTGGTGGAGGGGGAGGAGGGCGGGTGTTGGAGGGGAATGGGTGACGGGCACTGAGGTGGACACTTGACGGGATGAGCACTGGGTGTTTTTCTGTATGTTGGTAAATTGAACACCAATAAAAATTAATAAAAAAAAATGGCAGAAAATATAAATAGATATTTCTCCAAAGAAGATGTACAGATGACCAACAGACACATGAAAAGATTTCCAACATCACTTATCATTAGAGGAATGTAAATCAAAACTACAATGAGGTAGATCACCTCACACCTGTTGGTATGGCTAAAATCAACACAAGAAACTACAGGTGTTGGCGAGGATGTGGAGAAAAAGGAAACTTCATGCAACTGTTGGGAATGCAGCCTAGTGCAGCCACTGTGGAAAACAGTATGGAGGTTCCTCAAAAAGTTCAAAATAGAACCATCCTACCATCCAATAACTAAATTACTGGGCATTTACCCAAAGAATACAAAAACTCTAATTCATTTTTTTGGTATATTTTTTTATTGGAGTTCAATTTGCCAACATATAATACCCAGTGCTCATCTCGTCAAGTGAAAACCCTAATTCAAAGGGATACATTCACCCTTATGTTTATAGTAGCATTAGAGACAATACCCAAACTATGAAAACAGCCCAAGTGTCCATCAGTTGATGAGTGGACAAAGAAGTGATTATATATATATATATATATATATATATATATATATATATATATATATAATGGGATGTTTATTCAGCCAGAAAAATTATGAAGTCTTGTCATTAGCAACCACATGGATGGAGCTAAAGAGGTAATCTAAGTGAAATATGTCAGTAAGAGGATGACAAATACCATCTGATTTCATTCATATGTGGAATTTAAGAAAGAGAGAGAAATCAAGAAACAGACTCTTAATTGTAGAGAACAAACTGATAGTTACCAGAGGGCAGGTGGGTCAAATGATGGGCAAAATAGGTGATGGGGTTAAGGAGTACGCCTATCACAATGAGCATGGGATCACATATGGAAGCATTGAACACCTGAAATTAATTGTACACCTGAAATTAATATAACACTATATGTAAACTAGAATTAAAATTAAAAATTAACAAGAGTATAAAAGTATAAAAGTTTCAATTATGTAAGATAAATAAGTTTTGGAGATCTACTACTATACAGATGGTACCATAGATAATAATACCACATTGTATACTTAAAATTTGCTAAGAGGGTAGATTTTATATTAAGTGGTCTTATACAAAAACATAAAAATAGTAAAGGGAATGGGAAAAAACTTTAGGAGATAATAGATATATCTGGCATTATGGTGGTAATGGTTTCAGATATGTCTTTATCCCCAAAATCACTGAGTTGTGTATATTAAATATTTACAGCTTTTTTACATGTCAATCATACCTCAATAAAGTGGTTTAAAAAATAAAATCTACCATTGTGGTAAATAGTAAATTCATCATAAAATAGCAAATAACCATATTCATATAATCTACTATTTATTGAATATCTACAATGAGCCAAGCAACCACTCAACTTTTGAGACCTCATTCTAGCCCTTCTCTAGTTGTGTTCTTACCCACAGAGTGAAGATTATACAAGGCCAAGGGTACAGGTCCATCAAAAGCCTGCATGTCTATTTTCAGACCACATTCTAGGGGCCCATGCATGCACATTCAATCCCCTCTCAGTCAATAATGGAAAGACAACAATGATGCACTGAAAGTTGGGGTATAGCTCTTCCACAGGCCAGAATATTTTGGCATGGAACTCTCACAAGTCTGAGAATTCTACATTGTTATAAACATATATTTGTCAAAGTAGAAGATTAACATTTTAGTTAATAGTCAACTTGATTAATAACTTGTAAATATTTAGGCATATGACATATGGGCCTCCATGTGTACTCTTGCCCCAGGCTTTACAAATGTTAAAGGCACAGCACCTGTGATATCAAAGCCTGTGCATTTATGTGGTTTCATCTAAACCTCATAACCAACTATGCTGTGTGGTTAAAAGAGTTAGTAACCATTTTACATTTTATAAGGGAAGAAAGTATGAAGGACAAGGGTTATCCACACTGTTAAATACTGCAAAGAACATAAAGAGAAAAAGGATCAAAATATGACACTGAACTTGTCAAGAAGACCTTCAAGAATCATTCATTTGATTAGTGGAACTTGCACCTAGGTTCTATAACAGAAAGAACACAGGTGGCAGGAAATGACACATCAAGTTGGGGATTCTTTTGGAAATTTGGCAATAAAAGGAGAAAGTGTGTTGGCCCAGCATAGAGACTGAATCATAGGTAAAGTCAAAGGAACAGGAGTCACTGTGAAGGGAAAAAGTGGAGACAATGGAGGAAATAGAAATAAATGCTAGAAGTTATAACTTCACAGAGTGGGAGTATATGCAAAAAACACTAAGTGCCTCATCTGCTAGAGACTATGGGGCCTCTGGAGATGTACATATGAGTGGCATGGTCCTAGTTCTTGAGAGCAGTGGGAAATAAAAATTTGAGCGGGAAAAGGCCAAGTAAATAGACAATTACAGTACAGGCTAATGAGTATTTTAATGGGGGTAAGCAGGAAAAAGAGAGTGAGCTGGCTCAGGTGATATTGCTGTCTCAGGTGATATTACAGCTCAAAACTAGGCTACTCAGAAGACAATATTAGTAAATATAAAAATAATATATCTCATATTTTGCTACAGAGTTGAAAAGTTGAGGAAACAGCTGTAGTATTGAGGTAGAACTCAATGGCTAAATTTACAAAGTTCTTATGACCCAAATCATACTAGTGTAGATAATGTTCTATAAAGTGGAAGTGTCAGGCTAAATTTCAAGATTCTCTTACAGATTTTATACATGTCCTCAACAAATATTTACTGAGTTAGGCCCTCTGTGAGGGCCAACCCTTCAGTGGGGCAAGACAGGCTAGGAAACAGAAGAGAACCAAATAGTGTGATTAATGCTCTGAGAGAGAGAGGCACAGGAATTATGGAAGCTGTAGGGACTTGCAGAACCCTGGCACTCAAATATCTCCTCATTCATATGTTTCCATGTCATAGCCTAGGTAAGTTAAGCAAGTCTTTTCCCACATAAACCCCATATTCCTAGAGAAAAAAGCTAAACACAGATCTTTGCAAATATTTCCTGAGTTGGCCCCTGGAATGATGGTTACTAAGCTGTGAACTCAGTGCCCTTATAGATCCTTGAGATTTGCTACAATGCAGCTACATCTTGGGGAGCTGAGTGGTAATTCCAATAACAGTTCAAGTGGATAGGCTTCCCATATTTAGAATCAGTGATCAGAGTAACAAATCAGGATTAGAGCCTGAGTCTTAGGTTTCCTATCTGTAATATGAGGGGACAAATGTCCTCACCTTCCCTAGTGCAGAGATGTTTATGGCTAGTGAGGTAATAGAAGTGAAAGGGCTTTTGAAAAATGTAAGTTAGAATATATCACTCACCTGTCAAAGTTCCCCAGTGGAGATATTATCTTCCTCACAGGGTTGTTCACAGATTTAGTAAAAAAGTAGGTATCAAAATAAGAGTTCTGTCCTATCGCTACCTACTAATCTGTCCTACTATATCTATCCCAAACTATATCCTGATTCTGAATGCTTCTATCTCCTCCACCAGTTCTGCTGTCTATTACCACAGTATCCTGATTGGTCCCTCTGCTTCCACTTTTTCTCACTCCCAACATGCAATTTCCATTGCAATTCTCTATATTTTATTTTAAGCATTTTAAATATTATTCTAAGAAGAGTCGTTAGGCTTCAGCAGACTGCTAAAAGTGTCAATGGCACAAAATAACTAAGGAAATTATTTACTAGTTTAATGTTTAAACCATGGTGAAAAGAACAAAAAAATGCTGAAAGGGAGTGATAGAAAATAAAACAGAATAGGCTATTTGCATTTAATTCATCTTCCAAACTTTCTCCCTTCTTCACCAATATGTAATTGTCTTTGTGATGTACACAAATTCCTTCACCCAGACAAGTTTGTATACACTAAATATCTATGAAAAAAAAGGGGAAAAGAAAAAATATATTGAACACCTTAGTATGTGCCCAGCACCTTCAGATACCATGTCAATTAATTCTCTCAACAACTCTGAGAGGAAGTGTGATTTTTTTACTCCATTTTATCTTTCTCCATACCCTTCTACTGTCTGTAAAACTGAGCCACATGAACTACGTCAACTGAGATACCTTGACTTTTGGCTTCTTTCAGGGTTCATTAAAGGAAGAAAATAGTAGAAGGGTGGGAGAAGAGAGAGATCAAAATATTCCTTCAACTCCCTTGCCAGGCTGCATTTTGGCAGTGCCTACATTCCTCTAAGTAGGATTGTCCTTTTCTATTACTTCTTTCTGTCTCTATCTCTCTGGAACCGTGTGTGTGTGTGCGCGCACACACACGTTTCTCTTTTTGTTATGGTAACTACTCTACCCCTTCCCTTAGGAGTGGTAAATTCAACCAGCCATTCTAGCACCAGAGTATTTCAACATTCCTTGTTGTTTCTCTTCACCCTGTCCACAACATTGGAAATAGAACTTCCATTAAACTCTCTGTAAGTATCCAGTTTGAGTGAGGCATCTGTGCCCTGCATCCAAATAAGAAAAACTGAGGCTCAGAAAGGTGAAGTAATTGTCTCAATTACACAGTACCCTTGTGCTACTGGGTAGCAGTAGCTACCTACACAAGTGCTACCCTTGTGGCACAAAAAGTATCACCTTAGCAAATCAAAAGCCAGCATTTCTTGCAGTACAACTTATGGCTTTGGGTCTTATAACTGCTATGCCTCTTTATTTATTTTTTATTATTTTTTAAAAGATTATTTATTTATTTATTTATGAGTAATATTCATAATATTATTCATGAATAATAATATTCATTATTATTTATTTATTCACACAGAGAGAGGTAGAGACATAGGAGAGAGAGAAGCAGGCTTCCCGTGGGGAAGCCCAATGCAGGACTCAGTCCCAGGACCCCAGGATCACCGCCTGAGCTGAAGGCAGCCGTTCAACCACTGAGCCACCCAGGCATCCCTTCTATGCCTCTTTATTTAGCTCACAACAAAACTGGCTATTGACACAAAGGGAGGCATTTACTTGGGAATTCCAAAGGACTTGTTAGGGTACCATCTGCCTTTGTTAAAGCTGTCATCTATAAGGAGGTTTAATAAAATGGAAAATTGAACTTAGAACTGCTATGAGGTTCAACCTAAGGAAGATGAGAATGAGAGGGACTTGGTAACAGGCTTCCAACAAAATAAGGATTATTATGATGAAGACACCAAGCTTTTCTTTCCATTTATTCTTAGTGAAAAGTGAAGTTTATACACCTTAATATATGGCAAAACATATTAAATTTTGCTATAAGCAGAACTTTGTTCCTCAGTGTCAGTTATTAATAATAATGTTAGCATTATAACTTTCATTTAATAAGTGGTTAATAAGTGCCTGATAATATTGCAAGTGCTTTGCTTACATTCTCTTAATTTAACCCTCACAAAGACTTTTCAAGAAAATTATCATGGTCCCCATTTGAAGAGAAATGATTCTGGGTCTTAGAAAGATTAATTAACATTCCTGAGGCCACATCTTCAGTAAGCTGCATGAAATTGAGAGCCAGTATTACCTAATGTCAAAACCCATTTTTGAAAGTCATTCCATTAGTGTCAAACAACAGGAAAAATCATGGATAGTGAGTTGTGCAGCTCATTCAAGTGCTAGTGACAATGAAGCCATAGTACTGAGTTTCTCATTTATCAGGAGATTTTATCCAGCAGTTCCCCCACCTGCACCCCAAGCCCAAAGATTTCTACCAGTAAATTCAGGCTGTGGAGGTGCTGGCCATAAGGTGGACTGAGTAAGACTGTGGGGTTAAGTCACTAAGATCAGTTCTCCTGTTGGGAACTCCATGTGTACCATACCGGTAACACTAAAAAGGATTCTAGAGTGCACCAACAGGAAAAATTTCCCTTGGGCCTCTAAGCCAGACTCCCTCTTTCCCATACTCAAAATACTCAAGCTCTGTCTTCTACTTAAATATCGCAGTGGTAGGGAGGCTCCAGTTGGAAAGGACCTTAAACTTTGGGTTGCAAACTCTGGATTGGTATCCTTGTTTGGCCACTTACTTATGTATCTGTTCCTTCTTCAGGGTTAAATGAGGAAATTGGACTCAAGAAACTGTGATATACCCTACTGTTCTGACATTCTTTGATTCTCTAATATTGCCATCTGACCACCCTGGTTACTAAACTAGAATTGTTTGCCATAGAGATATAAGTAAGCCCCAGTTACACCTATACCTTATACCTATGCCTATATATATATACCTAGCCTATGTCTATCAGAATATCTATTGAATCCTTGTTCTGAAATTTATAAGCTGTGTGACTAGCATGTGTTACTTATTGCTTTGTGCTTCCATTTACTAGGACTTATCAAGGAGAACTAAGTCCATGCATAGTAAACCAGTGATAGCACTCAGCTCCTTACCACATAATCTGCCTAGGAAACTACATGGCATTCCCTCCAGGTGCAGCAATGCAAAGTGTAACAGCATGTTATATTTATTTTATTCTCACTTCAAAAATTCTTGCTGTTCATATCAATATCAACAAAAAAATAAAAGAAATTAACCATTCAACCAGAACTATGTTAAGTATAATTATCTACACTACACTACACCTACACTTTAATCCCTACAATAATACTGTGAGAACACTACAGATACAGATAACCACTTTATAGATGGTGAATATAGGCATGGATTCTCGGTCAAGGATTCACAGTTAAAACTGGGTGAGGATGGCAGAACTGACAGAACGGGGAACTGAATTCAAGTCCATTTGATTTTGTAATTCAAGCTCATTTCTTAATAAGGTGCTGTTAGATATTTTCTCTTTTGTGTTTTGTTAAGGATTTAAAGTACAATTTAATGGACATCTTTTGCATTTACTGCAAATACAAATATAGTTAAATTTATATAGTGTGTCCCTAGAAATTATCTTAATCTCTAAATACATTTTTTAAAATTTTATTTGGTATTTAATTTTAATTCTAGTATATTAACCTACAGTATTATATTACCTTCAGGTGTACAATATAATGATTCAACATTTCTATACATTGTTCAGTACTCATTATGATAAAGGAATTCTTTAATCCTTATCACCTATTTCACCTATCACCCCACCCACCTCCTCTCTAGTAAGAATCAGATTGTTCTCTATAGTTAAGAGTCTGTTTTTTGTTTGTCCTTTTTTCCTTTGTTCATTTTTTTGTTTCTTAAATTCCACATTTAAGTGAAGTCATATGATATGGTATTTGTCTTTCTCTTTCTCTGTTTTTTACTTAGCATTATACTTTCTATCCATGTTGTTGCAAATGGCAAGATTTTATTCTTTTTCATGGCTGAATAATACTTCATTGTATATATACCACACATCCTTATCCATTCATTTATCAATGGACACTAGGCCTGCTTCCATAATTTGGCTATTGTAAATAATGCTGCAATAAACATAGAGGTGCATGTATCTCTGAATTAGTGCCTTTGTATTCCTTGGGTAAATTCCCAGTAGTGCCGTTACTGGATTATAGGGTAGTTCAATTTTTAACATTTTGAGGAAACTTCATACTGTTTTCCAAAGTGGCTGCACCACTTTGCATTCCCACTAACAGTGCAAGAGAGCTCCTTTTTTCTCCACATCCTCAGCAACACTTGTTTCTTTTTTTATTGTAGCCATTCTAAAAGATGTGAGGTAATATCTCATTGTAGCTTTTTTTTAATAAATTAATTTTTTATTGGTGTTCAATTAACCAACATACAGAATAACACCCAGTGCTCATCCCGTCAAGTACCCCTTCATTGTAGCTTTTTTTAAAGATTTATTTATTCATTCATGAGAGACACAGAGAGAAAGGCAGAGACACAGGCAGATGGATAAGCAGGTTCCCCGCAGGGAGCCCAATGTGGGACTCGATCCTGGATCCTGGGATCATGCTCTGAGCCAAAGGCAAACCCCTGAGCCACCGAAGCATCCCTCTCATTGTAGTGTTGATTTGCATTTCGCTGATGATGACTGATGTAGAGCAACTTTTCATGTTTCTGTTGACCATCTGGATGTCTTTGGAGAAATACCTGTTTATGGCTTCTGACCATTTTTACTGGATTATTCATCTTTTAAGTGTTGAGTTGTATCCATTTTTTAATGTATTTTGAGTACTGACCCTTTATCAGATCTGTCACTTGCAAAAATCTCCCATTCTCTATGTTACCTTTTAGTTTTGTTGATTGTTTCTTTTACTGTGAAGAAGCTTTTTATTTTTATGTAGTCCCAGTAGTTTATTTTTGCTTTTGTTTCTCTTGCCTCAAGAGATATGTCTAGAAAAATGATCTAATATTATGTCCTTCCTTCTGCTGGTTTCGGGTTTTGTTTATTCTTTCTCAAGCTCCTTTACATGTAAGGTTTAATCTCTAAATTCTTAATGTTCCACTTGAAACATTAGATGATGAGTACTTGTATCCATTGTTTTCCATAGCAGTGTGGGCAAACAATATAGAGATAGAAGACCTGAAATGCAGTACTGGTTCTGTCACACTAAACTTGAATTTCCTGGAGCACCTGGGTGGCTCAGCAGTTGAGCATCTGCCTTTGGCTCAGGGTGTGATCCCGGAGTTCCACAATCAAGTCCCACATCAGGATCCTTATATGGAAACTATTTCTCCCTCTGCCTGTGTCTCTGCCTCTCTCTCTCTCTCTCTCTCTCTCTCTCTCTCTCTCTCTCATAAATAAATATATTTTTTAAATTAACCTGAATTTCCTTACCTGGTTTTCTTATCTCATAGGAGTGTAACAGTCAAATTTGAATTATGTAAAATTTCTCTGCAAGCTTTGAGAGTAATAAAATAAGTGTTATTCTGCCCTTGATTATTAAAGCACATATTAATTGGTTTGTAGGTTAAAATTGGTTAAAAAAATACATGTATATATAAGTTCATAAAAGTTTTAATCATAGAAGGCACATTTACATATTGAAAGATAACTGTTTTGGAATTACATACTTATGGACTTTATTGTGGGAAATTTCTAACTCTTTTCCTTTTTAAAAAATTTGAGTATAGTTGACACACAAAGTTATGTTAGTTTCAGGTAAATAGCACAGTGATTCATATTCTCTATCCATTATGCTATACTCACCACAAGTGTAGCTACTAGATATTATTTGAATGGTTTGATGTCCTAAAGGAACTTAAATTGGGAAAACTCCACTTTAAGCTTGGAGAACAAGGGAAGTTTCACAAAGAGATGAAATTTGAGTTGAGCATTGGAGAATGGGTAGGAAGGTTAGCTTCCCTTGCAAATGCCATTTCTTCTAACTCTTTCTATTTATTTTCATTTATTCTGCAAATATTTACTGAGTACTTAAATCAGACAAAATGCTGGGGCAAACTCAGGATAGTGTCAAGTGATACTGGCACTAACAAACCAGACACAAAAAGTTCTACATCTTTCTAGAACTCACTGCTCATAGAAAAAGGCTGTATTCTACAAGATGTTAAGAATTCACGAGATAAAAAGAGCTCTCCAAAACAAACACCTTGGAATTGTAAGCAAAAGTTATATTAGTCAACTGTCTTGCTTTTTCATTTCCTTAAAAATAATCATGCTACTTGAATTATAGATGAGGAGGTTGAACTAGTACAAGGGTGAAATCCCATGGAAGGAATTTAAAATATTTCTACTGGATAAAGCTTAAAAAATGACTTCTACATGCTTTCTGAAGCATATGCCTATTGTTATCTATAGTATATCTTTTGAACTGAGATTGAAATATGCAGGTCTTACTGACTCAATTTTTGTGGGAACCATTAAGTCAATAAAGTACCCTAAAGTACTGTAAATAATGCTGCAATAAGCATAGGGGTGCATATGTCTTTTCAAATTAGTGTTTTCATTTTCTTTGGAATTATTGGATCATATTGTATTTCTGTTTTTAATTTTCTAAGGAACCTCCAGCTGTTCCCTACAGTGGTTGCACTAATTTACATTCCCACTAACAGTGCACATGGGTTCCTTTTTCTCCACAATCTCACCAACACTTGTTATTTCTTGTCATCTTGATTTTAGCTATTCTAACAGGTGTCAGATACTATCTCATTGTGGTTTCAGTTTGCATTCTCTGATGATCAGTGGTGTTCAATAATTTTTAGTGTACCTATTGGCCATTTGTATGACTTCCTTAAAAAACTAGCTATCAAAATTCTAGCTGAATATGAGCTAAAATATCAGAGATGTCAGTGCGCATACATGAAAAAATATTTTTGCAAAAATAGTTTGAAAAGTCTCAAAATAAATGGACTATAGAGAGTTAAACAATAAAAAAATCAAATGGTAAGAGGGATTATAATTTTCATGTATTTCATTATATTAATCAAATGTGTAATTTTCAACAAAAAATTACAAAACATATAAAGAAATAAGGAAAGCATGGTACATTCAAAGGAACAAAATCAAATAACAGAAACAATTTGCATAAGAGCCTAGACAATGGATTTACTAAACAAAAACTTTAAAACAATTGTCTTAAATATACTCAAAGAGCTAAGGGGAAACAGGTTAAAAAACTAAAGGAAATCAACACCAAAACACAAATAATCCAATTAAAAATGAGCAGAGGATCTGATAGATATTTCTTTCCAAAGAAAATATACAATTGGCCAACACTAAAATGAAAAAAAAAAAAAGTGTGTGTGTGTGTGTGTGTGTGTGTGTATAACAATGGAATATTTTTCATCCATAGAGAGAATGGTGTTTTGCTATTTGCAACAACATGGATCAACCTAGAGGATATTATGCTAAGTGAAATAAGTCAGAAAGAGAAAAACAAATACCATATGATTTCACTTATATGTGAAAACTAAAACCAAAACAAATGAAAAGCTGAAACAATGAAATGCAGAGAACAAACTCTTGTTTGCCTGAGGGGAAAAAGGTGATGGGAAGTGGACAAAAATGGGTGAAGAGAAGTGGGAGATACAGGCTTCCAGTAATGGAGTAAATAAGACAGAGAAATAAAAACCACAAGATAGGGAATATAGGCAATGGTGTTGTAATAGCATTGCATGGTGACAGAAAGTAGCTACACTTATAGTGAGCACAGAATAATGTATAGAATTGTTGAATCACTATGTTATATACTTAAAACTAATTTAACATTATGTGTCAACTATACTCAAATTTAAAAATACTAAAGTAAATCCTTAAAACATTCTATGAGCAAAATAAGAGTATCAACAAATAGATAGAGATTATAAGAAGGAACCTAACAAATTCTGGTGCTGAAAATTATAACTAAAATGAAATATTCACTAGAAGATTTCAACAGCAGATATGAGTGGGGGAAAAAAGAGGAAAAAGTATCAGTGAACTTGAAAAAAAAAAACACAACTAAATTGATCAAGTCAGAGGATCAGAGAATAAGACTGAAGAAAATGGAAAAGAGTCCAAGATATTTGTAGAACACCATGAAACAGATCAAAATACACATTAGAGTGGCAGTCATGGAAAAGAGAGGAGTGTAGACAGATTATTTGGAGAAATAATGACTGAAAATTTCCCAAATTTAAGGAAAAACAATGTACAACTTCAAGATGCTCAACGAACTTCAAGTAGGATAAATCAAAGACAACCACAGAAAGATATAAGCAAACTGTTCATAAACAAAATCAAAGACAAGATCTTGAAAATACCAAGAAATAAGAGATTCATCACATAGAAGTGATTTTATGTATATAACAACATAAGCACTACAAAATATATGAAGCAAACATACAATCTGCAAAGAAATATAAATATAAATAGAGAAATAAATAATAGTTCTATAATAATAGTGGGACACTTCAATACATCACTTTCAGTATTGAATAAAAAAAGCAGACAAAAGATCAACAAGGAAATTATTTATTCATGAGAGACACATGCAGAGAAGCAGATACATAGGCAGAGGGAGAAGCAGGCTCCCTGTAGGGAGCCTGATGCAGGACTGGATCCCAGGACGCTGGGATCACCACCTGAGCTGAAGTCAGTTGCTCAACAACTGAGTCACCCAGGCATCCTGATTAATACGGAAATAGAAGACTTGGACAGCACTATAAACCAAACAAACCTAAAAGACATACAGAGCACTCCACAAACAACAGAAGAATACACATTTTTCTAAAGGATACTTAAAACATTCTTCAGGATAGGCAATATGTTAGGCCACAAAACAAGTCTTAACTAATTTTAAAAGATTAAAATTATGCAAAGTATCTTCTCTGATCATAAGTAATTGTAGCTAAAAATAGATGACAGAAGGAAAACTGGAAAATTCATAAATTTTTGGAAATAAATTATACACTCTGAAACAAGTGATGAGACATAGAACAAATTAAAAGGGAAATTAAAAGGACCTTGAGACAATCCAAAATGAAACCACAACATACCAAAATTTAATGGGGTACAGCAAAAACAGTGCTAAGTGTAAATTTATAGTTGTAAACACATACATTAAAAATGTAAAATGTATAAAACTAAAAAAAAATGTAAAATGAGGGCAGCCTGGATGGCTCAGTGGTTTAGTGCCTGCCTTTAGCCAAGGGCATGATCCTGGAGACCCGGGATTGAGTCCCACGTCAGGCTCCCTGCATGGAGTCTCCTTCTCCCTCTGCCTAAGTCTCTGCCTCTCTCTCTCTCTGTCTCTCATGAATAAATAAATAAAATTTTTAAAAGTATTTTTTAAAAATGTAAAATTATCTCAAATCAATACCAAATTTTGCACATTAAGGAACTAGATAAAGAACAGCAACTAAATCCAAAGCTATCAGAAAGAAGGAAATAATAAAAATTAGAGTGGAGAAAAAGAAAAATGAGAATAGAAAACAACACAGAAAATCAATGAAATTAAATGTGTTTTATTTTAAAATATCAAAAAATGGAAATTTAGCTAGATTGAGGAAGAAAAAATAGAAATCTCAAATTACTCAAACTAGAAATGAAACTGGAGACATTATTACAGATATTACAGAAATAAAAGAGGTTATGATTGAATGCTACGAACAACTGAACACCAACAAACTGGATGATTTAGTGGAAATGAACAAATTCCTAGAAACACACATACTAACTGAATTATGAATAAACAGAAAATCAGAATTGACCAATAACTGGAAAGGAGGTTGAATCAGTAATCAGAAACTTAACAACAGCAACAAACAACAACAAACGCCCAATGCCAAATAATTTCACTGGTGAATTCTATCAAGTATTTAGTGAATTAACACCTTTTCTCCCCAAACTCTTACAAAAAAATAAAGAGAACTCCAAGACTAATTTTATGAGGCCATCTCATACCATACTCATCAGATACCCTGATATCAAAGCCAGACAAAGATATTACAAGGAAAAAAAAAAACACTAAAACCCAATATGTCTTATGAAGAGTGATGAAAAACTCCCCAACAAAATACTAGCAAGACAAATTTAGTATTATATAAGAAAGATTCTGTGTGACCAACTGGAATTCATTCCTGGACTATAAGAATGTTTCAACATGCAAATGTCAAACTATGTAATACACCCACATTAATAGAATGAAGGGAGGGAAATGATCATTTCAATTTATGCAGAAAATGCATTTGTTAAAATTAAAAACCCTTTCAAGCCCCCCCACCCCGCAATAAACTAGAAATAGAAGAAATCTTCCTCAATATGATGGAGGCCATATATAAAAGGCCCACAGCTAACATTATACTCATTGGTGAAAGACTGAAAGTTTTTTCTCTAAGATCAGTGATAAAGCAAAATGCCTTCTTTTGCCAGTCAGTTGCATTTCTATTTACTAACAATGAAAAATCTAAAAAGGAAATTAATAAAAAATACACTTACAATAGCATAAAAATAAAATACTTAGGAATAAATTTAATCAAGGAAGCAAAGACTTGTGCACTAAAAACTACCAAACATTTTTTAAAGAGATTAAAGAAAACATAAATAAATGGAAACACCCCTGTATTAATAAATTGGAATAATTAATGTTGTCAAGATGACAAAACTACTCAAAGTGATCTAATGAAATCACAATCAAAATCACAATGGCATTTTTGCAGAAATAGAAAATTCATCCTAAAATTCATATTGGAATCTCAGGAGATCACAAAATACCAAATGATTTTGAAAAGAAGAAAGTTGGAGAACTCATTTCTTGATTTCAAACCTTACAGCAAAGCTACAGTAATCATACAGTGTGGTTATGACACAAGAATAGACACATAGAGCAATAGAAGAGAAGAGAGAGCTCAAAAATAATCCCTTGCATATATGGTCAATTGATTTTTCAGCAAGAGAGCCAAGACCATTCAATGGGGAAAGGAGGGAATTTTCCAGAATTGGTGTTTGAAGTGGATATCTACATGAAAAAAAGAATTTGGACCTTTATCTTTTCCAATGTACAAAAATTAACCCCAAATGGATGAAATGTCTAAACATAAGAACTAAAACTCTAAAATTCTGAAGGGAAAGATTGGGATAAAATCTTTATGACATTGGATTTGGCAAAGGATTTCTTGTATATTACATTAAACACAAAAGCAACAAAAGAAAAAATTGTAAAGACTGGACATCAATTTTTTAAAAATTGTTACATCAAATGAAACTATGAACTCAGTGAAAAAGCAACCTGTATCCTGGGTGAAAACATTTGCAAATCATATATCTCATAAGGCATTAATATCTAGGAAACATAAAGGACTCCAAAAATAAAAAGCAACAAAAACCCCAACAACTTAATTCATATATATTCAACAAATTGGAATAGTTCTTCTAAGAAGATATACAAGTGGCTAATAAGCTATAAAAAAAATGCTCATCTTCACTAGTTATTATGGAAATGCAATTCAAAATTTATACACACTACAGTGGCCATTATAAAATAAAATAAAATAAAACAGAAAATAGGATGTGTTGATAGCCTTTGGAGAAATTAAAACACTTGTACCTTGCTGATAAGAATGTAAAATGGGATAAACACTATGGAAAACAATATGAAAGCTCCTCAAGAAGTCGAACATAAAATTACCATATAGATTCTACAGTTCTATTTTAGACATATACCCCAAAGAATTAAAAGCAGGTCCTCATAAACTTGACCAGCAATGTCCTTAGCAGCAATTTTCATAATAGCCAATTAGTAGAAAGAGCTCAAATTTCCATCAATAAATGAATTAGTAAACAAAATATAGCATATACATACAATGAAATATTATTCAACCTTAGAAGAAAGGTAATTCTGAAACATATTCAACATGGATGAACCTTGAAAATATCCTTAGTGAAATATATCAGACACAAATAGACAAATATTTTATAATTCCCCTCATATGGGTACCTAGAATATGAAATTTCATAGACACTGAAAACAGAATGGAGATTACCAGGGCTAGGGGAGAGAAAATGGGAAGTTATTATTTAAAGGCTACAGAGTTTATGCTTAGGATAAATGAAGTTCTGGAAAATGGATAGTAGTAATTGTTGCACATTACTGTAAATATACTTAGTGCCACTAAGTTATAAATGGTAAATCTTATGTTATTTATACAATGATAAAAAGAGAGAAAAATATGCCTTAGGATTCTGCAAGTCAAATGATTATCAGTCTTCTCTACATTATCTCAGAATGCCTAAGAATTATATTTATAATTATATTTTAAAAAGACCAAGGTTCAGACAACATTTTATCCCAGGTGGCCTTTGTTTTTTTTTTTTTTTTTTTTTTAATTAATTTTTATTGGTGTTCAATTTACCAACATACAGAAAAACACCCAGTGCTCATCCCGTCAAGTGTCCACCTCAGTGCCCGTCACCCATTCCCCTCCAACACCCGCCCTCCTCCCCCTCCACCACCCCTAGTTCGTTTCCCCGAGTTAGGAGTCTTTATGTTCTGTATCCCTTCCTGACATTTCCCAACATTTCTTCTCCCTTCCTTTATATTCCCTTTCACTATTATTCATATTCCCCAAATGAATGAGAACATACACTGTTTGTCCTTCTCCGACTGACTTATTTCACTCAGCATAATACCCTCCAGTTCCATCCACGTTGAAGCAAATGGTGGGTATTTGTCGTTTCTAATTGCTGAGTAATGTTCCATTGTATACATAAACCACATCTTCTTTATCCATTCATCTTTCGATGGACACCGAGGCTCCTTCCACAGTTTGGCTATTGTGGCCATTGCTGATAGAAACATCGGGGTGCAGGTGTCCCGACGTTTCATTGCATCTGAATCTTTGGGGTAAATCCCCAACAGTGCAATTGCTGGGTCGTAGGGCAGGTCTATTTTTAACTCTTTGAGGAACCTCCACACAGTTTTCCAGAGTGGCTGCACCAGTTCACATTCCCACCAACAGTGTAAGAGGATTCCCCTTTCTCCGCATCCTCTCCAACATTTGTTGTGTCCTGCCTTGTTAATTTTCCCCATTCTCACTGGTGTGAGGTGGTATCTCATTGTGGTTTTGATTTGTATTTCCCTGATGGCAAGTGATGCAGAGCATTTTCTCATGTGCTTGTTGGCCATGTCCATGTCTTCCTCTGTGAGATTTCTCTTCATGTCTTTTGCCCATTTCATGATTGGATTGTTTGTTTCTTTGGTGTTGAGTTTAATAAGTTCTTTATAGATTTTGGAAACTAGCCCTTTATCTGATACGTCATTTGCAAATATCTTCTCCCATTCTGTAGGTTGTCTTTTAGTTTTGTTGACTGTATCCTTTGCTGTGCAAAAGCTTCTTATCTTGATGAAGTCCCAATAGTTCATTTTTGCTTTTGTTTCTTTTGCCTTTGTGGATGTATCTTGCAAGAAATTACTGTGGCCAAGTTCAAAAAGGGTGTTGCCTGTGTTCTCCTCTAGGATTTTGATGGACTCTTGTCTCACATTTAGATCTCTCATCCATTTTGAGTTTATCTTTGTGTATGGTGAAAGAGAGTGGTCCAGTTTCATTCTTCTGCATGTGGATGTCCAATTTTCCCAGCACCATTTATTGAAGAGACTGTCTTTCTTCCAATGGATAGTCTTTCCTCCTTTATCGAATATTAGATGACCATACATTTCAGGGTCCATATCTGGGTTCTCTATTCTGTTCCATTGATCTATGTGTCTGTTTTTGTGCCAGTACCACACTGTCTTGATGACCACAGCTTTGTAGTACAACCTGAAATCTGGCATTGTGATGCCCCCAGCTATGGTTTTCTTTTTTAAAATTCCCCTGGCTATACGGGGTCTTTTCTGATTCCACACAAATCTTAAAATAATTTGTTCTAACTCTCTGAAGAAAGTCCATGGTATTTTGATAGGGATTGCATTAAACGTGTAAATTGCCCTGGGTAACATTGACATTTTTACAATATTAATTCTGCCAATCCATGAGCATGGAATATTTTTCCATCTCTTTGTGTCTTCCTCAATTTCTTTCAGAAGTGTTCTATAGTTTTTAGGGTATAGATCTTTTACCTCTTTGGTTAGGTTTATTCCTAGGTATCTTATGCTTTTGGGTGCAATTGTAAATGGGATTGAGTCCTTAATTTCTCTTTCTTCAGTCTCATTGTTAGTGTATAGAAATGCCATTGATTTCTGGGCATTGATTTTGTATCCTGCCACGCTACCAAATTGCTGTATGAGTTCTAGCAATCTTGGGGTGGAGGCTTTTGGGTTTTCTATGTAGAGTATCATGTCATCGGCGAAGAGGGAGAGTTTGACTTCTTCTTTGCCAATTTGAATGCCTTTAATGTCTTTTTGTTGTCTGATTGCTGAGGCGAGGACTTCCAGAACTATGTTGAACAGCAGTGGTGAGAGTGGACATCCCTGTCTTGTTCCTGATCTTAGGGGAAAGGCTCCCAGTGCTTCCCCATTGAGAATGATATTTGCTGTGGGCTTTTCGTAGATGGCTTTTAAGATGTCGAGGAAAGTTCCCTCTATCCCAACACTCTGAAGGGTTTTGATCAGGAATGGATGCTGTATTTTGTCAAATGCTTTCTCTGCAGCTAATAAGAGGATCATATGGTTCTTGGTTTTTCTCTTGCTGATATGATGAATCACATTGATGGTTTTACGAGTGTTGAACCAGCCTTGTGTCCCAGGGATAAATCCTACTTGGTCATGGTGAATAATTTTCTTAATGTGTTGTTGGATCCTATTGGCTAGTATCTTGTTGAGAATTTTTGCATCCATGTTCATCAGGGATATTGGTCTGTAATTCTCCTTTTTGGTGGGGTCTTTGTCTGGTTTCAGAATTAAGGTGATGCTGGCCTCGTAGAACGAATTTGGAAGTACTCCATCTCTTTCTATCTTTCCAAACAGCTTTAGTAGAATAGGTATGATTTCTTCTTTAAACGTTTGATAGAATTCCCCTGGGAAGCCATCTGGCCCTGGTCTCTTGTGTCTTGGGAGGTTTTTGATGACTGCTTCAATTTCCTCCCTGGTTATTGGCCTGTTCAGGTTTTCTATTTCTTCCTGCTCCAGTTTTGGTAGTTTGTGGCTTTCCAGGAATGCGTCCATTTCTTCTAGATTTCCTAATTTATTGGCGTACAGCTGTTCATAATATGTTTTTAAAATCGTTTGTATTTCCTTGGTGTTGGTAGTGATCTCTCCTTTCTCATTCATGATTTTATTAATTTGAGTCTTCTCTCTCTTCTTTTTAATAAGGTTGGCTAATGGTTTATCTATCTTATTAATTCTTTCAAAGAACCAACTCCTGGTTCTGTTGATCTGTTCCACAGTTCTTTTGGTCTCGATATCATTGAGTTCTGCTCGAATTTTAATTAACTGTCTTCTTCTGCTGGGGGTGGGGTCTATTTGTTGCTTTTTCTCTAGTTCCTTTATGTGTAAGGTGAGCTTTTGAATTTGAGATCTTTCCAGTTTTTGAATGGATGCTTGTATTGCGATGTATTTCCCCCTCAGTACTGCTTTTGCTGCATCCCAAAGATTTTGAACGGTTGTATCTTCATTCTCATTAGTTTCCATGAATCTTTTTAATTCTTCCTTAATTTCCTGGTTGACCTTTTCATCTTTTAGCAGGATGGTCCTTAACCTCCACATGTTTGTGGTCCTTCCAAACTTCTTGTTGTGATTAAGTTCTAATTTCAAGGCATTATGGTCTGAGAATATACAGGGGACTATCCCGATCTTTTGGTATCGGTTCAGACCCGATTTGTGACCCAGTATGTGGTCTATTCTGGAGAAAGTTCCATGTGCACTTGAGAAGAATGTGTATTCAGTTGAGCTTGGATGTAAAGTTCTGTAGATATCTGTGAAATCCATCTGGTCCAGTGTATCATTTAAAGCTTTCATTTCTTTGGAGATGTTGTGCTTAGAAGACCTATCCAGGGTAGAAAGAGCTAGATTGAAGTCACCAAGTATAAGTGTATTATTATCAAGGTATTTCTTCAGTTTGGTTATTAATTGGTTTAAATATTTGGCAGCTCCCACATTCGGGGCATATATATTGAGGATTGTTAAGTCCTCTTGTTGGATAGATCCTTTGAGTATGAGATAGTGTCCCTCTTCATCTCTCACTATAGTCTTTGGGGTAAATTTTAATTTATCTGATATAAGGATGGCAACCCCTGCTTTCTTTTGAGGACCATTTGAATGGTAAATGGTTCTCCAACCTCTTATTTTCAGGTTGTAGGTGTCCTTCTGTCTAAAATGAGTCTCTTGTAGACAGCAAATAGATGGGTCCTGCTTTTTTATACAGTCTGAAACCCTGCGCCTTTTGATGGGGTCATTAAGCCCGTTCACGTTCAGAGTTACTACTGATAGATATGAGTTTAGTGTCATCATATCTATTCAGTCCTTGTTTTTGTGGATTGTTCCACTGAACTTCTTCTTAAAGGGGAATTTTAAGAGTCCCCCTTAAAATTTCTTGCAGAGCTGGTTTGGAGGTTACATATTCTTTCAGTTGCTGTCTGTCTTGGAAGCTCTTTATCTCTCCTTCCATTTTGAATGAAAGCCTTGCTGGATAAAGTATTCTTGGTTGCATGTTCTTTTCATTTAGGACCCTGAATATATCCTGCCAGCCCTTTCTGGCCTGCCAGGTCTCTGTGGAGAGGTCTGCTGTTACCCTAATATTCCTCCCCATAAAAGTCAGGGACTTTTTTTCTCTTGCTGCATTAAGGATTTTCTCCTTATCTTTGGAATTTGCAAGCTTCACTATTAAATGTCGAGGTGTTGAACGGTTTTTGTTGATTTTAGGGGGGGATCTCTCTATTTCCTGGATCTGAATGCCTGTTTCCCTTCCCAGATTCGGAAAGTTTTCAGCTATGATTTGTTCAAATACATATTCTGGCCCTCTGTCCCTTTCAGCGCCCTCAGGAACCCCAATTAAACGTAGGTTTTTCTTCCTCAGGCTGTCATTTATTTCCCTTAATCTATCCTCATGGTCTTTTAATTGCTTGTCTCTTTTTTCCTCAGTTTCCCTCTTTGCCATCAACTTGTCTTCTATGTCACTCACTGGTTCTTCCACCTCGTTAAGCCTCGTCGTTAGGACTTCTAGCTTGGATTGCATCTCATTTAATTGATTTTTAATTTCTGTCTGATTGGATCTAAATTCTGCAGTCATGAAGTCTCTTGAGTCCTTTATGGTTTTTTCTAGAGCCACCAGTAGCTGTAAAATAGTGCTTCTGAATTGGCTTTCTGACATTGAATTGTAATCCATATTTTGTAACTCTGTGGGAGAGTGGGCTGTTTCTGATTCTTTTTTTTGAGGTGAGGTTTTCCTTCTAGTCATTTTGCTCAGTGCAGAGTGGCCAAAAGCAAGTTGTATTGGGAAAAGGAGAAAAAGAGAGAGAAGGAAAGAAAAGAGAAAAAGAAAAAAGAGAAAGAGGAAAAAAAGGGGGGGGAAAGAGAAGAAAAAGAAAGAAAAAGAAAGAAAGGAGATAAAAGAAAAAAAAGGGGGGGTGGGGCGGGGTAAGCAATCAGAAATCAAGAAGAAAGAAAGAAAAAAAAAAGCACAAAACAAAACAAACAAATAAAATAAAAAAAAAAAACACACACACACAAAAAAAAACCAAAAACAAAAACAAAAAAAACCAAAAGCAAAAACCACGGGGAGTATCTTCCGATTCTGTATACTTTAAGTCCCTTGACTTCCCTTGGAACTGGTCCGTCTCGCTGGTCTTCTGGGGGAGGGGCCTGCTGTGCTGACTCTCAGGTGTTAGCACTTGGGGGAGCTGCTCTGCCCCTGCCTGGTGCAGGGCTCAGTGGGGGTTGTTCACCCCGTGAGGCCCCGGGAGGAAGCCACAGTGGCGGGGGCAGCTCTGGGACCCTGGGGTCAGCTCCCGCAGTAGCTCCGGGTCTCTCCGGCTGCAGGGCCTGGGGGCTCCCGGGCGGGGCCGCTGATCTGCTCAGTTCCAGGCAGGAGCGTCCTTGCTGTCCTGGGCCCTCCCGGCCTCTGCCTGTCCCGGGGGAGGCCGGATCCTGGGCTGTGTCCCGGCGCCCTATGCTCCGGGGCCTGCGCTGTTGGATTCGCGCTCCCGCCCCGTAGCCCCCTCCGCGGAGCCGCCGCCCAAGCCCCTCCGAGCTGTTCCCGGAGCTGCGCCGCCCCCTCCGCCCAGGTGGCCTTTGAAGCAGCTGAATCATACACAGAAAGACACTGGGAGTTACTCAGGTTCATTCACAGAGACAGCTACAAAAATAGTGGTTCAACCAGATAAAAAATGTATTTGGCTGAGTTTGGTCTCAATGTGCCTGGTTTCCTTCTTGGAGTACTTTGTAATCAGGGGATCCCCAAATTATATTTTCCTTTTTTTCCCTGTGTAATTGGAATTGCTATCTACATATCTTTTTCCCTCCCATAATATCAGCATTGACTGAAGTCAAGAGAACTCAATTTTAATTTCTCTCCCAACAGGTTCTGTTTTGAGATGCACTCCTGGGGGCTGCGCTAAGGCCAAAGGTCTAGTGTTACAGCGGAAAATACATGCATCAACAAGAATCAAACAAACCTGAGACTGAAGTCAGGTTCTGCTTACTAATTGATCAAGTGAGTTAGACCAGAAAATTTCCATTTTGACCTTGTTTTTTGATCTATAAATTGGGCATCATTAGAATAATGACTACCCTATAGTTTCTGTGAAGAGTAAATGAAATAATGGTTGTAAAGTATCTATCACGTTGTAAGCACTTAAAAATTAGCATCTTCAAGTACTATAAATTATAATGTAAAGTGACCAGAAAATTGTCTAACCATAGTAATTGTGTAATACATCTAAGTTTAGGAGGAGGGGCAAGATGGCGGAAGAGTAGGGTCCCCAAGTCACCTGTCCCCACCAAATTACCTAGATAACCTTCAAATTATCCTGAAAATCTACGAATTCGGCCTGAGATTTAAAGAGAGAACAGCGGGAATGCTACAGTGAGAAGAGGTCGCGCTTCTATCAAGGAAGGAAGACGGGGAAAAAGAAATAAAGAAACAAAAGGCCTCCAAGGGGGAGGGGCCCCGCGAGGAGCCAGGCTGAGGCCGGGGCGAGTGTCCCCAGGACAGGAGAGCCCCGTCCCGGAGAAGCAGGAGCTGCACCAACCTTCCCCGCGGAAAGGCCTCCCAGGGAATTGGAGCAGGATCCCCAGAAAGGCGGGGATGCCCTCGGGCTCCCTGGGACAGTAACAGAGGAACTGCGCCCCGGGAGAGTGCGCCGAGCTCCCTAAGGGCTGCAGCGTGCACGGCGGGACCTGGAGCAGCTCAGTCGGGCTCGGGGGGCGGCTCCGCGGAGGGGGCTGCGGGGCGGGAGCGCGAATCCAACAGCGCAGGCCCAAAGCACAGGGCGCCGGGACACAGCCCAGGATCCGGCCTCCCCCAGGGACAGGCAGAGGCCGGGAGGGCCCAGAACAGCAAGGACGCTCCTGCCCCGAGCTGAGCAGATCAGCGGCCCGCCCGGGAGCCCCCAGGCCCTGCAGACGGAGAGCCCCGGAGTTACTGCGGGAGCTGACTCCAGATTCCCAGAGCTGCCCCCGCCACTGTGGCTATTCCTCCTGGGGCCTCAAGGGGTAAACAACCCCCACTGAGCCCTGCACCAGGCAGGGGGCAGAGCAGCTCCCCCAAGTGCTAACACCTGAAAATCAGCACAGCAGGCCCCTCCCACAGAAGACCAGCTACACGGACCAGTTCCAGGGGAAGTCAAGGGACTTAAAGTATACAGAATCGGAAGATACTCCCCCGTGGTTTTTTGCTTTTTGTTTTGTTTTGTTTTGTTTTGTTTCTTTCTTTCTTTTTGATTTCTGATTGCTTCCCCCACCCCACCCTCCTTTTTTTCTCCTTTCTTTCTCTTTTTCTTCTCTTTTTCACTTTTTTTCTTCTCTTTTTTCTTTTTCTCTTTTCTTTCCTTCTCTCTCTTTTTCTCCTTTTCCCAATACAACTTGTTTCTGGCCACTCTGCACTGAGCAAAATGACTAGAAGGAAAACCTCACCTCAAAAAAAAAAAAAAAAGAATCAGAAACAGTCCTCTCTCCCACAGAGTTACAAAATCTGGATTACACTTCAATGTCAGAAAGCCAATTCAGAAGCACTATTATACAGCTACTAGTGGCTCTAGAAAGAACCATAAAGGACTCAAGAGACTTCATGACAGCAGAATTTAGATCCAATCAGGCAGAAATTAAAAATCAATTGAATGAGATGCAATCCAAGCAAGAAGTCCTAACGACGAGGCTTAACGAGGTGGAAGAATGAGTGAGTGACATAGAAGACAAGTTGATGGCAAAGAGGGAAACTGAGGAAAAAAGAGACAGATAATTAAAAGACCATGAGGATAGATTAAGGGAAATAAATGACAGCCTAAGGAAGAAAAACCAACGTTTAATTGGGGTTCCCGAGGGCGCTGAAAGGGACAGAGGGCCAGAATATGTATTTGAACAAATACTAGCTGAAAACTTTATGAATCTGGGAAGGGAAACAGGCATTCGGATCCAGGAAATAGAGAGATCCCACCCTAAAATCAATAAAAACCGTTCAACACCTCGACATTTAATAGTGACGCTTGCAAATTCCAAAGATAAGGAGAAGATCCTTAAAGCAGCAAGAGAAAAAAAGTCCCTGACTTTTATGGGGAGGAATATTAGGGTAACAGCAGACCTCTCCACAGAGACCTGGCAGGCCAGAAAGGGCGGGCAGGGTATATTCAGGGTCCTAAATGAGAAAAACATGCAACCCAGAATACTTTATCCAGCAAGGCTCTCATTCAAACTGGAAGGAGAGATAAAGAGCTTCCAAGACAGGCAGGAACTGAAAGAATATATAACCTCCAAACCAGATCTGCAAGAAATTTTAAGGGGGACTCTTAAAATTCCCCTTTAAGAAGAAGTTCAGTGGAACAATCCACAAAAACAAGGACTGAATAGATATCATGATGACACTAAACTCTTATCTGTCAATAGTAACTCTGAATGGGAATGGGCTTAATGACCCCATCAAAAGGCGCAGGGAGTCAGACTGGATAAAAAAGTAGGACCCATCTATTTTCTGTCTACAAAAGACTCATTTTAGACAGAAGGACACCTACAACCTGAAAATAAAAGGTCGGAGAACCATTTACCATTCAAATGGTCCTCAAAAGTAAGCAGGGGTAGCCATCCTCATGTCAGATGAATTAAAATTTACCCCGAAGACGATAGTGAGAGATGAAGAGGGACACTATATCATACTTAAAGGATCTATCCAACAAGAGGACTTAACAATCCTCAATATATATGCCCTGAATGTGGGAGCTGCCAAATATTTAAACCAATTAATAACCAAACTGAAGAAATACTTTGATAATAATACACTTATACTTGGTGACTTCAATCTAGCTCTTTCTACCCTCGATAGGTCTTCTAAGCACAACATCACCAAAGAAACGAGAGCTTTAAATGATACACTGGACCAGATGGATTTCACAGATATCTACAGAACTTTACATCCAAACTCAACTGAACACACATTCTTCTCAAGTGCACATGGAACTTCTCCAGAATAGACCACATACTGGGTCACAAATCGGGTCTGAACCGATACCAAAAGATCAGGATAGTCCCCTGTATATTCTCAGACCATAATGCCTTGAAATTAGAACTTAATCACAACAAGAAGTTTGGAAGGACCACAAACATGTGGAGGTTAAGGACCATCCTGCTAAAAGATGAAAAGGTCAACCAGGAAATTAAGGAAGAACTAAAAACATTCATGGAAACTAATGAGAATGAAGACACAACCGTTCAAAATCTTTGGGATGCAGCAAAAGCAGTCTTAAGGGGGAAATACATCGCAATACAAGCATCCATTCAAAAACTGGAAAGAACTCAAATACAAAAGATAACCTTACACGTAAAAGAGATAGAGAAAAAACAGCAGACAGATCCTACACCCAGCAGAAGAGAGTTAATTAAAATTCGAGCAGAACTCAACGAAATCGAGACCAGAAGAACTGTGGAACAGATCAACAGAACCAGGAGTTGGTTCTTGGAAAGAATTAATAAGATAGATAAACCATTAGCCAACCTTATTAAAAAGAAGAGACAGAAGACTCAAATTAATAAAATCACGAATGAGAAAGGAGAGATCACTACCAACACCAAGGAAATACAAACGATTTTATAAACATATTATGAACAGCTATACACCAAGAAATTAGGCAATCTAGAAGAAATGGACACATTCCTGGGAAACCACAAACTACCAAAACTGGAACAGGCAGAAATAGAAAACCTGAACAGGCCAAGAACCAGGGAGGAAATTGAAGCAGTCATCAAAAACCTCCCAAGACACAAGAGTCCAGGGCCAGATGGCTTCCCAGGGGAATTCTATCAAACGTTTAAAGAAGAAACCATACCTATTCTACTAAAGCTGTTTGGAAATATAGAAAGAGATGGAGTGCTTCCAAATTTGTTCTATGAGGCCAGCATCACCTTAATTCCGAAACCAGACAAAGACCCCATGAAAAAGGAGAATTACAGACCAAAATCCCTGATGAACATGGATGCAAAAATTCTCAACAAGATACTAGCCAATAGGATCCAACAGTACATTAAAAAAATTATTCACCATGACAAAGTAGGATTTATAGGTGGGACACAAGGCTGGTTCAACACTCGTAAAACAATCAATGTGATTCATCATATCAGCAAGAGAAAAACCAAGAACCATATGATCCTCTCATTAGATGCAGAGAAAGCATTTGACAAAAGACAGCATCCATTCCTGATCAAAACTCTTTAGAGTGTAGAGGGAACATTCCTCAACATCTTAAAAGCCATCTACGAAAAGCCCACAGCAAATATCATTCTCAATGAGGAAGCACTGGGAGCCTTTCCCCTAAGATCAGGAACAAGAGAGGGATGTCCACTCTCACCACTGCTAGTCAACATAGTATTGGAAGTCCTAGCCTCAGCAATCAGACAACAAAAAGACATTAAAGGTATTCAAATTGGCAAAGAAGAAGTCAAACTCTCCCTCTTCGCTGATGACATGATACTCTACATAGAAAACCCAAAAGCCTCCACCCCAAGATTGCTAGAACTCATACAGCAATTTGGTAGCGTGGCAGGATACAAAATCAATGCCCAGAAATCAATGGCATTTCTATACACTAACAATGAGACTGAAGAAAGAGAAATGAAGGAGTCAATCCCATTTACAATTGCACCCAAAATCATAAGATTCCTAGGAATAAACCTAACCAAAGAGGTAAAGGATCCATACCCTAAAAACTATAGAACACTTCTGAAAGAAATTGAGGAAGACAGAAACAGATGGAAAAATATTCCATGCTCATGGATTGGCAGAATTAATATTGTGAAAATGTCAATGTTACCCAGGGAAATTTACACGTTTAATGCAATCCCTATCAAAATACCATGGACTTTCTTCAGAGAGTTAGAACAAATTATTTTAAGATTTGTGTGGAATCAGAAAAGAGCCCGAATAGCCAGGGGAATTTTAAAAAAGAAAACCATAGCTGGGGGCATCACAATGCCAGATTTCAGGTTGTACTACAAAGCTGTGGTCATCAAGACAGTGTGGTACTGTTACAAAAACAGACACATAGATCAATGGAACAGAATAGAGAACCCAGAAGTGGACCCTTAACTTTATGGTCAACTAATATTCAGTAAGGGAGGAAAGACTATCCATTGGAAGAAAGACAGTCTCTTCAATAAATGGTGCTGTGAAAATTGGACATCCACATGCAGAAGAATGAAACTAGACCACTCCCTTTCACCATACACAAAGATAAACTCACAATGGATGAAAGATCTAAATGTGAGACAAGATTCCATCAAAATCATAGAGGAGAACACAGGCAACACCCTTTTTGAACTGGGCCACAGTAACTTCTTGCAAGATACATCCACAAAGGCAAAAGAAACAAAAGCAAAAATGAACTATTGGGACTTCATCAAGATAAGAAGCTTTTGCACAGCAAAGGATAGAGTCAACAAAACTAAAAGACAACCTACAGAATGGGAGAAGATATTTGCAAATGACCTATCAGATAAAGGGCTAGTTTCCAAAATCTATAAAGAACTTATTAAACTCAACACCAAAGAAACAAACAATCCAATCATGAAATGGGCAAAAGACATGAACAGAAATCTCACAGAGGAAGACATGGACATGGCCAACAGGCACATGAGAAAATGCTGTGCATCACTTGCCATCAGGGAAATACAAATCAAAACCACAATGAGATACCACCTCACACCAGTCAGAATGGGGAACATTAACTAACAGGAAACCACAAATGTTGGAGAGGATGCGGAGAAAAGGGAACCCTCTTACACTGTTGGTGGGAATGTGAACTGGTGCAGCCACTCTGGAAAACTGTGTGGAGGTTCCTCAAAGAGTTAAAAGTAAACCTGCCCTACGACCCAGCAATTACACTGTTGGGGATTTACCCCAAAGATTCAGATGCAATGAAACGCCAGGAAACCTGCACCCCGATGTTTATAGCAGCAATGTCCACAAGAGCCAAAGTGTGGAAGGAGCTTCGGTGTCCATCAAAAGATGAATGGATAAAGAAGATGTGGTTTATGTATACAATGGAATATTACTCAGCCATTAGAAACGACAAATACCCACCATTTGCTTCAACGTGGATGGAACTGGAGGGTATTATGCTGAGTGCAGTAAGTCAATCAGAGAAGGAGAAACATTATATGTTTTCATTCATTTGGGGAATATAAATAATAGTGAAAGGGAATATAAGGGGAGGGAGAAGAAATGTGTGGGAAATATCAGAAAGGGAGACAGAACGTAGAGACTCCTAACTCTGGGAAACGAAGTAGGGGTGGTGTAAGTGGAGGAGGGCAGGGGGTGGGGGTGAATGGGTGACGGGCACTGAGGGGGGCACTTGAGGGGATGAGCACTGGGTGTTATTCTGTATGTTGGCAAAGTGAACACCAATAAAAAATAAATTTATTATAAAAAATAAAAATAAAAGAAATCTCTTCTAAAACTTGTTATATATGGTTTAAAAATATGCATTTCTCATCTCTGAGATAATAACCAAATGGGGGCAAATCTGAAGCATTGTAAAGACCCAAACAGTCATGTGTATGTGGGTGAGTAGGTGGGTGGAGGGATTTGGTCCTGGAATAGAAAAAGAAGTGTTCTTTATTAAATGGCATTCTCCCAACTTCTTCCTTTTAAATAAAATTCCATTTTGTTCACATAAATGGGAAGTCATTTATGTTATGAAATACTGGACACACTCTCCAATTCCAGTGGGTAAATTTTATTGGTCTGAGACAATCAAAGGAATCCCATTACCCAACCTAAAGACTGCTTTAAGAATGAGTATGCAGTGTAGTCTGGCCAATGAGATGTGAGATAATGGTAGGTGGACGGGCAAGCTGGTTAAAGAGTAGGGGTACTCAATTCACCTGGCTCCCACAAAATTACCTAGATAAGTTTCAATGTATCCTGAACACCTATGAATTCGACCTGAGACTTAAAGAGAGAACATCTGGAATGCTACAGAGAGAAAAGGTTTTTCTTAAAGATTTTATTTATTTATTAATGAGAGATAGAGGCAGAGGCAGAGAAACAGGCAGAAGGAGAAGCAGGCTTCATGCAGGGAGCCTGATGTGGGCCTTGATCCCAGGACTCCAGGATCATGCCCTGGGTCAAAGGCAGGCACTAAACAGCTGAGCCACCCAGAGATCTCCTGAGAGAAAAGTTACCACTTCTCACAAGGTTAGAAGGTGAAAAAAATAAAAATGAATAAAGTGGGGGAGGGGAACCCAAAGTAGTTAGGCTAAAGCTGAGTGGATAAAGACTCAAAGGCAGGGAAGCCCAGCCCTGGAGAAGTAGGAACGTTAAAAAAAAACCGTCAGAGTTTTCCCTGACAGAAAAGTGCTTAGCAGGGAAAACGGACAAAATCCCAGGAGGGGCAATGAAGCCTCAAGATTCCTGGAGTCACTATAAGAGAATGGGGCACCCAGTGGAAAGTTCAACACAAACCGTGATCCAATATCGGTAAAGGGCTGGAGTGCCTCAGCCCTCTGGGGCATTTGGGAGAAGCCAGTCCTTTAGATGGGCCAGCTATGGAGAGAGGTGGCTGAGCCCTGTTCTTTTTGGGAGAGGCGGTCCCCAGGAGTGTGGGTCCAGTTGCACAGGGCCCCAGATCCCAGGGTGCCCAAGCAGAGAAAGCCAGTGATCCTGCATTCCCCCTGGGACAGGCAGAAGAGGGAAGGGTACATGACAGTGAAAACTCTCCTGCTGCTGGGCACCCTGCAAACTGTGCAGATCAGTGCAACTGCCCTGCCCTGGGGAGCATCTAGGCCAGTGTGGACTGAGAGACTGTGGTTAGTTACAATTAGGGAGCTCAGTTCCAGAGCTGGAAATCTGGCCACCGACATTGTTGTTTTATCTGTTTCACCATGTGCCTGGGAAAGGTGGGGACTCTAGGGAACAAAGGCCTCACAAGATAAACAGCTCACATCAAGCCCTGAGCCTGGCAAGGAGTGGGGCATCTCTGCCCACGCACAGACACCTGAGAATCATCACAACAGACCCTTCCCCCAGAAGACCAGCTGGAATAACAAGGGAAGAGCAAGTTTACTGACCAACCAGCACTGGAAAGATCCAGGAACAAGGGAAAATACAATATAGAACTAGAAGGTCCCCCTTTTTTTCCCATTATGACTCATTTTTATATCACACTAAAATTTTCCAATATTTTATCTCTTTTCCCACCTTAACTACAATATTTTACCAACTCTTTCTCTTAAGTTTTTTCTTTTTGACTTTCATAATTCTACAATAATATGACCTAGATTAATTTTTCACTTCTGAGTTCTCTTCAATGCATTCAATTTAATTTGATAGATATATGAGACATGGGTATTTTTTTGTTTGTTTGTTTTTCCTGCCTCATTTTCTTTTACAATGGTGGAAGTTACTACTTCCAAAACACAACCAACATATACCCAGAACCAAGTGGAATACCATGTTGGTTCATTCTGTGAGATTACATTCTCTCTTCATTCCCATTCTGCCCCCTCTTTTATCTTGTTTATGTTTTTCTGGTCAATGTTGGGGCTTTCTATAAGTACTGCTAGCTTATATAAATTTGGGATTGAGCATCTTCTAACATACAGAATAAAATACACTTAGAACCAAGAGGATCACCCTCTAGGGCCCCTCAGGTAGACAACATTCTCTCTCCACTACCACTTCCTCACCAGCACCACCAACACCCTTTTTTCCCTTTACTTTTTAATTCTTATTCTTTGTTTTTGTTTTATGACTTTTTATTTTTACTACTTTGTTTTAAAATTTGTTTTTCATTTCACTGGTCAACTTTTGCTTTTTCTTGTTCTGTTCTTCTTTTTCTTTTATTTTCTGGTACCTGACCTCTTCAGAATCATCTAGGCTGTATTTTATTTAGGTCATGGTTGATATTTTTGACTCAGCTCACTCATACACCTACTCTGTACTGGACAAAATGACTAGAAGGAAGAATTCACCACAAAAGAAAGAACCAGAAGCACTACTATCTGCCACAGAATTACAAATTTGGATTTCAATACAAAGTCAGAAAGTCCAATCAGAAGTACAATTATAAAGCTACTGGTGGCTCTGGGAAGAAGCATAAAGGACTCTAGAGATTTTGTTACTGCAGAATTAAGATCTAATCAGGCTGAAATTAAAAATAGATTAAATGAGATGCATTCCAGACTGGATTTTCTAACTGCTAGGGGAAATGAGGTGGAAGAAAGAGTACGTGACATAGAAGACAAGTTGATGATAAGGAAGGTGGTGGAAGGAAAAGGAGAAAACCAATTAAGAGCCATTGAGGAAAGCCTTGGGGAAATAAATGATAGCATGAGAAGGAAGAATATATGTCTAATTGAGATTCCAGAAAAGAGTGAGAGGGAGAGAGAACCACAAAGTATATTTGAACAAATCATAACTGAGAACGTCCCAAATTTAGGGAAGGAAACAGGCATTCAGATCCAGGAGATAGAGAGGACCCACCAAAGAATCAATAAAAACCATTCAACACCTCGACATTTAACAGTGAAACTTGCAAATTTCAATGATAAAGAGAAAATTTTTAAAGCATAGCAAGACAAGAGATTCTTAACTTATATGGGGAGAAATATCAGATTAATAGCAACCCCTCCATAGAGACCTGGCAGGCCAGAAAGGGGTGGCGAGATATATTCAGGGTACTAAATGAGAAAAAAAAATACAACCAAGAATACTTTATCCAGCAAGACTTTCATTCAGAATAGGAGAGATAGCTTCCAGGATAGGCAAAAACTGAAAGAATATGTGACCACCAAACCAACTCTGCAAGAAACATTAAGGGGGATCATGCAAGAGAAACTGGAAGATGAAAGAAATAATTCACAAAAACAGGTACTGCGTAGGTAATATGATGATACTAAATTCATATTTTTCAATAGTTATTCTGAATGTGAATGGGCCAAATGATCCCATCAAAAGATTCAGGGCATCAGACTGGATAAAAAAGCAAGACCTATCTAAATGCTGTCTACAACAGAGTCATTTTAACTTTTTAAAATTTTTTTTGGGAGTTCAATTTGCCAACATTTAGCATAGCACCCAGTGCTCATCCCACCAAGTGCCCCCCTCATTGCCCATCACCCAGTCACCCCAACCCCCCGCCCACCTCCCTTTCCACTACCCCTTGTTCATTTTCCAGAGTTAGGTGTCTCTCGTGTTTTGTCATCCTCACTGATATTTTGACTCATTTTTTCGCCTTTCCCTTTATTCCCTTTCACTAATTTTTTATTCCCCAAATGAATGAGACCATATAATGTTTGTCCTTCTCCGATTGACTTATTTCACTCAGCATAATACCCTCCAGTTCCATCCATGTCGAAGCAAAGCAAATGGTGGGTATTTGTCATTTTTAATGGCTGAGTAATATTCCATTGTATTCATACACCACATTACAAGAGATTCATTTTAGTCCTAAGGACACCTACAGCCTGAAAATGAAGGGTGGAGAACCATTTACCATTCAAATGGTTCTCAAAAGAAAACTGGCATAGCAATCCTCATAGCAGATAAACTAGAGTTTATACCAAAGACTATAGTAAGAGATGAAGAGGGACACTACATCATACTTAAAGTGTCTATCCAACAAGAAGACCTCACAATCATGAATATTTATGCCCTTAATCTATGAGCCACCAGATATACCAATCAATTAATAATGAAATTAAAGAGATACTTGGATAATAATATACTAATAGTAGGAGACTTCAACATGGCACATTCAGCAAATGACCACTTTTCTAAGCAGAACATCAGCAAAGAAACAAAGGGCTTTTTTTTAAAGATTTTATTTATTTATTTATTTATTTATTTATTTATTTATTTATAAGACACACAGAGAGAGAGGCAGAGACACAGGCAGAGGGAAAATTAGGCTCCACGCAGGTAGCCTCATTTATGACTCAATCCCAGGAATCCAGGATCACACCCTGAGCAAAAGGAAGATGCCCAACGACTGGGCCACTGAGGCATCCTGAAACAAGGGCCGTAAATGATACATTGGACCAAATAGTTTTCACAGATATACACAGAACTTTCCATCCAAATGCAACCTAATACACATTCTTCTCAAGTTCACATGGAACCTTCTCCAGAATAGACCACCTACTAGGTCACAAATCCGGTCACAATCAATACCAAAAGATTAGGATTTTGCATATTTTCAGACCATAATGCTTTGAAACTTGTACACAATCACAAGAAGAAATTTGGAAGAAATTCAAACACGTGGAGGTTAAAGAGCATCCTGCTAAAAGATAAATGGATCAATCAGGAAATTAGAGAAGAATTAAAAAGATTCATGGAAGCTAATGAAAATGAAGATACAACCATTCAAAACCTTCGGGATAAAGCAAAAGTAGTCCTAAGAGGGAAATACATCACAATACAAGCCTCCCTCGAAAAATTGGAAAAAACTTAAATACACAAGCTAACCTCACACCTACATAAATTGGAAAAAGAATAGCAAGTAAAACCTACAGGAAGCAGAAAAAGAGAGAATAAAAATTTGACCAGAACTCAATGAAGTAAAGACCAGAAGAACTGTAGATCAGATCAACAAAGTCAGGAGTTGGTTCTTTGAAAGAATTAATAAGATAGATAAACCCCTAGCCAAGCTTATTAAAAATAAAAGGGAAAAGACTCAAATTAATAAAATCACAAATGAAAGATCACAACCAGTACCGAGGAAACACAAATAATTTTAAAAACGTACTTTGGACAGCTATATGCCAAAAAATTAAGGAATCTAGAAGAAATTGATGCATTTCTGGAAAACCATAAATTACCAAAACTGGAACAGGAAGAAATAGAAAACCTGAACAGGCCAATAACCAGCGAGGAAATTGAAGCAGTCATCAAAAACCTTCCAAAACACAAAAGTCCAAGGCCAGATTGCTTCCCAGGAGAATTCTATCAAATGTTTAAGGAAGAAAAAAATGCCTATTCTACTAAAGCTTTTCTAAATGATTAAGAGGGATGAAATACTTCCAAACTCGTTTCATGAGGCCAGGATTACCTGGATTCCAAAACCAGACAAAGACCCCACTAAAAAGGAGAATTATAGACCAATTTCCCTGATGAATACAGATATAAAAATTCTCAACAAGATACTAGCCAGTAGGATCCAACAGTACTTTAAGAGGATTATTCACCATCACCAAGTGGGATTTATCCCTGGGATGCAAGGCTGGTTCAACGCTTGTAAAACAATCCACGTGGTAGATCACATCAACAAGAGAAAAAACAAGAACCATGTGATCATCTCAATAGATGCAGAGAAAGCTTTTGACAAAATACAGCCTCCATTTCTGATCAAAATTCTTCAAAGTGTAAGGATACATTCCTCAATATATTAAAAGCCACTTATGCAATGCCCACAACAAATATCATTCTCAATGGGGAAAAACTGAGAGCCTTTCCCCTAAGATCAGGAACATGACAGGATGTCCACTCTCACCACTACTATTCAACATAGTACTAGAAGTCCTAGCCTCAGCAATCAGGCAACAAAAAGAAATAAAAGGCATTCAAATTGGTAAAGAAGAAGTCAAACTCTCTCTTCTCAGATGACATGATACTGTACATAGAAAACCCAAAAGACTCCACCCCAAGATTGCTAGAACTCATGCAACAATACAGCAATGTGGCAGGATACAAAACCAATGCCCAGAAATCAGTGGCATGTTTTTACACTAACAAGACTGAAGAAAGAGAAATAAAGGAGTCAATCCCATTTACAATTGCACCCAAAAGCATAAGACGCCTAGGAATAAACCTAACCAAACAGGTAAAGGATCTATACCCTAAAAACTACAGAACACTTCTGAAAGAAGTTGAAGAAGACACAAAGAGATGGAAAAATATTTCATGATCATGGATTGGGAGAATTAATATTGTGAAAATGTCAATGTTACCCAGGGCAATTTACACGTGGAATGCCATCCTTTTCAAAATACCATGGACTTTCTTCACAGAGTTGGAGCATATAATCTTAAGATTTGTATGGAATCAGAAAAACACCCAAATAGCCAGAAGAATATTGAAAAAGAAAACCAAAGCCTGGGGCATCACAATGTCAGATTTCAAGCTGTATTACAAAGCTGTTATCATCCAGACAGTATGGTAGTGGCACAAAGACAGACACATAAATCAATGGAACAGAATAGAGAACACAGAAAGGGACACTCAACTCTTTGGTCAACTAATATTCAACAAAGCAGGAAAGAATATCCACAGGAAAAAGAACAGTCCCCAGTAAATGTTGTTGGGTAAATTGGACAGCCACATGCAGAAGAATGAAACTAGGCCATTCCCTTACACCATACACACCATAAACTCAAATGATTGAAAGATCTAAATGTGAGACAGGAATCCATCAAAATCCTAGAGGAGAACACAGGCAACACCCTTTTGAACTTGGCCACAACAACTTCTTGCAAGATACGTATATGAAGGCAAGAGAAACCAAAGCAAAAATAAACAACTGTGACTTAATCAGGATAAAAGGTTTCTACACAGCAAGAAAACAGTCATAAATCTAAGACACTCTACGGAACGGGAGAAGATATTCACGAATAACATCAGATATAAGGCTAGTATCCAAGATCTATAAAGATCTCATTAAACTCAACACCCAAGAAACAAACAATCCAATCATGAAAAGGGAAGAAGACATGAACAGAAATTTCACCAAGAAAGGCATACACATGGCCAACTATACATACAATGCAATATTACTGAGCCATCAGAAAGGACAAATACCCACCATTTGCTTCGATGTGGATGGAATTGGTGGGTATTATGTTGAGTGAAATAAGTTAATCGGGGAAGGACAATCATCATATAGTTTCACTTATATGGGGAATATATGAAATAGTGAAAGGTATTATAAAGGAAAGTGGGGAAACTGAGTGGGAAAAATTAGAGAGGGAGAGAAACCATGAGACTCCTAACTCTGAGAAATGAACAAAGGGTTGTGGAAGGGGAGGTGGGCAGGCATTTGGGGTAACTGGGTGACAGGCACTGAGGAAGGGCACTTGATAGGATGAGCACTAGGTGTTTTACTATATGTTCACAAATAGAATTTCAATAAAAACAAAAAAAAATACAAATAAAATATATTAAATATTTTTAAAATTTTTAAAAAAGAGATGTGAGATAAAGTCTACCAATGTGTGCATGGAATAGACAGATTCTGGGAAAACTTCACTGTTTAAAAATGACACAAAGAAGGGACTTTATGTCTTCTTGACTTTGGCTGATGTTGTTTGAGTGTGTGATACTGAGATTTGGTAAAACCATCATGTGGTTATGAATAGACAACCCTGAGAATGGCATCTTACTAGACACATCTCTTGGAGGCAAGGCAAACAAACTCAAAAATGGACAATTGGGACTTCATCAAGACAAAAACTTCATCACAAAAAAACAAAACAAAACGAAACAAAAAAAACAAAAACAAAAACTTCATCACAGTAAAGGAAACAATCAACAAAACTAAAAGGCATTCTATGGAATGGGAGAAGACATTTGCCAATGACATATCTTTTGGGGGAGTTATTTTTTATTTAAATTCAATTAATTAATGTATAGTGTATTAATCTCAGAGATAGAGTTCAGTGATTCATCAGTCTTATATAACACCCAGTGTTCATTACATCAGGTGCCCTCCTCAATGCCCATCACCCAAGTACCCATCCCACAACTCCCCTCCCCTTCAGCAACCCTCAGTTTGTTTCCTGTGACTTATATTCTCTTATGGTTTGTCTTCCTCTCTGATTTAATCTTGTTTTGTTTTTCCCAGGTTTGTTTCTTTTAGTAACCAGAATCGTGCTGTATGTATTGGTCTATGATGTGCTTGTTGCAGTTATTCTAGGTCCATCACAGTGCTTTTATCCATTATATCTTCCACAGAATCAATGTCACTATTTGGGTTATTCCATTCTCCTGTTATATTTATGCCCACTTTTGTCCACAAACTTGAGCACAGGGGCTGGAATCTGAGAAGAGAGTCAGTTTGAGTCCTTGTTGAACAGAGGTGAAGGCATGTTGACTTGGCATTGAGCAGGTGGCTAGCAGTGCATGCTGACTTGGGCAGGAGGGGGGCTGGACTGCAGATTTGGGACTCACAGGCCATTAACATCATGGTATTGTGTGTGGTGGGGACATGGCTGGTTTTACTCCTGGTCATTAATTCCTTTAATTTTGTTTTTCTGGGAAACTCTATTACTCCTTCTATTCTGAATGAAAGCCTTGTTGAATAGAGTTTTCTTGGCTGTGGATTTTTTCCCCTTTTAGCACTTTGAGTAGATCTTGCCAATTTCCTCTGGCCTACAAGGTTTCTGCTGAAAAATTCACTGATAGCCTTATGGGGTTTCATTTATATGTAACTGCTTTCCTTTCTCTTGCTGCATTTAAAATTCTCTACTATTTTTGGCCATTTTATTTACTTTGTCTTGGTGCAGACCTCTTTGGGTTTGTTTTGTTGGGCAATCTCTGTGCCTCTTGGATCTGGATATTTCTTTCCTTCCCCAGATTCGGGAATTTTGCAGCGATTATTTCTTTTTTTATATATAAATTTATTTTTTATTGATGTTCAATTTGCCAACATACAGAATAACACCCAGTGCTCATCCCATCAAGTGCCCCCCTCAATCCCATCAAGTGCCCCCCTCATGCAGCTATTATTTCTTCAAATAAATCTTTTTCCCCCCTTTTCTCTCTCTTGTCCTTCTGGCATCCCTATCATGTGACTGTTAAAAAATGATTGATAGTGTCGCTGAGTTCCCTGGGTCTATTCTCATTTTGCATATTTTTTCCTCTAATCTGCTCAGCTTTATTACTTTCCATTACTCTGTCCTCCAGGTTCCTCATTCGTTCTTCTACTTCCTCTTACTTGCTTTTTATTCCAGGTGGTCTATTTTAAATTTTATTTAGTGAGTACATTATCTCTAATTGGTTTTCCTATCTCTTTGTGGAGGGTCTCATGGAAGTTCTGCACTCCATTCTCAATTCTAGCAAATATCTTTATGAGCATTACTTTAAATTCACTACCAGATGTATTACTTATCTCCATTTTGTCTAGGTCTCTTGCTATGATTTTGTTCTGCTCTTTTATTTGAGACATATTCATCTGTCTCCTTATTTCATCTATTGCTATGTCTGTTTCTATATGTTAGGAAAATCAGCTTTGTCTACTACACTAGAAAGTAGTGGCTTTATGAAGAACAGGTCCTGTGATGCCCCCACAGTGCAATATCTCGTTTTCACCAGAAAATGATGCTGCAACGGTGTCTGCTGTGTTTCTACGAGGTGTCCTACTATTGTGGCCAAGCTGCATTTGCCTTCAGTCCAGTCTGTGATGACTCTGCCTGTTATGGACAGTCTTGTACCTGTGGTGTTAGTGGGCCAGTCTAGGGCTGCCTTGGGCTTGAGTTGAGTCAAACCAAGTATTTCAGATGAATGAAGTAGCAGAAAACTGCAGGGCACTTTCCCCGTGTTGTCCCCTGAGAAGCTTTTATGAGTGGATGGGTTCTGCATTCAGACCAGCTGCCTACCCTCAGCCCACTAAGATCACAGTGCTGTGTGGTTATCTTCCCCTCTCCCTGGAATAGGACTCACTTTGAAGTGGTATTGGCCCTTGTCTAGACTGCTTGCACACTGCCAGGTTTGTGTCAATGCTATGTTGGGATCTTGCCAAGAGTGTATAAGAAGGGGTATATCCAATTCACTGTGGCATCTTGTCTACATCCAGCTGCAGAAAGTCTGTTCTGCCAGTCATTGGGTGACTTTCTGGGTTATTTATGCTGATGTGGGTGTTCTCTAGGTGGCAATACCCCAGAAGGTGAGCCCAGGGTCCCCCTACTCTGCCATATTCCCAGCAGCCTCTGTTCACCAGTGACATATCTTATAAAGTTAGTATCCAAAATCTATAAAGAACTTATCAACCTCAACACCCAAAGAACAAATAATACAGTTAAGAAATGGGCAGGATATATGAATAGATATTTTTCCAAAGAAGATATTCAGATGGCCAACAAATAAATGAAAAGATTCTCCACTCTTATCAAGGAAATATGAATCAAAACCATGATGGGATATCATGTTACATCTGTCAGAATGGGTAAAATGAACAACACATGAAAAACAGGTGTTGGCAAGGATGCAGTGGTGAGGATCCACTGTTGCTGAGAATGTGAATTGAATTGTTGCAGCCACTGTGGAAAACAATATGGAGGTTCCTCAAAAAGTTTAGAACAGGGGATCCCTGGGTGGCTCAGTGGTTTGGTGCCTGCCTTCGGCTCAGGGCGTAGTCCTGGAGTCCCAGGATCAAGTCCCACATCGGGCTCCCTGCATGGAGCCTGCTTCTCCCTCTGTCTGTGTCTCTGCCTCTCTCTCTCTCTCTCAATCTGTCTCTCATGAATAAATAAATAAAATATATATATTTTTAAAAGTTTAGAACAGAACTGCTCTATGACCCAGCAATTGTACTAGTAGATATATACCCAAAATTACAGACTTGAAGGGGCACATGCACCCTGATGTTTATAGCAGCATTATTGACAATAGCAAAATTATAGAAAGAGATCAATTATCCACTGACTGATGTATGAATAAAGCAGTTGTGGTCTATATATATATAATGGAATATTACTCAGCCATCAAAAATAATGAAATCTTGCCATTTTCAATAACATGGATGGAGCTAAAGTATATTATGCTAAGTGAAGTAAGTCAGTCAGAGAAAGATAAATATCATATGATGTCACTCAAATGTGGAATTTAAGAAACCAAACCAATGAACATAGGGGAAGGGGAAAAAAAAGACAGAAGTAAACCATAGAAGAGAATCTTTTTACTATAGAGAACAAACTGAGGGATGATGGAGAGTAGGTGGGCAGTGGATGAGCCAAATGGGTAATGGATATAAAGGAGGGCACTTATTTTATTGAGCACCGAGTATTATATGTAAGTAATGAATTATGAAACTCTACCCCTGAGCTCAATATTACATTATATGTTAACTCACTAGAATCTAAATAAAAATTTGAAAAAAGAATATAAAAATAATAACACAATAATAAAAATAAACAATGCAAAGCTTTAATTTACTGTAGCATTGAAAGCCTGCTATAGCACGTGCATACATGCATGCACACACATACACACATACACAACCCTTCAGCAAGGAATTAATTACTGGCTCAAGACATGTAAAAAATTCTCTGTTAAATTATTATCTGACAACAAAGTTAGTTGAGTAGAGACTAATGGACATACATAAAAGAATAATAAATATTTGTAATTTATCCAGAAACATGATAAGACAAACAACAATAACCATAACAAACAGTAACAATAAAAAAATACACTGGGGGGGAAAAGGAGAATCTGATTCCCAAGTTTACTACATTTTATTCCTTAAAATGTCTAGTTTAAAAAAAAAACATTAACATATACCCAAAGCAGTAAGAAAATATGGCCCAAATGCAGGGGATGGGGGAAAAAGTCAATAGAACTCTCTGGGAGAAAGCCTAATTGTTGAATGTACTGCACAAGGATTTAATATATTAAATATTACTGCAATGTACAAGAACCAAATTTTTTGAGAATTAAAAGAAATGATGCCTTAAAATTTTTTAATGATGAGCATGATGTCCCACCAAATATATAATAATAAGAAAGATATTTAAAATAATAAAATAAATTTCTGTAGTTAAAGCATAAAATAATCTAAACAAAAAAATGATAGATGGGCTGAATGAGCAGTTTTGAAGCAGAGAATTTTAAAATGTGTCAATTAAAATTATCTCACCTGAGAAACACAAGGAAATGATATTGAAGAAAAATCATCGAAACTTCAGACATCTGTAGGACATAAACTTATTAATACAAGCATAACTGGAGGCTCTAGAAAAAAGAAAAGGAGATAAGAGAAAACCAAAAAATTACCTTAAGGAATAAAAGCTGTGCACATCCAAATTTCAACTGAAAATATTAATCTACACATCTAAGATGCTCAGTAAACTTCAATTAAAAAGTTGAAAAAGACCATATCTAGAAACATGAGTAATTAAAAGTAAGGACAGTAAATGTTAGCAAATACAAACAAATATATAAGAAAAGATGAAGAACATTGGTACATAGGTAAACATAAAATGCAATATGAATATATTTTTGCTGGTAATTCTTATTTTCCCTGATTTCATTTCAAAGAAGTTGTAAAAAGCAAAATTGTAATGATGTACTAAAAAGCTTATAATGTATCAATCCCAACATCCCTGTGCTATGATGAAACTGCCCTTCTCAGTCACAGTGGCCTCATTCCCAGCATGGTGGGACCCTCCCTCAGGGGAACAGCATAAACCATTACCCACACTGTTTCTGCTGGAGAGTTCTGCAGAGCCTCAGCTCTGGTTGCAGTGGTGAAAGGTCTTGTTTCACAAGGAGATCAAAACATACCTAGTTAAAACTTGCCACATTCAGATCAAGTACCAAACACTACATATAGCAGGCAAGGAGAGCCTCTGAAGATGACTGGTCTGAAGGATAGAGCAGCAAAAACACAACAGCACAGTACGTGCAACACACACCAGAGACATTCACTGAAGTGGCAGGTCATGGAAACTGTATCACCTCTTATTTATAAGACCATTACTTTGAGTAGTAAGAGACATAACTGACGTTCCTAACCCAGAAAAAGCAGAGATTTAGACTAAATGCAAAGATGGAGGAATTTACCCTAAACAAAAGAAGATAAGGCCATAACCAGATTTTGAAATAAAACATATATAAGTAACATGACTGATGGAGAAATTAAGGCAACTATAATAAGAATTCTTACTGGGCTTGAAAAAAATAGAAGACATCAATGAGATGAAAACCACAGAGATAGAAATTAAAAAAGAAACAATCAGAGATGAATAATGCAATAACAGGATTAGAAACATGATTGGTACAATGAAAAGCAGACTAGAATAAGCAAAAGAATAAATTAATGACCTAGAAGTCAAAGTAATGGAGGCAATGAAGCTGAACAAAAAAAGAGAGAATAATTATGCAACAAGAGAATAGCTTAGGGAACTCAGTGACCCCACCAAACATAATAACATTCATATTATAGGAATCCAAAAAGAATAAGGGATAGAAAAGTGATCGAAAATTTATTTGAATAAATAAAAGCTGAAAATATCTCTAATTTGATGAAAGAAACATGTACCTAAATCCAAGAGGCACAGAGAACTACCATCAAAATTAACAAAAGCAGGCAAATATTTGTAATTAACTTTGCAAAAATAGTGATAAAGAAAAAATCATGGGCACCTGGGTGTCTCATTGAGTGTCTGCCTTTGGCTCAGGTAATGATCCTGGGATCCTGGGATCAAGTACCACATCAGACTCCCCATGGGAATACTGCTTCTCCCTCTGTCTATGTCTCTACCTTTCTCTCTCTCAGGCTCTCAGGAATAAATAAATAAAATCTTTAAAAAAATAAAAAATAAAAAAAAATCTTAAAAGCATAACGACAAAAGAAATTCTTATCTTACAAGGGAAGAACTATAGACTAGTTGGAAATTTCTCCACAGAAGCTTTACAAGCCAGAAGAGTGGTATGATAAATTCAATATGCTGAGTGTAAAAAATCTATAGCCAAGAATACCCTATTCAGCAAGGTTATCATCAAGAATATTAGTAGAAATTAAAAGTTTTCCAGAGGGGTACCTGGGTGACACAGGGGTTGAGCCTCTGGATTTAGCTCAGGGCATGATCCCAGAGTCCTGGGATCAAGTCCCACATTGGGATTCCCACAGGAAGGCTGCTTCTTCTTCTGCCTATGTCTCTACCTTTCTTTCTGTTTGCCTCTCATGAATAAATAAGTAAATTCTATAAAAAAATAAAAGTTCCCCAGAAAAACGAAAACTGAGGGAATTTGACCACTAAACTAGCACTGAAAGAAATATTAAAGGGGCCTCTTAAAGTACAAAGGAGAGACCAGAAGTAACAAAGACAAGAAAGGATTTGAGAAAATTTCCAGAAACACAGACGGAAGTAATAAAATAGCAATAAATACATATCTACCCATAATTACTTTGAATGTGAACTGATTAAATGTTCCAATCAGTGGGGGAGGGGCAAGATGGCGGAAGAGTAGGGTCTCCAAATCACCAGTCCCCACCAAATTATATAGATACCCTTCAAATTATCCTGAAAATCTACGAATTCAGCCTGAGATTTAAAGAGAGAACAGCTGGAATGCTACAGTGAGAAGAGTTCGCGCTTCTATCAAGGTAGGAAGACGGGGAAAAAGAAATAAAGAAACAAAAGGCCTCCAAGGGGGAGGGGCCCCGTGAGGAGCCTGGCTAAGTCCCGGTCGAGTGTCCTCAGGACAGGAAACCTCCCTCCCGGAGAAGCAAGAGCTGCACCAATCCTCCCGGAGCAGAAAGGCCTCACAGGGAGTTGGAGCAGGACCCCAGGAGGGCAGGGATGCCCTCAGGCTCCGTGGGACAAAACAGAGCAACTGCGCCCCGGGGAGAGTGCTCCGAGCTCCCTAAAGGGCTGCAGCTCCGGGACCCACTGACCCGGGAGCAGCTCGGAGGGGCTCGGGCAGAGAAAGAGGCTCCGTGTGGAGGGGACTGCACAGCTCTGGGAGCAGCTCTGAGGGTCTCGGGCGGCGGCTCCACAGAGGGGGCTGCACCACCAGGAGCATGAATCCAACAGCCCAGGCCCAGGAGCACGTGGCCCCAGGACACAGACCAGGATCCAGCCTCCCCCAGGGCAGGCAGAGGCCTGAAGGGCCCAGGACCACAAGGCCGCTCCTGCCCCCAGCTGAGCAGATCAGCGGCCCCGCCCGTGGAGCATCCAGGCCCTACAAGACGGAGAGCTCCATACTTAACTGCCAGAGCAGAATCCAGAGCTCCACAGCTGGCTGCCACCACGGCGGTTGTTCCTCCTGGGGCCTCACGCGGTAAACAACTCCCACTGAGCCCTGCACCAGGCAGGGGACAGAGCAGTTCCCCAAAGGACTAACACCTGAAAATCAGCACAACAGGCCCCTCCCTCAGAAGACCAACTAGACAGACAAGTTCCAGGGGAAGTCAAGGGACTTAAAGTACACAGAATCAGAAGATGCTCCCCCATGTATTTTTTTTTTTTTTGCTTTTCGATTTGTTTGCTTCCCCACCCCTTTTTTATCTTTCTTTCTTTTTATTTCCCTTTTTCTTCTTTTTTCTTTTTTTCTATCTTTTTTCTTTTTTCTTTTTCTCTTTTCTTTCCTTCTTTCTCTCCTCTCTTTTTCGCCTTTTCCAATACAACTTGTTTTTGGCCACACTGCACAGAGCAAAATGACTAGAAGGAAAACCTCACCAAAAAAGAATCAGAAACAGTCCTCTCTCCCACAGAGTTACAAAATCGGGATTACAATTCATTGTCAGAAAGCCAATTCAGAAGCACTATTATAAAGCTACTGTCAGCTCTAGAAAAAAGCATAAAGGACTCAAGGGACTTCATGACTGCATAATTTAGATCCAATCAGGCAGAAATTAAAAAACAATTGAATGAGATGCAATCCAAACTAGAAGTCTTAATGACGAGGCTTAACGAGGTGGAAGAACGAGTGAGTGACATAGAAGACAAGTTGATGGCAATGAGGGAAACTGAGGAAAAAAGAGACAAACAATGAAATGACCATGAGGATAGATTAAGGGAAATAAAAGACAGCCTGAGGAGGAAAAACCTACATTTAATTGAGGCTCCCGAGAGCGCTGAAAGGGCCAGAGGGCCAGAATATGTATTTGAACAAATCCTAGCAGAAAACGTTCCTAATCTGGGAAGGGAAACAGGCATTCAGATCCAGGAAATAGAGAGATTCCCTGCTAAAATCAATAAAAACCGTTCAACACCTTGACATCTAATAGTTAAGCTTGCAAATTCCAAACATAAAGAGAAGATCCTTAAAGCAGCAAGAGACAAGAAATCCCTGACGTTTATGGGGAGGAGTATTAGGGTAACAGCAGACCTCTCCACAGAGACCTGGCAGGCCAGAAAGGGCTGGCAGGATATATTCAGGGTCCTAAATGAGAAGAACATGCAACCAAGAATACTTTATCCAGCAAGGCTCTCATTCAGAATGGAAAGAGAGATAAAGAGCTTCCAAGACAGGCAGGAACTGAAAGAATATGTGACCTCCAAACCAGCTCTGCAAGAAATTTTAAGGACGACTCTTAAAATTGCCCTTTAAGATGAACTTCAGTGGAATAATCCACAAAAACAAGGACTGAATAGATATCATGATGACACTAAACTCATATCTGTGAATAGTAACTCTGAACGTGAATGGGCTTAATGGCCCCATCAAAAGGCGCAGGGTTTCAGACTGGATAAAAAAGCAGGACCCATCTATTTGCTGTCTACAAGAGACTCATTTTAGACAGAAGGACACCTACAGCCTGAAAATAAAAGGTTGGAGAACGATGTACCATTCAAATGGTACTCAAAAGAAAGCAGGAGTAGCCATACTTATATCAGATAAACTAAAATTTACCTCGAAGACTGTAATGAGAGATGAAGAGGGACACTATATCATACTTAAAGGATCTATCCAACAAGAGGACTTAACAATCCTCAATATATATGCCCCGAATGTGGGAGCTGCCAACTATTTAAATCAATTAATAACCAAAGTGAAGAAATACTTTGATAATAATACACTTATACTTGGTGACTTCAATCTAGCTCTTTCTATACTCGATAGGTCTTCTAAGCACAACATCTCCAAAGAAACGAGAACTTTAAATGATACACTGGACCAGATGGATTTCACAGATATCTACAGAACTTTACCACCAAACTCAACTGAATACACATTCTTCTCAAGTGCACATGGAACTTTCTCCGGAATAGACCACATACTGGGTCATAAATCGGGTCTGAACCGCTACCAAAAGATGGGGATCATCCCCTGCATATTCTAAGATCATAATGCCTTGGAATTATAACTAAATCACAACAAGAAGTTTGGAAGGACTTCAAACACGTGGAGGTTAAGGACCATCCTGCTCAAAGATGAAAGGGTCAACCCGGAAATTAAGGAAGAATTGAAAAGATTCATGGAAACTAATGAGAATGAAGATACAACCGTTCAAAATCTTTGGGATGCAGCAAAAGCAGTCCTGAGGGGGAAATACATCGCAATACAAGCATCCATTCAAAAACTGGAAAGAACTCAAATACAAAAGATAACCCTACACCTAAAGGAGCTAGAGAAAAAACAGCAAATAGATCCTACACCCAGCAGAAGAAGAGAGCTAATAAAGATTCGAACAGAACTCAACAAAATCGAGACCAGAAGAACTGTGGAACAGACCAACAGAACCAGGAGTTGGTTCTTTGAAAGAATTCATAAGATAGATAAACCATTAGTCAGCCTTATTAAAAAGAAGAGAGAGAAGACTCAAATTAATAAAATCATGAATGAGAAAGGAGAGATCACTACCAACACCAAGGAAATACAAACGATTTTAAAAATATATTATGAACAGCTTTACGCCAATAAATTAAGCAATCTAGAAGAAATAGATGCATTCCTGGAAAGCCACAAACTACCAAAACTGGAACAGGAAGAAATAGAAAACCTGAACAGGCAAAAAACCAGGGAGGAAATTGAAGCAGTCATCAAAAACCTCCCAAGACACAAGAGTCCAGGGCCAGATGGCTTCCCTGGGGAATTCTATCAAATGTTTAAAGAAACTATACCTATTCTACTAAAGCTGTATGGAAAGATAGAAAGAGATGGAGTACTTCCAAATTCCTTCCATGAGGGCAACATCACCTTAATTCAAAATCAGACAAAGACCCCACCATAAAGGAGAATTACAGACCAATATCCCTGATGAACATAGATGCAAAAATTCTCAACAAGATACTAGCCAATAGAATCCAAGAGTACATTAAGAAAATTATTCACCATGACCATGTAGGATTTATCCCCGGGACAGAAGGTTGGTTCAACACTTGTAAAAAAATCATTGTGATTCGTCATATCAGCAAGAGAAAAACCAAGAACCATATGATCCTCTCATTAGATGCAGAGAAAGCATTTGACAAAAGACAGCATCCATTCCTAATCAAAACTCTTCAGAGTGTAGGGATGGAGGGAACATTCCTTAACATCTTAAAATCCATCTACGAAAAGCCCACAGCAAATATCATTCTCAATGGGGAAGCATTGGGAGCCTTTCCCCTAAGATCAGGAACAAGAGAGGGATGTCCAGTCTCACCACTGGTATTCAACATAGTACTGAAAGTCCTAGCCTCAGCAATAAGAAAACAAAAAGACATTAAAGGCATTCAAATTGGCAAAGAAGAAGTCAAGCTCTCCCTCGTCGCCAATGACATGATACTCTACATAGAAAACCCAAAATCCTCCACCCCAAGATTTCTAGAACTCATACAGCAATTTGGTAGCGTGACAGGATACAAAATCAATGCCCAGAAATCAGTGGAATTTCTATACACTAACAATGAGACTGAAGAAAGAGAAATGAAGGAGTCAATCCCATTTACAATTGCACCCAAAAGCATAAGATACCTAGGAATAAACCTAACCGAAGAGGTAAAGGATCTATACCCTAAAAACTATAGAACACTTCTTAAAGGAATTGAGGAAGACACAAAGAGATGGAAAAATATTCCATGCTCTCATGGATTGGGAGAATTAATATTGTGAAAATGTCAGTTACCCAGGGCAATTTACACGTTTAATGCAATCCCTATCAAAATACCATGGACTTTTTTCAGAGAGTTTTAAGTTTATTTTAAGACTTGTGTAGAATCAGAAAAGACCCCCGAATAGCCAGGGGAATATTAAAAAAGAAAACCATAGCTGGGGGCATCATGATGCCATATTTCAGGTTGTACTACAAAGCTGTGGTCAGGAAGACAGTGTGGTACTGGCACAGAAACAGACAGATAGATCAATGGAACAGAATAGAAAATCCAGAAGTGGACCCTCAACTTTAGGGTCGTCTAATATTCGATAAAGGAGGAAAGACTCCCCCCCCCAAAAAAGGAGGAAAGACTATGCATTGGAAGAAAGACAGTATCTTCAATAAATGGTGCTGGGAAAATTGGACATCCACATGCAGAAGAATGAATCTAGACCACTCTCTTTCACCATACACAAAGATAAACTCAAAATGGATGAAAGATCTAAATGTGAGACAAGATTCCATCAAAATCCTAGAGGAGAACAGAGGCAACACCCTTTTTGAACTCAGCCCCATTAACTTCTTGTAAGATACATCCAGGAAGGCAAAAGAAACAAAAGCAAAAATGAACTATTGGGACTTCATCAAGATAAGGAGCTTTTGCACAGCAAAGGATACAGTCAACAAAACTAAAAGACAACCTACAGAATGGGAAAAGAAAATTCCAAATAACATATCAGATAAAGGGCTAGTTTCCAAGATCTATAAAGAACTTATTAAACTCAACACCAAAGAAACAAACAATCCAATCATGAAATGGGCAAAAGACATGAAGAGAAATCTCACAGAGGAAGACATAGACATGGCCAACATGCACATGAGAAAATGCTCTGCATCACTTGCCATCAGGGAAATACAAATCAAAACCACAATGAGATACCACCTCACACCAGTGAGAATGGGGAAAATTAACAAGGCAGAAAACCACAAGTGTTGGAGAGGATGCGGAGAAAAGGGAACCCTCTTACACTGTTGGTGGAAGTGTGAACTGGTTCAGCCATTCTGGAAAACTGTGTGGAGGTTCCTCAAAGAGTTAAAAATAGACCTGCCCTACGACCCAGCAATTGCACTGTTGGGGATTTACCACAAAGATACAAATGCAATGAAATGCCGGGACACATGCACCCCGATGTTTCTAGCAGCAATGTCCACAATAGCCAAACTGTGGAAGGTGCCTCGGTGTCCATCAAAAGGTGAATGGATAAAGAAGATGTGGTTTATGTATACAATGGAATATTACTCAGCCGTTAGAAAGGAGAAATACCCACCATTTCCTTCAACATGGATAGAACTGGAGGGTATTATGCTGAGTGAAGTAAGTCAATCGGAGAAGGACAAACATTATATGTTCTCATTCATTTGCGGAATACAAATAATAGTGTAAGGGAATATAAGAGAAGGGAGAAGAAATGTGTGGGAAATATCAGAAAGGGAGACAGAATATAAAGACTCCTAACTCTGGGAAGGGAACTAGGGGTGGTGGAAGAGGAGGAGGGTGGGGGGTGTGGTGAATGTGTGATGGGTACTGAGGGGGGCACTTGACGTGATGAGTACTGGGTGTTATTCTGGTTTTGGTAAATTGAACAGCAAAAAAATAAATTTATTAAAAATAAAAAATAAAAAAATTTAAAAAATGTTACAATCAAAAGACAGAGTGTCAAAATGGACAAAAAAAAAAAAAAAAAAACGCCCACCTGTATGCTACCTACAAGAGACTCTATTTTAGGCCTTACACACTTGCAGATTAAAAGTGATAGAATGGGGCAGCCCTGGTGGCTCAGCAGTTTAGCGCCGCCTTCAGCCCAGGGAGTGGTCCTGGAGACCCGGTATCAAGTCCCACATTGGGCTCCCTGCATGGAGCCTGCTTCTCCCTCCGCCTGTGTCCCTGCCTCTGTCTATGTATCTCATGCATAAATAAATAAAATCTTTAAAAAATAAAAATAAAAAAATAAAAGTAATGGAATGAAGAAATGTTTGTTATGCAAATGGATGTCACAGTAGCATTACTTATTTTGGAAATACTGTACTTTAAAATGAAGACAGGAGACAAACAAGAGCACCATATAATAATAAAGGAGACAATAGAACAAGAACTAAATATTGTAAATATTTATGCACCCAACATAGGAGCGCCCAAATATGTAAAACAACTGATTACAATCATAAAGGAACAAATAGATAATAATAAAATAGTAGTAGGGTATTTTAACACCATACTTGCAGCAATGGACAGCTCAGGAAAACAGAAAATAAACAAGGAAACAATGGCATTGAATGACACACTGGAACAGATGGACTTAACAGATATATTCAGAACATTGCATTCTAAAACAGCAAGACACACATTAATGTACACATGAAACATTCTCATAATAGATCATATATTAAGTCACAAAATAGGCCTCAACAAATACAAAAACATTGAAGTTATACCATGCAACTTTTCAGACCACAAGGTTATGAAACTAGAAGTCAACAAGAAAAAATCGGGAAAGATGACAAATATATGGAGGTTATAATCCATGAGCTTGGAACATTTTCCCATCTCTGTGTCTTCCTCAATTTCTTTCAGAAGTGTTGTGTAGTTTTTAGGGTATAGATCCTTTACCCCTTTGTTTAGGTTTATTCCTAGGTATCTTATGCTTTGGGGTGCAATTGTAAATGGGATTGACTCCTTCATTTCTCTTTCTTCAGTCTCATTGTTAGCGTATATAAATGCCACTGATGTGTGGGACTTGATTTTGTATCCTGCCACACTGCCAAATTGCTGTATGAGTTCTAGAAATCTTGGGGTGGAGGCTTTTGGGTTTTCCATGTTTCATGTCATCTACAAAGTGGGAGAGTTTGACTTCTTCTTTGTCAATTTGAATGCCTTTTATTTATTTAGCAGCAGCAATCAGTCTGAATCCTGAGGCTAGGACTTCTAGTACTATGTTGAATAACAGTGGTGAGAGTGGACATCCCTCTCATGTTCCTGGTCTTAGGGGAAAGGCTGTCAGGTTTTCCCCATTGAGAGTGATATTGGCTGTGGGCTTTTCGTATATGGCTTTTAAGATGCTGAGGAATGTTCCCTCTATCCCTGCACTCTGAATAGTTTTGATCAGGAATGGAAGCTGTATTTTGTCAAACGCTGTCTCTGCATCCATTGAGAGGGTCATATGGTTCTTGTTTTTTCTCTTGTTTGTTATGATGTATCATGTTGATTGCTTTGTGAGTGTTGCACCAACCTTGCATCCCAGGAATAAACCCAACTTGGTCATGGTGATTAATCCTGTTAATGTACTGTTGGATCCTATTGGCTAGTATCTTGTTGAAAAATTTTGGATCTGTGTTCATCAACGATATTGGTCTATAATTCTCCTTTTTGGTGGGGTCTCTCTCTGGTTTTGGACTCAAGGTTAATACTGGCCTTATAAAACGAGTTTGGAAGTATTCTCTCCCTTTCTATCCTGTGAAACAGCCTTAGTAGAATAGGTATTATTTCTTCTTTAAAAGTTTGATAGAATTCCCCTGGGAAGCGAACTTGCTCTGGACTTTTGTGTCTTGGGAGGTTTTTTATGACTGTTTCAATTTCCTCGCTGTTTATTGGCCTGTTCAGGTTTTCTGTTTCTTCTTCTTCCAGGTTTGGTAAGTTGTGGTTTTCCATATATGAATCCATTTATTCTAAATTCCCTAATTTTTGGCATATACCTGATCATAATACATTTTTAAAATCATTTGTATTTCCTTGATATTGGTTGGGATCTCTCCTCTTTCATTAATGATTTTATTAATTTGAGTCTTTTCTCCTTTCTTTATAATGAGGCAGTCTACTGGTTTATCTATCTTATTAATTCTTTCAAAGAACCAACTCCTGGTTTTGTTAATCTGTTCCACAGTTCTTCTGGTCTCTATTTCATTGAGTAGTGCTCGATTCTTTATTAACTCTCTTCTTCTGCTTGGTGTAGGTTTTATTCGCTGTTCTTTCTCTAGTTCCATTAGGTGCAAGGTTAGCTTGTGTATTTGAGTTTCTTTCCAATTTTTTGAGAGATGCTTGTATTGCAATGTATTTCCCTCTTAGGACTGTTTTTGCAGCATCCCAAAAATTTTGAATGGTCGTATCTTCATTCTCATTAGTTCCCATGAATCTTCTTACTTTTCTAATTTCCTGGTTGACTCATTCATCTTTTAGCAGGATGCTATTTAACCTCCTTGTGTTTCAGTTTCCTCCAAAATTCCTCTTGTGACTGAGTTCTAGTTTAAAAGGATTGTAGTCTGAAAATATGCAGGGGACAATCCCAATCTTTTGGTATCTGTTGAGTTTATTTGTGTCCCAGTATGCGGTCTATTCTGGAGAAATTTCCATGTGTACTTGAGAAGAATGTGTATTCAGTTGTGTTTGGATGTAAAGTTTTGTAATTATCTGTGAAATCCATCTGGTCTAGTGTATCATTTAAATCCCTTGTTTCTCTGGTGATGTTGGGCTTATACAATCTGTCATTTGCAGAAAGTGCTGTATTGAAGTCTTCTACTATTAGGGTATTATTAACTAGTATGTCTTTACTTTGATTATTAATTGATTGATAAACTTAGCTCCCACATTAGAGGCATAAATATTCATGATTGTTAGGTCTTATTGTTGGATACATGATACATTAATTATGATATAGTGTCTCTCTTCATCTCTTACTACAGTCTTTGGGATGAACTTTAATTTTCTGATATGAGGATTGCTACTCCAGCTTTCTTTTGAGGACCTTTTGAATCGTAAATGGTTCTCCGACCTTTCATTTTCTGGCTGGAGGTGTCTTTAGGTCTCAAATGAGTCTCTTGTAGACAGAAAATAGATGAGTCTTGTTTTTTTATCCAGTCTGAAACTCTGTGTCTTTGATAGGATTATTTACCCCATTCATGTTCAGAGTATCTACTGAAAGATATGAATTTATTGTCATCATAATACATATTCAGTTCCTGTATTTGTGGATTATTTCTTTGGGCTTCCTCTTTCTTTTACAGGCTCCCCCTTAATATTTCTTGCAGAGCTGGTGTGGTGCTCCCGTATTCTTTCAGTTTCTGCCTATATTGGAAGCTCTTTATCTCTCCTTCTATTCTGAATGAGAGCCTTGCTGGATAAAGTATTCTTGACTGCATTTTATTCTCATTTAGGACCCTGAGTATATCCTGCCAGCCCTTTCTGGCTTGCTAGATCTCTGTGGAGAGGTCTGCTGGTAATCTAATAAATCTCCCCACATAAGTTAGGGATCTCTTGTCTCTCACTGCTTTAAGGATTTTCTCTTTATCTTTGGAATTTGCAAGTTTCCCAATAAAATGTTGAGGTGTTGAATGGTTTTTATTGATTTGGTGGGGGGGGACTTCTCTATGTCCTGGATCTGAATGCCTATTTTCCTCCCCAAATTAAGGATACTCCCAGCTATGATTGGTTCAAATATGCTCTCTAGCCCCCTCTCCCTCTTGGTGCTCTCTGGAACTCCAATTATATGTAGATTTTCCCTTCTCAGGCTATCATTTATTTCCCTTAACCTTTCCTAATTGTCTTTTTTTTTTTCTTCTTTCTTCAGCTTCCTTCTGTGTCATCAACTTGTCTTCTATGTAACTCACTCTTTCTTCCACCTCATTAATCCACGTCATTAGGACCTCCAGTTTGGATTGCATGTCATTCAATTTAATTGAAAATTAAATTTTTAATTTTTGATTTTTGTTTTTTAATTTTGGCCTGATTAGATCTCAATTCTGCAGTCATTAAGTCGCTTGAATCCTTCATGCTTTTTTCCAGAGCCACCAGTAGCTTTACAATTGTGCTTCTGAAATGGCTTTCTGATATCGAATTGTAATCCAAATTCTGTAACTCTGTGGCAGAGTACAGTTTCTGATTCTTTCTTTTGTGGTGAGTTCTTCTTCCTAGCCATTTTGCTTAGTGCAGAGTGACTGTATGAGTTGGCTGAGTCAAGAATCACAACCACAACCTAAGTAAATTTCACCCTAGATATTTCTGCTGAGGTCAGAGACTGGAAATTGAAAACAAAGATTAGAACAAAATAAAACAAAAGGACCACTAAAGTAAAAAACCAAGTTTAAAACAAAGTTGTAAAGAATAAAACCCCAAGAAGCCCGAAGAAGACGAAAAAAAGAAAAGAAAAGAGAAAATAGCAAAAGTAAAGAGAAAAAAGAAAAAAAGCAGGAGTGACTGGGTGATGGGGGTGGTACAAAGTTGTAGTGGACAGAGAATGTCGTCTACTTGAGCAGTCCTAGAGGGTTATCCTCTAGGTTCTGAATATATTAAGTTCTGTATGTTAGAAGATGCTCATTTCCAAACTTATATAAAACTGAAATACTTCTAGAGAGCCCCACCATTGACCACAAAAACATAAATGAGATAAAAGAGGAGGGTAGAATGGAAATGAAGAGAGAATATAATCTCACAGAATAAACCAGCATGGCATACCACTTCATTCTGGGTGCATGCTGGTCATGTTTTAGAAGGCATTAACTTCTACGATTGTAGAACAAAATGAGGCAGAGAAAACAAAAAAACACAAAAATTAAAAAAAAAACATATCTTGTGTATCTTCCAAATTAAGTTGAATATGTTGAAGGGAATCTAGAAGTGGAAAATATATCTAAGACCTGTAATTATAGAAATATGAAAGTCAAAAAGGAAGAAACTTAAAAATGAAGAGGTGGTAAAATATTGTAGTTAAGGTGGGAAAAGAGAAAACAGAGATTTATACTCTGATATGAAACCGAGCTTTGCTGGAAAAAGGAACAAAAAAGGATGCCTACCCTCTAGTTCTATATCCTGTAAATCCTTCGACTTCCCCTGGAGCTTTTCAGCCCTGCTTGATCCAGCAGTTGCACTTCCCCTCTTCTTACAGCTGGTCTTCTGGGTGAGGGTGTGCTGTGCTAATTCTCAGGTGTGGGTACCTGTGGAAGCTGCCCCACCCCCTGCCAGGGGCACGGATCAGTGGGAGCTGTTTATCCTGTGAGGTCTTTGTTCCTAGGTGGCCCGCCTCTCCCAGGCACAAGGTGAAACAAGATGGAGAAACAATGACTGTGGTCAGATTTCCAGCTCTAGGGATCCCTGGGTGGCGCAGCGGTTTGGCGCCTGCCTTTGGCCCAGGGCACGATCCTGGAGACCCGGGATCGAATCCCACATCGGGCTCCCGGTGCATGGAGCCTGCTTCTCCCTCTGACTGTGTCTCTGCCTCTCTCTCTCTCTGTGTGTGTGACTATCATAAAAAAAAAAAAAGATTTCCAGCTCTAGAGTCAGCTCCTCCCTAGCTCCCCCCTAACGCAGTCTCCCAGTCTGCAGGGGCCTAGATGCTCCCTGAGCCAGTGTGGGTGCACTGATCTGCACAGCTTGGAGGCGCCCAGTGGTGGGAGAATTTTTGCTGTCCTGTGCCCTGTTTCCATCTGTACTAGGGGAGTGCTGGATTGTGGGCTGTGTCCACTCAGGCGCCCTGGGATAGGGGGCCCTGTGCTGCTGGAACCGTGCTCCCAGAGTGCATGGCTCCCGAAAGCAGCAGGGCACAGACACCTCCATCTGGAACCACCCGCCTAACCAACTGGCTTCTCCCAAATGCCCTGCCAAGTGCTCAGTCCAGCCTTTTACCAAGATCGTTCCGTCTGTGGTGCACTTTCCCCAGGGCACACTTCCTCTATTAATGACTCCAGTGAAGCTGGAGGCTTCACTGCCCCTCCTGCAATTCTGCCTCATTTCCCTGCTAAGCGCTTTTCTGTCAGGGAAGAATCTGGTGAGGTTTTTGTAAAGTTCCTGCTTCTCTGGGGCTGAGCTTTCCTGTCCTGGAGGCTTTTACCTCTGGCCTTAGATGGGCTCCTCGCAGTGCCCCTCCCCCACTTAATTCTTTTTATTTTATTTTTTTACGCCTTCCTACCTTATTAGAAGTGAAAACCCTTCTCTCTGTAGCGTTCAGGCTGTTCTGTCTCTAAATATCAGGTCAGATTCATAGGTGTTCAAGATGGTTTGAAAGTTATCTAGGTAAGTTGGCAGAGCCAGGTGAGTTGAGGACCCCTACTCCTCTGCCATCTTTTCCCACCTCTCTATATGCAAGTAAATATTTGTAGATTTGTATTAGCCAATGGTTCTTTATATACAAGTAAATTACAAATGAAAACAAAAATAGATACATTGAACTTCATCAAAATTAGAAACTTTCATTCTTCAAAGAACACCATCAAGAAAGTAAAAATTTAAACCACTCAGCCATTAGAAACGACAAATACCCAGCATTTGCTTCGACGAGGATGGAACTGGAGAGTATTATGCTGAGTGAAATAAGGCAGTCGGAGAAAGACGAACATTATATGGTCTCATTCATTTGGGGAATATAAAAAATAGTGAAAAGGAATAAAGGGGAAAGGAGAAAAAATGAGTGGGAAATATTAGACAGGGAGACAGAACATGAGAGACTCTTAACTCTGGGAAACGAACAAGGGGTGGTGGAAAGGGAGGTGTGGGGGGGTGACTGGGTGAGGAGCACTGAGGGGGGCACTTGATGGGATGAGGACTGGGTGTTACGCTATATGTTGGCAAATTGAACTTGAATAAAAAAAATAAAAAATAATTTAAAAAACATAATGGGAGGAAATACTTGCTAATCATTAATGTAATAAGGAACTGGTATCCAGAAGATATAAAGAATTTTTATAGTTCTATATAAAAAAAAAAACATAAAATACCTCATTCAAAATTAGGCAATAATTTTGGATTGACATTTCACAAATGTATCTATATATATGGTTAATAAGCATATAAAATGTTAAATATAAGTCATTAAGGAAGTAAAAATTAAAACCACATTGGAGTTCCTTAGTCTTTTCTACTTAGGACAACCTGTTGTCCTCCATGGACCCATTCTCCAGTGGAACAAGCAAAGATAATCAATTAAAAAAAATTTAAAGTCCGTGGAAATCTCCTTAAGGACAAATGATAAATGAGGAAACATCTAGTGATGAAAATCAACGAAAAGCCAATAATTAAGCCAAATTCTGCAGCAGTTGGGCTAGAACCCATTTACTTTCTGTCCTCCCACAGCTCATCTTTGTGGAACATCCACTAGGCAAGTGTGGCCAAGAACACGAGAATAATTCTCCCATTAGCTTCCAATCAATTTTTACTGTATCAACAAGCGGTAAAGCCTGCCAGAATTTCTCATTAATTCTAATTCCAAGTGGAAAAGGCTACATTCTTCGTGAAGGCCAAGAAATTAGGATATCTCTTCTTCCACCCAACACCAGAAGCAAGAAATCTCAAGATTACTGGGGTTTTAATTGCCTACACTGAAGCTCATTGATATAAGCAAACTGAGATAATCAGAGACTGTGATCTCACTGAGCACTCAAAGAGTTGGCCCTAGAGGAGAAACAGTATATAAGGAAAAAGATCTCCAAAGTTCTCTTAAAAGAATGGAGCTTTATTTAAAACAGAATATGGGGAAGTTTAAAAATAAAGATACTCTTTAAAAACAAAATAATTCTTTTTCATTAAAAGCAACAAGCAAAATCATAGGTCAGCAAATTCACCAGAAAGAATCAGATAAAGAGACAGTTAAGAGTCCTCTTGGTGTCAAAACAAATATCAAAGACCAGCCTCAAAATCTACCCTCACCTTAACATAATTGGATTTAACTACTGAGTAGGTTGTTTGAGTGCATTGTCAAAAACGATAGAGCAATCAACCAGTAGTTGATGGAGCTTAATGGGCAGAATGTAATATCAAATTGGAAAAAACAGCTTAAAAGAGGTATCTGAAAAAGAAATAGTCAAGAAAGCCCACCTAAAAGTTACTGTCATACTGGAGTAATAGTACACACACCCAGGGTTGCATGTTGCAAAAAAATAACAACAAAATCTTCACATCATGGGGGAAATAGATTTTACTAAAATATACTCATGATGTCACAAAACAAATAAGAAAGCAAAGAGCAACAATAGCAAGACCCAGAGAAAATAGTAGGAAAATTAGTATCTAGAGTTGTTATAACATATTGCCTATAAGCTCTAGTTTAAAAAAAAAAAACAACTAGTTAAAAAAAAAAACCAAGATGAGCAAAGAAACAGGAATATTTAACCAATACAAAGGGGAAAAAAGCAATAGAAACTGCCTTTAGGAGCGAACAAATATTAATTCTAACAAATGAAGACTTCAAAATAACCATCCTGTGTTTAAAAAATAAATAACATTATGCTGAAGAGGACCGCAGACCTTGGGGCCTGCACAAGAAAGGTGAGCCCTCAACATTTGGTTTTGAAAACCAAAGGGGAGTACTTTTAAGAGAACCACAGAACTGTACGGAATGGAGAACTTGAACAAATTAATAACAAGAAAATATACAGAGTAAAAAAAAAATCTCACTAGAAAAGTAAAATATAGAGTAAATATAGTGGGCTTATCATCAATAAACCTAGCTTGAATGTCTAAAGACAAAAGAAGTAAAATTAACAAAAATCATAATAGTGAAGAGATATTTAAGAAGATATAAAATATGATGCCAAAAATAAGAAATGTGGGATAAGGGAGAAAAAAGGTAGAGTTTTATGATTGATCCTATGTTACAATAGACTAAAAATGGACTTTTATAGGAAAATATGTGTGAACCTCAAAGTAACCATAAAGCAAAAACTAATAGCAAATACACAAAAGTAAATGAGAAAGGAATCTAAACAAAATACTAAAGAAAGTTTTCTCTCTTCTTTTTTTTAAAGATTTTTACTTATTCATGAGAAAGAGAGAGAGAGAGAGAGAGAGGAAAGAGAGAGAGGCAGAAACACAGGCAGAGGGAGAAGCAGGCTCCATACAGGGCGCCCCAAGAGGGACTCAATCCCAGGTCTCCAGGATCACACCCTGGTCTGAAGGTGGTGCTAAACCACTGAACTGCCTGGGCTGCCCTAAAGAAAGTTTTCAAACAAGAAAAAGAAAGAAAGGAAAAAAAACTGAAGAATCACAAAAACAACCACTAACAAAGTGGCAATAAGTGTATAACTATAAATAATTACTTTGAATGCAAGTGGACTAAATTCTTCAATCAAAAGACAGAGTGTTTGAATTGATAAAAAAGAAAGAAAGAAAACAAAAACAAGGCATCTAAATGCTACTGAAAAGAGACTAAGTTCAGAAGTACAGACACAAAAAGAGAGTAAGCTGGTATACTTATATCACACAAAATAGACTTTAATACAAAGGCTGTAATGAAAGACAAAGAAGAGCATTACATAATAAAGGTGACAATCAAGAAAGAAGATATAATATTTATAAATAAATAAGCATCAAACAAAAGAGCATCAAAAATATAAAGCAAATATTAACGGACCTATGGGAAAAAATAGAAATAATACAATAGTAGGGGACTTTAACAACCCGTTTACTTCAATGGATAGATCATTTAAACAGAATATCAATATCATTCACCTTAATGACACATTAGACCTGACGGCCTTAAGAAACATATATATAGAACAATTCATCCCAAAGCAGCAGAATACACATTCTTCTCAAATGCGCATGGAATGTCCTCCAGGATAGATCTATGGATTAGGAGAGACAAGTCTAAAACAATTTAACGAGATTGAAATCATGTCAAGCAGCCTTTCTGACCACAATGGTATGAAACTAGAAAAAGATTATAAAAAGAAAGATGGCGGAAGAGTCCCACCAACTTACCTAGGTAACTTTCAAAACAACCTGAACATCTATGAATTCAACCTGAGATTTAAAGCGAGAAAAGCCAGAATGCTACAGAGAGAAAAGTTTTTGCTTCTAGCAAGGTAGGAAGATGGAAAAAAAGTGAACAAATAAAAAAGAATAAAGTGGGGGAGGGTTCCCTCGAGAAGGTGAGCTAAAGCTGAGAGGCAAAGGCTCTGGGACAGGAAAGCCAAGCCCTAGAGAAGTGGAAACTTTAAAAATCTGCACTGGATTTTTCCTGGATGGAAAAGTGCTTAGCAAGGAAATTGAACAGAATAGCAGGACCTGTAATTTTCATTACAGCCAACAGAATTGTCTTCCCTCCATATTCCCTGAGTCACTAATAGAGGAAGTGTACCTCAGGGAAAGTGCACCACAAACCGTGGACAGATCTGGGTACAGGGCTGGAGCGCCGCAGCCCTTGGGGCATTTGGGAGAAGCCAGTCGGTTAGGTGGGCCGGCTCCAGACAGAGGTGGCTTTTCCCTGTTGCCTTAAGCAGCTGTGGACCCCTGGATCACAGTTCCAGCAGCACAGGGCCCCAGATCCCAGGGTGCCCAAGGGGACAAAGCCAGTGATCCTGCATTACCCCTGGGACAGGTGGAAGTGGGGAGGGCATAAAACATTGAGAACTCTTCTGCCACTGGACACCCTGCAAGCTGTGCAGATCAGAGCACCCACGCCTGCCCCTGGAGGATCTAGGCCAGTATGGACTGGGAGACTTCATTAATTACTAGTGGGGATCTGACTCCAGAGCTGGAAATCTGACCACATCCATTGTCGTTTTTCCTCCCTTTTTCACCTTCTAGCAGGGAGAGGCAGGGCCCCCAGGGAACAAAGACCTCACAGGAAGAAGCTCAAACTGAGCCTAGGACCCGGCAAGAGGCAGGCATTTCCACCCAGGCATACACACGTGAGAATCAGCATAGCAGACTGCTCCCCCAAAAGTAAAGCTTGAAGAACAGGGCAAGAGCAAGTTCTTGAACAAGCAACTCTGGAAAGCTCCAGGGGAAGTCAAGGCATTTATAGTATGCAGAATTAGAGGGAACCCCCCTTTTCTCCCTTTTTCCAGTACTTGTTTTTATATCAGACTAAAATTTTCCAATATTTTTCTATTTTCCCACCTTATCTACAATATTTTACCACCTCTTCATTTTTAAGTCTCTTCCTTTTTTACTTTCATATTTATACAATTACATCTCTTAGATGTATTTTCTAATTCTAGTGCTCAGTTTAATTTTGGGAGATACATGAGACATGTTTTTTCTTTTGTGTTTTTTGTTTTCTCTGCCTCGTTTTGTTCTACAATGGCAGAAGTTAATACCTTCTAAAATATGAACAGCATGCACCCAGAACCAAGTGGAATACCATGCTGGTTGATTCTGTGAGATTATATTCTCTCTTCATTCCCATTCTACCCCCATCTTTTATCTCGTTTATGATTTCATGGTCAATATTGGGGCTTTCTACAAGTATTGCTGGTTCACATAAATTTGAAACTCAGTATCTTCTAATGTACAGAACTTACTACACTCAGAACAAAAAGGATCACCCTCTAGCATGCCTCAGGTTGACTACATTCTCCCTCCACAACAGCTTCTTCACCGCCAACATTTCCCAGTCACCCCCAACTTTTTTCTCCTCTTTATTTTGGCTTTTTCTCTTCTTTTTTACTTTTTTCTTTTTATTCATCTTCTTTGGGATTCTTGGCCTTTTATTTTTTGCTACTTTGTTTTAAAATTGTTTTTCACTTTAGGGTCCTTTTGTTTGATTTTGTTCTGATCTTTGTTTTCATTTTCTGGTCTCTACCTTGTCAGAATCATCTAGGGTGAAATTTACTTAGGTCGTCGTTGATATTCTTCACTCACCCTACTCATGCAGCCACTCTGCACTGAGCAAAAAAACTAGAAGGAAGAATTAACCACAAAACAAACAGAAACAGTACTCTCTGCCACAGAGTTACAGAACTTGGATTACAATTCAATGTCAAAAAGCCAATTCAGAAGCACAATTGTAAAGCTACTGGTGGCTCTGGGAAAAAAGCATAAAGGATTCAAGAGACATCATGACTGCAGAATTTAGATCTAATCAGGCCGAAATTAAAAAGCAATTAAATGAGATGCAATCCAAACTGGAGGTCCTAACGAGGGTTAATGAGGTAGAAGAAAGAGTGAGTGACATAGAAGACAAGTTGATGGCATGGAAGGAAGCTGAGGAAAAAAGAGACAAACAATTAAAAGGCCTTAAGGAGAGGTTAAGGGAAATAAATGATAGCCTGAGAAGGAAGAATCTACATATAATTGGGGTTCCAGAAAACGTAGAGAGGGCCAGAGGGCCAGAAAGCATATTTGAGAAAAATCATATCTAAAAACATCCCTAATTTGGGGAGGGAAACAGGTATTGAGATCCAGGAGATAGAGAGGTCCCCCCCCCAAAATCAATAAAGACCGTTCAACACCTCGACATTTTATTGTGAAATTTGCAAATTCCAAAAATAAATAGAAAATCCTTGAAGCATTGAAAGACAAGAGATTCTTAACTTATATGGGGAGAAATATCAGATTAACAGCAGACCTCTCCACAGAGAGCTGGCAGGCCAGAAAGGGCTGGCAGGATATATTCAGGGTACTAAATGAGAAGAACATGCAGCCAAGAATACTTTATCGAAAATGCTGTCATTCAGAATAGGAGAGATAGCTTCCATGATAGGCAGAAACTGAAAGAATATGTGATCACCAAACCAGCTCTGCAAGAAATATTAAGGGGGATCATGCAAAAGAAAGTGGAAGACAAAAGAAATAATCCACAAAAACAGGAACTGAATAGGTATTACAATGACACTAAATTCATGTATTTCAGTAGTTACTCTGAATGTGAATGGGCTAAATGATCCCATTAAAAGACGCAGGATTTCAGACTGGATAAAAAACCAAGGCCCATCTATTTGCTGCCTAAAGAGATTCATTTTAGCCCTAAGGACACCTCCAGCCTGAAAATGAAAGGTTGGAGAACCATTTATCATTCAGATCATCCTAAAATGAAAGCTGGGGTAGTGATCCTTATATCACATGAATTAATGTTTATCCCACAGACTGTAGTAAGAGATGAAGATGGACAGTATATCAGACTTAAAGTGTCTATTCAACAAGAAGACGTCACAATCGTGAATATTTATGCCCCTAATGTCGGAGCTGCCAGGTATATCAATCAATAACCAAAATAAAGACATACTTCTATAATAATACACTAATAGTAGGAGACTTCAACTAGGCACTTCCTGCAAATGACAGATAGTTAAAGCACAACATCACCAAAGAAGCAAGGGATTCGGGCAGCCAAGGTGGCTCAGCGGTTTAGCGCTGCCTTCATCCCAGGGCCTGATCCTGGAGACCCGGGATCAAGTCTCATGCCAAGCTCCCTGCATGAAGCCTGCTTCTCCCTCTACCTAAGTCTCTGCTCCTCTCTCTCTCTCTCTCTGTCTCTCATGAATAAATAAATGAAATCTTTAAAAAAAAGACACAAGGGATTTAAATGATACACTAGACCAGATGGATTTCACAGATAATTACAAAACTTTACATCCAAACACAACTGAATACACATTCTTCTCAAGTGCACATGGGACTTTCTCCAGAATCAACCACACACTGGGTCACAAATCAGGTCTTACCAATACCAAAAGATTGGAATTGTCCCCAGCATGTTTTCAAACCATAATATTTTGAAACGTGAACTCAATCACAAGAAGAAATTTGGAAGAAACTCAAACATGTGGAGGTTAAAGAGCATCCTGCTAAAAGATAAAACGGTCAACCAGGAAATTGAGAAGAATTAAAAATATTCAGGAACACTAACGAAAATGAAGATACAACTTTCAAAATCTTTGGGATACAGCAAAAGCAGTCCTGAAAGGGAAATACACTGCAATACAAGCATCCCTTAAAAATTGGGAAAAAAACTCAAGTACACAATCTACCCTTGCACCTAAAGGAACTGGAGAAAAAAACAGCAAATAAAACCTACACCCAGCAGAAGAAAGTTCATAAATATTGAAGCAGAGATCAATGAAATAGGGACCAGAAGAACTGTGGAGCAGTTTAACAAAACCAGGAGTTGATTCTTTGAAAGAATTAATAAGATACATAAACCAGTAGCCTGCCTCATTATAAAGAAAGGAGAAAAGACTCAAATTAATAAAATCATGAATAAAAAAGGAGAGATCACAACCAATACCAAGGAAATACAAACAATTTTAAAAACATATTATGAGCAGCTATACGCCAATAAATTAGGCAATCTAGAAAAAATGGATGCATTTCTTGAACACCACAAACTACCAAAACTAGAACAGGAAGAAATAGAAAACCTAACAGGCCAATAATCAGGGAGGAAATTTAAACAGTCATTAAAAACCTCCCAAGACACAAAAGTCCAGGGCCAGATGGCTTCCCTGGGGAATTCTATCAAACGTTTAAAGAAGAAACCATACCTATTCTACTGAAGCTGTTCTGAAAGATAGAAAGGGATGGAATAGTTCCAAACTCATTTTATGAGGCCAGCATCACCTTAATTCCAAAACCAGACAAAGAACCTACCAAAAAGGAGAATTATAGACCAATATCCCTGATGTCCAATTTTCCCAGAACCATTTACTGAAAAGACTGTCCATTTACCAGTGGATAGTCTTTCCTGCTTTGTCAAATATCTGTTGACCATAGAGTTGAGGGCCAATCTCTGGGTTCTCTATTCTGTTCGATTGATCTATGTGTCTGTTTTTATGCCAGTACACACTATCTTGATGGACATCCACATGCAGAAGAATGAAACTAGACCATTCTCTTACACCATACACAAAGATAAACTCAAAATGGATGAAAGATCTAAATGTAGACAAGAATCCATCAAAATCATAGAAGAGAACACAGGCAACACCCTTTTTGAACTTGGCCACAGCAACTTCTTACAAGATGCATCTATGAAGGCAAGGGAAACAAAGCAAAAATTAATTATTGGGACATCATCAAGATTAAAAGCTTCTGCACAGCAAAAGAAACAGTCAACAAAACTACAAGACACCCTAAAGAAAGGGAGAAGATATTTGCAAATGATCTATCAGATAAAGGACTAGTATCCAAGTTCTATAAAGAACTTATTAAACTCAACAGCAAAGAAACAAACAATCCAATCATGAAATAGGCTTTCCAATCATGAAATGGGTTTCTGTTCATGAAACATGAACAGAAATTTCACCAAAGAAGCCATAGACATGGCCAACAAGCACATGAGAAAATGCTCTGCAACACTTGCCATCAGGGAAATACAAATCAAAACTGCGATGAGATACCACCTCACATCAGTGAGAATGGTGAAAATTAACAAGCCAGGAAACAACAAATGTTGGAGAGGATGTGGAGAATGGGGAACCCTCTTGCACTGTTGGTGGGAATGTGAACTGGTACAGCCACTCTGGAAAACTGTGTGGAGGTTCTTCAAAGAGTTAAAAATAGAGGTACCCAGCAATTGCACTAGTGGTGATTTACCCCAAAGATGCAATGAAACGGCAGGACACCTGCACCCCAATGTTTATGGCAGGAGCCAAACTGTGGAAGGAGCCTTGGTGTCCATTGAAAGATGAATGGATAAAGAAGATGTGGTATATATATATACACACACACATACACACACAGACATACACACACAATGGAATATTTTTCAGCCATTAGAAATGACAAATACCCACCAGTTGCTTCCAGGAGGAAGGAACTGGAGGGTATTATGCTGAGTGAACTAAGTCAGAGAAGGACAAACATTATATGGTCTCATTCATTTGGGGAATATAAAAAATAGTAAAAGGGAATAAAGGGGAAAGGAGAGAAAATGAGTGGGAAATATCAGAGAAGGTGACAGAACATGAGAGACATCTAACTCTGGGAAATGATCAAGGGGTAGTGGAAAGGGAGGTGGGCAGGGGGATGGGGGTGCCTGGGTGATGCGCACTGAGGGGGGCACATGACCTGATGAGCACTGGGTGTTATGCTATATTTTGGCAAATCAAACTCCAATAAAAAATATACAAAAAAACCCTGCCTGTAGGAATCTACTCCAAAGGCATGCTTATATGTATGTGAAGTGATGAAATGTCCAGTGCAGTATAAATGAGAAAATGCTGAAAAAACATTCCAGCCAATAAGAAACATTTAAAGATTTAAATGTGATTTATGTGCACAATGAAATTCTAAACAGCTTTAAAAAATAATGAGGATACTATCTAGGGACTTATGGGGTAACCATTGGAAGGGAGAAGACAAAGCAATGTGCAGAGCAGCATAGACAATGGTTGAATATCTGTGCATAAAGTGGTGGTAGTAAATACACATATTTCCCCAGGTGTACATTAAGGATCTCTGGAAAATTACAATATTGGTAACATCAGTTCTATTACGGGAAAAAACACTAGATGTCTGGGAAAAAAAACAAGAAAGGGGACTTTGTACATTTTTACACCTTTTTCCACTTTTGTCTTTGAATACTTTAAATTTACTATCTACTCAAATAATTTATGCAATTTGAATTAAAATATTTTAAAAAAATAAAAAAGTGATTAACAATTGGATGCATCTCCAGATGATGAGAATCAGCACAAATCAATATAATATTTTAGAAATAGGATATCTTTCTTCCAATTGCCCCTACTTAACCTTGTGTAAGTTATTTCCCTTCACTTGACCTCAGTTTCTTCATTCTAGGTTGGACTGGATAACTTTAATGTCTCTTCTAGCCCTGACATTCTAGACCCCAATGATTTTACATACAGTTGTGGCTCAGCAGAAGCATTCATTTCTCTTTCAGAACCTTCTCAGTAAACCAGAGATCCTGCAGCATATAGGTATAGGCAGATCCTTAGGACTCATCTAGCCCCTTTTCTGAAGCCTGGACAGATGACTTTCTATAACATATCCTTGCTTTTCTCTAAGCTCCTTTAATAGGCAAATAAGTGCAGGACTCCTATTTTACCCCTGAGGTCTAATTGAGGACTCTTCTACTGCTTGAAGAATCTCCAATCTTCTTTTAATCTCAGTTGTGAACCCTGTATATGATTAAAGAGATTTTCCAAAATCTTGTTGAAGCTCTTTCTTCTACTTAGTCTTCTTAAGGTCCTATTTTCCAATCTTTTAGTCATATTCTTTCTTCCCTGCATGCTTCCCAGGAATGGTCTGGGAATCAGAAAATTGAGGGCTTAAATCCTGGCTCTACCACTAATTTTCTGGGTTATTATGAGGAGGTTATTTAATCTTTTGGCCACAACTTTCCCAACTGTAATGTGAAGACAGTAGTCTGCCCTGCATATGGATTTGAAGGGAGTTTTGCCTATCTGAAGGACACAAAGTAGTGAAGCAATATCTACATCATGACTTTGAAAGCTTCATAAAGATGCAAGGCATATGTCATTCCCAAGAACTGGCCACAAAAATTCCAACAACAACACAATTAATTTGAAATGTAGAAATAAACTGTGGTACACCCATATAATGGAATACTATCCAAAGGTTAGTGAATATTAAATGCATTTTGTTAAGTGAAAAACATCATATCCAAAAGGCTACTTATTGGAAGAATCCTTTATATAACATTCTGGAAAAGGTAAAATTATAGAAATTGAAAACATATCAGTGGTTGTCAGAGGTTAGGAGTAGAAGAAGAGGTTGACTTCAAAGGTGCAACACAAGAGGATTTTTAGAATGATGGAACTGTTCTGTATGGAATTGTGATAGTAGACACCCTGGTCTATGTAATTACCAAAACTCATAGAATTGATACTTCTGATCCAGGCAAGATGATGGTATAAACTTCTCTCCATTCCCTTTCCCACTGAGTACAACTATAAACCCAATAAAAAGAGAATGCTAAAATGTGGAAAGAGGAAGGAGAACTCATTAGGAACCTCAGTACCAGAGGAAAATACATCGACAAGATTTCTTACTATTTCCTACACAGTAGAAGGTAACCTAAGTCTGGCATTTATTTACCCCAAACCTAGTAATAGAAAGTGGTTCAGGTAGGCATATCCCTCCCCCATAGCTAAAGGGATTCTTGCCAATATACCAGGGAAAAGAAATCAATCAGAAGCCATACTAACAATATAGAAGTGTTCTTTCTACCTCCTGGGTCTGAGATACTCCTCTCCTTCCCCAAAATACATTAAGACTCCTCCTTCACACAAAGAACACCTGGAGAGGGTTTATAAGAGTAGGGGTGATCCTATCACAAATGCCAACCCAGGAAGCATTCTCCTTTACTGCAGGTCCTGACTTGCCCTTCTCCACCTAGAGAAACAAGACTAGGGGCACAGTGTATAATGGCAAAAAAAAATCTACCTTAGCCAGGGAAATTGTCTTTTCCACCCATATCTGGCTTCTGTCATGTACCTAGAGACATGAGTGCTAAGTGTGTGTGTGGTGTCATCTGCAAGGGAGCTCATACAAAAAATAGTGGCCCCTACTCAAGAAAAGTTCTCTGTCACCCAAAGTTAATAGGTAACCTCTATTGTAAATGCCTAGCCTAGAAAGTATTCTTTGTTCCCAAAGGAAGGAGAGTCTTTCCCCACACTTATACACATAAAATTATTGAAACTCTTTCTACATCATCAAACAGCATCATCAGGAACAAGTAGAAGCTTCACAACTATGAAATTATGAGATTAACCAAACAGTCCAGAATACCACTATAAAGGCTCAGAAAATTAGAATGTCATTGGACCACAGCCCACAAAAGTAGACCAGGATTTATATACTATACTTGAACAGGGTGACTGTCTGCTAAACTACAAGATATACATAGGACCCAGTGTCCTAATATAGTAACCAAAATGTCCTGGATGCAAGAAAAAAAATTACTCATTATAAAAAGAAGCAGAAAAATTATGACTCAAATAACATAAGATAATCAACTGATACCAACACTAAGAAAATCAGATGTTGGAATGACTTTAAAAGGATTTTATATCAGCCATCATAAAATGCTTCAACAAACAATTACAAATTATTTTGAAACAAATTAGAAATTGGAAAATATCAACAAACAAATAGGAGTTTAAAAATAACCAGTTGTAAATTATAGAACAAAAATATACAGTAATTGAGATTTTTTAAATAAAGTCACTACATGTGCTCAACAGTGTAGTGGATACAAGACAAAATGGAATCAATGAACTTGAAAACAGAATAATAGAATATATACAGTCAGAACTATGGAGAAAATAATAGACTAAAAAATAATAAGCAGATCCTCAAAAACCTGTGGGGCAATATCAAAGTATCCAGCATTTGTGTCAACAGAGCCTTTGAAGGAAAGGAGAAAGTGTGGGGCTTAAAGAGTGTTTGGAGAAATAATTGCTGAAAAATACACAAATTTGATGAATAGGCCTACAGATTCGAAAAAAAAACTAAGCAAATTCAAAGCGTAATAAACTCAAAGATATTCAGACCTAGACATACTGTAATTAAATCTCTGAAAAGTAAAGACAAAAATAAGTGAAAACAACCAAACAGAAAAGATACAATACCTATAAAGGAACATTATTGAATGACAGTAGCTTTCTTATCAAAAACTATGAAAGTCAAAAGAAAATGGCACGAAATTTTTCAAGTACTACAAGAAAAGAACTGACAACTGTGAATTCAGTATCCAAGAAAACTTTGCTTCAGAAATGAAGAAAAAATAAAGAAATTCTGAAATGAAGGAAACCTAAAAGAACTTGTTTCTAGCACATCTACCTCTAAAGAAGTGTTAAAAGAAATTCTTTAAACAAAAAAACAAAGACATTATAAAAGAAGGAATCTTGGAACCAAAAGAAGGAAGAACAATGGAAAGAGCAAAAATATGGGAAAGTACAAGAGTCTACATTTGCCCTTATAAGTTTTCTAAATCATTTGTTATGATTAAAATAAAATTCATAATGCCATCTTATAATCAAAGTAATTATATTTAAAATGGGTAGGGTAAAATGACCTCAAGGGAAGTCAAGTTTTCCAACAACTTGACTAAGCATACTAAGATAAGTCATGTATATTTTAATACTCAGAACAATCATTTTAAAAACTATACAAAGCAAAACACTAAAAATATTATCAATAAGTGACTATGGAATCTTTAAAAATGTTAAAGTAACTCAGAATAAGAAAAGAAAAAGAGAAAACAAAGAAAAATCTGGCAGACAAGGCTAACATAACAATGATAACCTTAAATGTAAATCATCTGAGTACATCAAGTAAAAAACAGAGACTGGTAGGGTGGATAGAAAAGCATGATCTAACTATATTCTGTTCATTCATAATCTGGGAAATACAAATCAAATCTACAATGAGATATCACATCACACCTGTCAAAATGGCTAAAATCAACAACACTAGAAACAATAGGTGTGGCAAGGATGTGGAGAAGGGGGAACCCTCTTGCACTGTGGGTGGGAATGGAAAGTTGTGCAGCCATTCTGGAAAACAGTATGATGGTTCCTTTAAAAAGTTAAAAATAGAACTACCCTAGGAGCCAGCACTTGTAATACTAGGTATTTACCCGAAGGATACTAAAATACTGATTCAAATGGATCATGCACCTCAATATTTATAGCAATATTATCAACAATAGGCAAATTTTGGAAACAACCCAAAGTCCATTGACTGATGAATGGATAAAGAAGTTGATAATATATATATATATATATATACACACACACACATATACATATATATGTAACAATATTACTCAGCCATAAAAACGAATGAAATTTTGCCATTTGCAATTATATAGATGGAGATAGAAAGTATGCTAAGTGAAATAGGTCAATCAGAGAAAGACAAATACTATATGATTTCACTTATATGTGGAATTTAAGAAACAAAATAAATGATCATAAGGAAAAGAGAAAAAGAGGCAAACCAAGAAACAGAGTCCTAATTATAGAGAACAAATTGATGGTTATCAGAGATGAGGTGATTGGGGTGATGGTTAAATAGGATTTAGGAGGATTAAGGAGCAGACTTATGATGAGCATTGGGTGTTGTATGGAAGTGTTGAGTCACTAAACTGTATGCCTGAAATTAGTATTACACCATATGTTAACTAACTGAAATTTAAATAAAATCTTAAAAAAATAAAGGAAGCTCACTTCAAATTCAACAACATAGATAATGCCATGTATATCTAATAGCACAGTCCATAATGGAAAAACAATTTATGGACCACATCAAAAATTTTAAACTTTGTTTTATGAAGGCCCATGCTTAAAAATAAGCTACAAAGAGACATAAAAAATGGCAAACCACATATCCATAAAAGGACTAGTATATTGAATATACAGTCAACTCTCAAAATTCAACAGTAAAAAAAAAAAACTTGAACAATACAATTTAAAAAATAGGAAAAAGATAGGAGCAGTCATATTACAGAAGAGGGTATACAGATGGTAGATAAGAACAGGAAAAAATGTTCAACATCTTTAGCCAGAAGGGAAACAGACCACAACAGAACATCACCATACCCTTACTCAGAATAGTTAAAATAAAATAGTTGTGACACCAAGTGCTGATGAGAATGAAGATAAACCAGATGATTCATACATTGCTGATGAGAATGTAAAATGTGTCAACCACTCTGGAAAATAGTTTAGGACTTTTTTATTAAAACAAAAGAAAACAAAACATTAGGGACGCCTGGATGGCTCAGTGGTTGAGCTTCTTCCTTTGGCTCAAGGAGTGATCCCAGGAATCAAGTCTGGCATCAGGCTCCTTGCAGGGAGCCTGCTTCTCCTTCTGCCTGTATCTCTGCCTCTTTCTGTGTGTCTCTCATAAATAAATAAACTCTTAAAAAAAGAAAAAGGAAAAAAAAACATTAGGTTCCCAATGTGCACAGACCTTGCACTTGTACTCTGGGTTTGTGGTATCCCTGCTTGAACAGATCCCAAATCATAGTTCTCAATGTCTGAGTAGTTTATTTTTTTATTTTTTTTTTTTTTGAGTAGTTTATTGTGACATTTTAGACTACAAATACAGGTATCTTCAGCTCAGAAAGAAACTATAAGATGAATTTTCCATACATGTGCTCATTGTGGCAAGAGGGCAGCCCAGGCCACCTAGTTCTTTGAAGTGATGATGGAGAAAAACAAGGATATGTGATGAATAATTGCAATGCAGGGTCTTGAATTGGATAGTGAAATAGAAAAGGACATTAATAGAGAAACTAGGGAAGTCCAAGAAGTTTCTAGTTAAGTAAGCAGTATTGAGCCAATGTGAATCTTTTAGTTTTGATTATTATGCCACAGTAATAAAAGATTTTAACATGAGGAGAAGCTAAGTGAAATATACACACGTGAACACTATGTTACCTTTGCAACTCTTCTATAAATTTAAATTTATTTCAAAACAAAATGTTTCTTAAAGTTATACTGGGGGAAGTTGGGAAGATGGCAGAATAGGGGGTCCCTGAGCTCACCCTATCCCACGCTTAAAACTAGATATCATACACATTAAAGTCTATATAGAATGATCTAAAGACTGGCAGAAACAAATTCCAAAACTTGAAAAAGAAACAGCTACATTGAAAGGTTAGAAATGTCAGAAAGGTGGAGAAAGGCTGCCCCCAGGAGGGAGGGATCTGTGCACCCAAAGAAGACAAACAGGTACTCAAACCAGGAAGCTCACACAGGAGAAACGAATCCCCATAACGTTTGACTCCAAAAACCAGAGGGGCTGAATTCTATGAGTTTGTAATATCAGTGGGACTTGGAGCCTGGAGCTTTGAAATTCAGCTGACTCAGGACACTGCAAACCAGGAGGGCAAGCGTAGTTGGCTCACCACTCTTAAAGAGACAGCAGTCTGCAAGGAGAGGCAACATACAACGGGAGTTTACACAATACTGGGGACAAAGAGGACACAGATCTGTTCATACTGATTTTGGAGCATGTTGGGAGACTCTTCTGTAAATGAGGGAGCTGGCAGGTGTCATTTTCCTTCCCTGCCTCCAGCATAAACATAGGCCCATCTGCAGGAGGTGATGCTGCACAAACTCCTGCTACCTAAACTGCTAGCATTGTGCCATGCCCACAAATTCTCCTGATGACTTTCCCACTCCAAGCCTGCTTGCCTCAGCCCTGAGCTCAGGGCAAATTTTGTTAAAGCTACTCATGTACTTGCCCTGAAGCAGGGTGCATGGCTGCCACCATGCACCACACCCACCCATCACACAGGATACAGCTGTGCACCCCCAGCCACCTTCATGCATTTGGCCCAGCCATGCCTTGTCATCACTGCACTCTATGTCCAGCCTCATGCCCCTAGTTGCCCAAGCACATGGCCCTCAGCCACCACAGTCCTTTGGGTGATCCAGAATAAGAATAGTAGCCCAGCACTAATTTTGTTAACTTGGTTGCCTGACTCCCAAAATCCCTGATGGGCATGCCCTCTCACAACTGGCCTGCCTCAGTCTCACTAATACCACAGAGAGCAAGCACAGCCCACAAAAGTCAGAGAGTCAGTGAGATGACTGCACTGAAAGGAAAAGTGATTCAGAAACAGCAGCAGGACATAAGCATCACACATAGGATACTCTACTGAAGTGCCAAGCTCTGGTGAATAAGGGACACTGCAATGCAGGGCACTCCAGGACCTCTTCTTCATAAAGTCACTACTTTCAAGAGAAGACATTGTTGACTTTCTTAGCACAGAGAAACAGAGAGGCAGACAAAATGAAGAGACTGAGAAATGTATCCCAAATGCCACAATCAGAGGTCTAAGTAAAACAGATATAAGTAACATGCCTGATGGAGAATGAAAGCAATGATCATAAGAGTACTCACTGGGCTTGAGAAAATAGTGGAACACATGAATCAGACTTTTATCACAGAGATAAGAAATAACATATAGCAGAGAATAAAGGGCTCAACAAACAAAATGAAAAACACACGTGACAAAATGAACAGCAGGATGGAAGAAACAGAGAAATGAATTAGTGAACTAGAGGACAGAGTAATGGAAACTAACCAAGGTGAACAAAATAGAGAAAAATATATATTAAAAAAACAAGAATGGACTTAGGGAACTCAGTGACACAATCAAACATGATAACCTTTGCATTATAGGAGCTCCAGAAGAAGAGAAAGAAAATGGGGCAGAAAATTTATTTGAAGAAATAATAACTAAAAAATTCCTTAATCTGAGTAAGGAAACATATTATCCAGATCCAGGAGAACTCTCATCAAAATCCACAAAAGCAGACCCATAGCAAGATATAATTAAGTTGGCAAAATATAGTGATAATGAAAAAAATTTAAAAGCACTAAGATAAAATTTGATAGTAATTTAGAAGAGAAAATCCATAGAGCAAGCAGGATATTTTTCAACAGAAACTGGAAGAGGAGAGGAGAGGAGATGTGTCCACGGATGAGAGTACCTACAGCCAAGCTGCAGCCCAGCTGGGCCACAGTGCTTACACCGCCCAGTCTATTCAAAGATATGCACAGACCACTCAGGCATATGGGCAGCAAAGTTAATGGAACTTATGGACATCCCACTGATGTCAGCTATACCCAGGCTCAGACCATTGCAACCTATGCTAGACTGCCTATGCAACTTCTTATGGACACCCTCCTGCTGGTTATACTTCTCCAACTGACCCCCCAGGTGTATAATCAGCCTGTCCAGGGGTATAGCACTGGTGCTTATGATACTATGTATGGCACTGTATATGGCACTCAGCCTGTTTACCAATCTCCTATGGGTAGAAGCCAATAGCCACCATACTTGAAAGACCATAGGATGTTAACAAATGTGTTTAAACTAGTCAACCTCAATCTAGTGCAAGGGGTATAACCAGCCCAGCCTAGGATATGGACAAAAGTAACTACAGTTATCTCCAGATACCTGGGACCTACCCCATGCAGCCAGCCGCAGCACCATCTTATCCTCCTACCAGCTATTCCTCGAGATAGTGGACTAGTTATGATCAAAGAAGTTACTCTCAGAAGAACACCTATAGGCATCCAAGCAGCTCTGGACAGCAGAGTAGCTATGGTCAACAAAGCAGCTATAGGAAGCAGTCACCCACTAGTTAACCTCCTGACAAAGTGGATCTTAGAGCCAGCCTCCAAATCAATATAGGCAACAGAGTACGAGCTAAGATCAGCAGAGTTCATTCCAACAGGACCACCTTAGTAGCATGGGTGTTTATGGGTAGGAGTCTGGAGGATTTTTCAGATCAGGAGAAAACTAGAGTATGAGTAGCCCTGATAACTGGGGTAGGAGGAGAAGGGGATTTGACTGTACAGGCATGAGCAGAGGTGGGCAGGGAGGAGGACATGGTGGGAGAACAGCTCTGGAGAGCAAGGTAGTTTCAATAAGCCTAGTGGACCCATGGAGGAAGGACCAGATCTCGATCTAGGCCCATCTATAGATCCAGATGAAGACTCTCACAACAGTGCAAGTTATGTGCAAGGCTTAAGTGACAATGTGACTCTAGATGGCCTGGCATACTCCTTCAAGGAAACCAGACAATCCATGATTCATATCTACTTGGACAAGGATACAAGAAAAGTGTTCTGTGAAGACCCACTAACTGCTAAGGCTGCCATGCAGTGGATTGATGGGAAATATTTTCAAGGGAGTGAACTCAAGGTTTCTCTTTCTCTCAAAAAGCCTCCAATGAACAGCAAGCAGTTTGGTATGCCATCCCTGAAGGCAGAAGGACACTGCTGCTACGCTGTGGAGGTCCAGAAGACCCACAAATCCGGGAGACCACAGGGTCACATGGGAGGCTATAGAGGAGACAGAGGTGGCTTCCGCGCAAGAGGGCCCCAGGGTTCCCAAAGGAATCCATCTGGGGGAAAGAAACATCCAGCACTGAGCTGGAGACTGGTAGTGTCCCAATCCAGGGTGTGGAAACCAGAACATTACCTGGAAAACAGGATGCAACCAGTGTAAGTCTCCAAAGCCTGAAAGCTTTCTTCCATCACTCTTTCCACCCCACCCCACCCCGAGTGGTGACTGTGGCAGAGGTAGCCCTGGTGGCATGATGGAAGGAGGGAGGTAGTCCCATGGACTATGGTGACTCCAGTGGGATGTTCAGAGGTGGCCATTGTGGAGACAGAGGTGGCTTCCATGGTGGCCAGGGCATGGACTGAGGTGACTTTGGTGCAGGAACACAAGGTGGCCCTGGTGGGCTCCTTGGACATTTGATGGAACAAATAGGAGGAAGAAGAAGAAAGCATGAAGGACCTGGAAAAATGGATAAAGGCAAGCAATGCAGAGAAAAGCCCGACTAGATGCAGAATCCCTGCAGAACTGCATTGAGTACCAAATTTATAGTTTTTAAACAGAAAAATGTTTTAGATTTATAATTCCATATATATAATTTTGATCACATTATGATTATTGCTTGTCTGCACTTTAGTATTTTCCACTATCTGTGAAGAAACATTGAAACAAGTTAAATGGTAATGTGCTGAGTTTTTATCCTTCCTTTAAAAATGGTAGTTTAACTAATACTAAAAAATGGGAACCCCTTGTGAGCATGCTAGTAGCATTGTGGAGAACGAAGAGGGCCTCAAACTATAACAATGTTAATAGTTGCGATTTTTTTTCATAAAATTCCAAATGTTCATAAAAAAAATATGACACCATATACCTAAAACGTGAGGAGGAGAGGAGTAAAGAATGTGTTCAAACTTAACCATGAACTTAGTGTAGACTGCTATGTGCAGATGTTATATGCAAATCTAATGGTACCCAGAAATCAAAACCACTGATAAATATGTGAAGAATAAAGAGAAAGAAATCAAATATATATCACAAGAAAAACAAGAAAATCAAGAAACAAAGACAAGAATGGATGAGAGAAAATCTTCAAAAACAACCACCAAACAAATAAAATGACAATAAATACATATCTATCAATAATTATTTTAAATGTAAATGAACTAAAAGCTCCAATCAAAAAGACATAGGGTGATATAATGCATGAAAAAACAAAACTCATCTATATGTTGCCTATAAGAGATTCATCTTAGACCTAAAGACACCTGCAAATTGAAAGTGAGGGGATGGAGAAATATCTATCATGCAAATAAATGTCAAAAGAAAGCCAGAGTAGCAATACTTATGCCAGACAAAATAGAATTTAAAATAAAGACTGTAACACGAAGACAAAAAAAAATACTATATAATAATAAAGGGGACAATCCAACAAGAAATATAAGAATTGTAAATATTTTTGCACCCATCAGAGAAAGAATCCAAATGCATAAAACAGCTAATAACAAACATAAAGGAATTAATAGATACTCATAATAATGCGAAGGGATGCTAATACCCCACTTACATCAATGAACAGGTCATCAAAACAGAAAATAAATAAGGAAAGAATGGCTTTGAATGACATAATGGAACTGATGGACTTAACAGATATATTAAGAACATCCCATCCTGAAACAGCAAAATGCATATTCTTTTCAAGTGCAAATAGAACATTTTACAGAATAGATCACATATTAGGCCATAAAACAAGTCTCAATTAATTCAAGAGAATTGAAGTCATACCATGAATCTTTTCTGCCCACAATGCTTCCATAAGCTGTCCCCGTGCACAAAAATTTGTGACACTGGTCACAAACTACAAGTCAACCACAAGAAAAAAAACTAGAAACCACATATACATGGAGGTTAAAGAACATGCTACTAAACACTGAATGGGACAACCAGGAAATAAAACAATAAATTAAAAAGTACATGGAAACGAATGAAAATGAAACACAATGGTCCAAAACATGTGGGATGCAGAAAAAGTGGTTCAAAGAGGGAAGTTTATAGCAATACAGGCCTACCATGGGAAGCAAGAAAAATCTCAAATAAATGACCTAATCTTACACCTAAAGGAGTTAGGAAAAGAACAACAAACAAAACCTAAAACCAACAGAAGGAAGGAAATATGAATATTAGAGTAGAAATAAATGAATAATAACTAAAAAAACAATATGATGTATCAAGAGCTGGTTCTTTGAAAAGGTCAACAAAATTGATAAACCCCTAGTCAGGCACATAAGAAAAAAAATCAACAAGAACAATAATAAAGTGATTCAAACAAAATCACAAACAAAACAGTAGAAATAACAAAAAGCAATACAGAAATACAAACAATAATACAAGGCATTTATGAAAACCTATATGTCAACAAATTGGACAACCTAGAAGAAATGGATCGATTCCTATAAACATAAAATACCAAAACTGAAACAAGAAGAAATAGAAAATTTGAACAAACCAATAACCAGCAAAGAAATTGAATCAGTAATCAAAAACATTCCCAACAAACAAGTCCAGGAATTGATGACTTCATAGGCAAATTCTACCAAACATTTAAAGAAGAGTTAATACATATTCTTCTCAAAGTCTTCTAAAAATTAAAGAAGGAAGGAAAACTTCCAAATCCATTTGATCAGGCCACCATTATCTTGATACCAAAACTGGATAAAGACACCAGTAAAAAAGAGAACTACAAGCCAATATCCATGATTAACTTAGATGTAATAATCCTTACTGTCAAACTAATCCAAAAATACATTACTAGGTAAAGAAGATAGCAGAGGAGTAGGGTCACCAAGTCACCTGTCCCCACCAACTTATCTAGATAACTTTCAAATCATCCTGAAAACCTATGAATTCAGCCTGAGATTTAAAGGGAAAAGCTGGAACGTTACAAAGAAAAGGGTTTTCCCTTCTAGCAAGGTAGGAAGGCAGAATAAAAAATTAATAAAATAAAATAAAATAAAATAAAATAAAATAAAATAAAATAAAATAAAATAAAATAAATAAAATAAAATAAAAACAAGTGGGGAAGGGGAACCCCAAGGACCCGGGCTAAAGCCGGGGGGCAAAAGCCTCCAGGACATGAAAGCCCAGTCCCAGAGAAGCATGAACTTTAAAAATCTGCACCAGATTCTTCACAGAAGGAAAGGCACCCACAGGGAACTCAGGCAGGATCCCAGGAGGGGCACTGGAACCTCCAGGTTCCCGAGGTCACTAACAGAGGAAGTGAACCCCGGGGGAGAGCGCGCCACATACCACGGGCCGAACTCACATGCAACAGGGCCTCGGGATAAGCTCATGTGGTAGCTTTGATCAGAGGGGGCTGAGCCCTGCTACCTTGGGGAGCCACATGCCAGGAGTGCAATTCCAGCAGCACAGACCCCGGAATCCCAGGACACTGAGCAGACACAGCACAGGATCCTGAACTTCCCTTGGGACAGGAGGAGGTAGGGAGGGCACAGGACAGCTAGGACTCTCCTGCCAACGGGCATCCTCAAGCTGTGCAGATCAGCACCTCTGCCCCTGGAGCATCCAAGCCAGTGAGGACTGGGAGACTGTGGTAGTTGCTGGGGGTGCTGAATCCAGAGCTGGAGAGCTGGCTGTGGCAAGTGTAGTCGTCCCTCCTTGTGTTACCCTGTGCCTGGGATGGAGCAGGGCTATCAGGGAACAGGGGCATCACAGGATGAACAGCTCCCACTGAGCCGTGCACCTGGCAGGAGGAGGAGCAGTACAGCCAGGTGCAAACACCAGAGAATCAGCACAGCAGTTCCCTCCCCCAGAAGACCAGCTGGAAGGACAGGGGAAGAGCAAGTTCTTGGCCAAGCAGCACCAGAAAGCTGGTCAAGGGATAGTCAAGGGATTTACAGTAAATAGAACAGAGGATACCCCTCCTTGTTTTTGTTTTTGGTTTTTGGTTTCTTAGTTTTGTTTTTTCTTTCTCTCTCTCTCTCTCTCTTTTTTTTTTTTTTTTTACTTTTCCAGTACAACTCGTTTTTAGCCACTCTGCACTGAGAAAAATGACTAGAAAGAAGTACTCACCACAAAAGAAAGATTCAGAAAGAGTACTTTCTGCTACAGAGATAAGGATGTGGATTACAATTTGATGTCAGAAAGCCAATTGAGAAGCACAATTATAAAACTACTGGAGGCTCTGGAAAAAAGCATAATGAATCAAGAGACTTCATGACTGCAGAATTGTGATCTAATTAAAAAGCAATGAAATGAGATGCAATCCAAACTGGAGGTCCTAACAACAAGGGTTAATGAGGTAGAAGAAAGAGTGAGTGACACAGAAGACAAGTTTATTGCAAGGAAGAAAGCTGAGGAAAATAAGGAAAAACAATTAAAAGATCATGAAGAAAGGTTAAGAGAAATAAATGACAGCCTCAGAAGGAAAAATCTACGTTTAATTGGAGTTCCAGAGGGCGCCAAAAAGGACAGAGGACCAGAAATCTTATTTGAACAAATCATAACTGAGAACTTCCCTAATTTGGGAAAGGAAACAGGAAATCAGATCCAGGAGATAGAAAGATCCCCCTTAAAATCAATAAAAACTGTTCAATGCCCTGACATTTAATATTGAAACTTGCAAATTCCAAAGATAAAGAGAAAACTCTTAAAGCAGCAAGATACAAGAGATCCCTAATTTATATGGGAAGAACTATTAGATTAACAGCAGACCACTCTACAGAGCCCAGGCAGGCCAGAAAGGGCTGGCAGGATATATTCAGCGTCCTAAATGAGAAGAACAAGCAACCAAGAATACTCTATCCAGCAAGGCTCTCATTCAGAATAGAAGGAGAGATAAAAAGCTTCCAAGATAGGCAGAAAATGAAAGAACATGTGACCACCAAACCAGCTCTGCAAGAAATATTAAGGGGACTCTGTAAAAGAAAGAGGAAGCCCAAAGAAATAAGCCATAAAAACAGGGACTTGAATAGGTATTACGATGATAATAAATTCATTTCTTTCAATAGTAACTCTGAATGTGAATGGGCTTAATGATCCCATCAAACGATGCAGGGTTTCAGACAAGATAAAAAGGCAAGCCCCATCTATTTGCTGTCTACAAGAAACTCATATTAGACCTAAGGACACCTCCAGCCTGAAAGTGAAAGGTTAGAGAACCATTTACCATTCAAATGGTCCTCAAAAGAAAGCAGGGGTAGCCATCCTCATATCAGATAAATTAAAGTTTATCCCAAAGACTGTAGTAAGAGGTGAAGAGGACACTATATCATATTTAAAGTATCTATCCAACAAGAAGACCTAACAATCTTGAATATTTAGACCCATAATGTGGGAACTGCCAAGTATATCAATCAATTAATAACCAAAGTAAAGACATATTTAGATAATAATACACCTATACTGGGAGAATTCAACACGGCACTTTCTGCAAATAATGACAGATATAAGCACAGTACCTCCAAATATACAAGAGCTTTAAATGATACACTGGACCAGATGGATTTCATAGATATTTACAGATATTTACATCCAAATGCAACTGAATACACATTCTTTTCAAGTGCACATGGAACTTTCGCCAGAATAGATCACATACTGGGTTACAAATCATGTCTTAACCGATTCCAAAAGATTGGGATTGTCCCCTGCATATTTTCAGACCATAATGCTTTGAAACTTGAACTCAATCACAAGAAGAAATTTGGAAGAAAAACAACCACGTGGAGGTTAAAGAGCATCCTGCCAAAAGATGAAAGGGTCAACCAGGAAATTAGAGAAGAATTAAAAAGATTCGTGGACCCTAATGAAAATGAAGATACAACTGTTCAAAATCTTTGGGATACAGCAAAAGCAGTCCGGAGAGGGAAATACATTGCAATACAAGCATCCTTCAAAAAATTGGAAAAAATACTGAAATACATAAGCTAACCCTGCACCTGAAGGAACTGGAGAAAGAACAGCAAATAAAACCTACACCAAGTAGAAGAAGAGAGTTAATAAAGAATCGAGCAGAACTCTATGAAATAGAGACAAGAAGAAGTGTGGAACAGATCAACAAAATCAGGACTTGATTCTTTGAAAGAATTAATAAGATAGATAAACCATTAGCCAGCCTTATAGAAAAAAAAAGAGAAAAGACTCTAATTAATAAAATCATGAATGAAAAAGGAAAGATCAAAACCAATACCAAGGGAATACAAATGATTTTAAAAACATATTATGAGCAGCTATACACCAATAAATTAGGGAATCTAGAAGAAATGGATGCATTTCTGGAAAATCACAACTACCACAACTGGGACAGGAAGAAATAGAAAACCTGAAGAGGAAAATAACCTGGGAGGAAATTGAAGCAGTCATCAAAAACCTCCCAAGACACAAAAGTCCCAGGCCAGATGGCTTCCCAGGGGAATTCTAGCAAACATTTAAAGAAGAAACAATAACTATTCTACTAAAGCTGTTACAAAAGGTAGAAAGGGATGGAATACTTAGAAACTCATTTTATGAAGCCTGCATAACCTTAATCCCAAAACCAGACAAAGACCCCACCAAAAAGGAGAATTAGAGACCAATATCCCTGATGAACATGCATGCAACAATTCCCAACAGGATACTAGCCAATAGGATCAAACAGTACTTTAAGAGGATTATTCACCATGACCAAGTGGGATTTTTCCCTGGGATGCAAGGCTGGTTCAACACTCATAAAAAAAATCAACGTGATAGATCACATCAACAAGAGAAAAAAACAAGAACCATGTGATCCTCTCAATAGATGCAGAGAAAGTATTTGACAAAATACAGCATCCATTCCTGATCATAATTCTTCAAAGTGTAAGGATACATTCCTCAATAGATTAAAAGCCATTTATGGAATGCCCACAGCAAATATCATTCTCAATGGGAAAAAACTGAGAGCCTTTCCCCTAAGATCAGGAACATGACAGAGATGTCCACTGTCATCACTGCTATTCAACATAGTACTAGAAGTCCTAGCCTCAGCAATCAGACAACAAAAAGAAATAAAAGACATTCAAATTGGCAAAGAAGAAGTCAAATTCTCCCTCTTTGCAGATGACATGATACTGGACAGAGAAAACCCAAAAGACTCCACCCCAAGATTGCTAGAACTCATACAGCAATTCGGCCGTGTGGCAGGATATAAAAATCAATGCCCAGAATTCAGTGGCATTTCTATACACTAACAATGAGACTGAAGAAAGAGAAATGAAGGAGTCAATCAATCCAATTGACAATTGCACCCAAAAGTGTAAGATACCTAGGAATAAACCTAACCAAAGAGGTAAAGGATCTATGCCCTGAAAATTACATAACACTTCTGAAAGAAATTGAGGAAGACACAAAGAGTTGGAAGAATATTCCATGCTAATGGATTGGAAGAATTAATATTGTGAAAATGTCAACGCTACCCAGGGCAATTTACACATTTAATGCAATCCCTATCAAAATACCATGGACTTTCTTCAGAGAGTTGGAACAAATCATCTTAAGATCTGTGTGGAATCAGAAAAGTCCCCGAATAGCCAGGGAAATATTGAAAAAGAAAACTGTATCTGGGGGCAACACAATGCCGGACTTCAAGTTGTACTACAAAGTTGTGATCATTAAGACAGTGTGGGACAATTTGCTTCGATGTGGATGGAACTGGAGGGTATTATGCTGAGTGGAATAAGTCAATCGGAGAAGGACAAACATTATATGGTCTCATTCATTTGGGGAATATAAAAAATAGTGAAAGGGAATAAAGGGGAAAGGAGAAAAATGAGTGGGAAATATCAGAAAGGGAGCAGAACATGAAAGACTCCTAACTCTGGGAAACGAACTAGGGGTGGTGGAAGGGGAGGTGGGCAGGGGGTGGGGGTGACTGGGTGATGGGCACTGAGGTGGGCACTTGACAGGATGACCATTGGGTGTTATTCTATATGTTGGCAAATTGAACACCAATAAAAAATAAATTTATTAAACAAAGACAGTGTGGGACTGGCACAAAAACAGACATATAGACCAATGGAACAGAATACAGAACCCTGAAATGGGCCCTCACCTCTATGGTCAACAGATATTTGACAAAGCAGGAAAGACTATCCACTGGAAGAAGGACAGTCTCTTCGGAAAATGGTACTGGGACAATTGGACAGCCACATGCAGAAGAATGAAATTAGACCATTCTCTTACACCATACCCAAAGATAAACTCAAAATGGATGAAAGATCTAAATGTAAGAAAAGAATCCTTCAAAGTCCTAGAGGAGAACACAGGCAACCCCCTTTTTGAACTTTGTCACAGCAACTTCTTGTGAGCTACATCTATGAAGGCAAGGGAAACAAAAGCAAAAATGAATTATTAGGATTTCATCAGGATAAAAAGTTTCTGCACAGCAACAGACAGTCAACACAACTAAAAGACAACTTACAGAATGGGAGATGATATTTGCAAATGACATAGCAGTTGAAGGGCTTGTATCCAAGATCTAGAAAGAACTTATTAACCTGAACAGCAAAGAAATAAATAATCCAATCATGAAATGGGCCAAAGACATGAACGGAAATTTCACCAAAGAAGACATAGACATGGCCCACAAGCACAGGAGAAAATGCTGTGCATCACTTGCCATCAGGGAAATGCAAATCAAAACTGCAATGAGATACCACCTCACATCAGTGAGAATGGTGAAAATTAACAAGACAGGAAACAACAAATGTTGGAGAGGATGTGGAAAAGGGGAACTCTCTTGCACTATTGGTGGGAAGGTGAAATGGTGCAGCCTCTCTGCCAAACTGTGTGGAGGTTCCTCAAACAGTTAAAAAATAGAGCTACCCTAAGACCCAGCAATTGCACTAGTGGGGATTTACCTCAAAGATACAGATGCAGTGAAACACCTGCACCCCAGTGTTTATAGAAGTAATGTCCACAATAGCTAAACTGTGCAAGGAGCCTTAGTGTCCATTGAAAGATGAATGGATAAAGAAGATGTGGTTTATGTATACAATGGAATATTACTCAGCCATTAGAAATGACAAATACCATTTGGTTTAATGTGGATGGAACTGGAGGGTATCATGCTGAGTGAAGTAAGTCCGTCGGAGAAGGACAAACATTATATAGTATCATTCATTTGAGGAATATAAAAAATAGTGAAAGGGAATAAAGGGGAAAGGAGAGAAAATGAGTGGGAAATATCAGTGAGGGTGACAGCACATAAGAGACATCTAACTCTGGGAAAGCAACAAGTGGTGGTGGAAAGGGAGGTGGGCCGGGGTTTGGGGTGACTGGGTGATGGGCACTGAGAGAGACACTTGATGGGATGAGCACTGGGTGTTAAACTATATGTTGGCAAATTGAACTCCAATAAAAAAATATAAAAAAAAACACATTACAAAAATCATTCGGTACAATCAAGTGGGATTTATTCCTAGCTTGGTGTTATGGCTCAATATTTGCAAATCAATCCATAGGATACATTATGCCAATAAAAATGGATAAAAACCATATGATTCTTTCACCAGATGCAGAAAAACATTTCCCAAAGTACAATATCTATTCATGATTAAAGCCTTCAAAAAAGTAGGTTTAGAGGGATCATAGCTCAACATAATAAAAGGCCATATCTGAAAAACCCACAGTGAACATTATACTCAATGGGGGGAAACTGAAGGCTGTCCCTCTAAGGTCAGGAACAAGACAAGGATATCCAATTTCACCACTTCTATTCAACATAATACTGGAAGTCAGCCATAGCACAGAAACTGGACAACAAAAAGAAGTAAAATGCATCCAGATCAGTAAGAAACAAGGAACAAGTAAAACTCTCACTCTTTGCAGATGACAGGATACTATATATGGAAAACCCAAAAGGATCCACCAAAAGACTGCTAGAAAGGGTAAAGGGATTCAATAAGGTCACAAGATACAGAATCAATGTGAAGAAGTCTGTTTCGTTTTACACACTAATAATGAAGCAGCAGAAAGAGAAATTTAAGAAAACAATTCCTTATAATCGCACCCAACATAATAAGATACCTGGGAATTAACCTAACTAAAGAGGTGAAAGACCTATACTCTGAAAACTATAAAACACTGATGAAATAAATTGAAGAGGACACAAAGAAATGAAAGACATTCTATGTTCATGGATTGGAAGAATATTGTTAAAATGTCTATATTACCCAAATCAATCCACAGGTTTCATGCAATCCCTATCAAAATACCAACATGATTTTTCACAGAAGTAGAACAAAAAATCCTGATATTTTATCGAACCACAAAAGGCCTCTAATAGTCAAAGCAATTTTGAAAAAGAAAAAGCAAAGCTAGTGATATCACAATTCCAGACTTTAAGTTCTATCACAAAGCTGTAGTAATAAAAATGGTATGGTACTGGCACTAAAATACACACATAGATCAACGGAACAGACTAGAAAACTCCGAAGTAACCCACAATTATATGCTCAGTTAATCTTCGATGAAGTATGAAAGAATATTCAATGGGAGAAAGACAGTATTTTCAACAAATGATGTTGGGAAACTGGTAATCTGTGTGCAAAAGAATGAAACCAGAACAGTTTTTTACACCATACACAAAAAATAAATTCAAAATGGATTAAAGATGTAAATGTGGGACCTGAAACTATAAAGGTCCTAGAGAAAAACTCAGGCAGTAGCTTCTATGATATCAGCTGTAGCAACTTCTTTCTAGATATGTCTCCTGAAGCAAGGGAAACAATAAACTATTGGGACTTCATGAAAATAAAAAGCTTCTGCACCGAGAAGGAAACAATCAACAAAACTAAAATGCAACCTATGAAAGAGGAGAAGATATTTGCAAATTACATCTGATAAAGGTTTGGTGTCCAAAATATACAAAATCTTATAAAACTCAACTCCCAAGAAACAAACAAAAAAAAATTCAATTTAAAACTGGCCAGAAGACAGGAATAGACATTTTTCCAAAAAAGACATACAGATGGCTAACAGCCACATGAAAAGATGCTCAAGATCACTGATCATCAGGAAAATACAAATCAAAACTACAATGAGATTATCACCTCACACCTCATATCTGTCAGAATAGCTTAAATCGACACCAGAAAAAAAAAAAAACAGATATTAGCAAGAATATGGAGAAAGAGGAACTCTCTTATACAATTGGGGGGAATGCAAACTGGTGCAACTGCTCTGAAAAACAGTATGGAGGTTCCTCAAAATTTTAAAATAGCAGTATCCTATGATCCAACAATTGCACTAGTAGGTATTACGCAAAGAATACAAAAACTGATTTGAAGGGATACATGCACTTCTTTGTTAATTACAGCATTATTTACCATAGCCAAATTGTGGATGCAGCCCAAGTGTCCACTGATCAATGAATGGATAAAGAAGTGGTATATAGAGGAAGAGCAAGATTGCGGAAGAGTAGGGTCCCCAAATCACCTGTCCCCACCAAATTACCTAGATAACCTTCAAATCATCCTGAAAATCTATGAATTCGGCCTGAGATTTAAAGAGAAAACAGCTGGAACACTACAGTGAGAAGAGTTCAGCTTCTATCCAGGTAGGAAGACGGGAAAAAAAAGAAATAAAGAAACAAAAGGCATCCAAGGGGGAGGGGCCCCGCAAGGAGCCCGGCTAATGCCCAGGCAAGTGCCCCCAGGACAGGAGAGCTCCCTCCCGGAGAAGCAGGAGCTTCACCAATCTTCCAGGGCAGAAAGGCACTCAGGGAGTTAGAGCAGGACCCCAGGAGGGCGGGATGCCCTCAGGCTCCTTGGGACACTAACAGAGCAACTGCACACTGGGGAGAGTGCACCGAGGTCCCTAAAGGACGGCAGCACGCGCACGCATTGATCAGGGAGCAGCTCAGAGCGACTCCCGTGGCTGCTAAGCGGAGAGGAGGCTGCACGGCCGGGAGCGCGAATCCAACAGCGCAGGCCCAGGAGCACAGGGCACTGGGGACACAGCCCAGGATCCAGACTCCCCCCGGGTCAGGCAGAGGCCAGGTGGGCCCAGGACAGCAAGGACGCTCCTGCCCCGAGCTGAGCAGATCAGCAGCCCCGCCCCGGAGCCTCCAGGCCCTGAAGACAGAGAGCTCTGTAGCTACTGCGGGAGCTGAATCCAGGGCTCCAGAGCTGGCCGCCGCCACGGCGGTTGTTCCTCCTGGGGCCTCACCGGGTAAACAACCCCCACTGAGCCCTGCACCAGACAGGGGGCAGAGCAGCTCCCCCAAGTGCTAACACCTGAAAATCAGCACAACAGGCCCCTCCCCAGAAGACCAGCTAGACGGACCAGTTCCAGGGGAAGTCAAGGGACTTAAAGTAAACAGAATCAGAAGATACTCCCCCGTGTTTTTTTGTTTGTTTGTTTGTTTTGTCTTGTTTTTGCTTTTGTTTTTTTTTGTCTTTTTTTTTTTGTTTTTTTGCTTTATGATGTCTGTTTTTCCCCCACCTTTTTTCCCTTTCTTTCTTATTCTTTCTCTTTTTTCTTTTTTCTTTTTCTCTTTTCTTTCCTTCTTTCTCTCCTCTCTTTCTCTCCTTTTCCCAATACAACTTGTTTTTGGCCACTCCGCACTGAGCAAAATGACTAGAAGGAAAACCTCACCTCAAAAGAAAGAATCAGAATCAGTCCTCTCTCACACAGAGTTACAAAATTTGGATTACAATTCAATGTCAGAAAGCCAATTCAGAAGCACTATTATAAAGCTACTGTTGGCTCTAGAAAAAAGCATACAGGACTCAAGAGACTTCATGACTGCAGAACTTAGATCCAATCAGGGAGAAATTAAAAACCAATTGAATGAAATGCAATCCAAACTAGACGTCCTGACGACGAGGGTTAACGAGGTGGAAGAACAAGTGTGTGAAGTAGAAGACAAGTTGATGGTAAAGAGGGAAACTGAGGAAAAAAGAGACAATTAAAAGACCATGAGGATAGATTAAAGGAAATAAGCGACAGCCTGAGGAAGAAAAACCTACGTTTAATTGGGGTTCCCAAGGGCGCCGAAAGGGCCAGAGGGCAAGAATATGTATTTGAACAAATCATAGCTGAAAAAAAATGAAAAAAAAATCCTAGCTGAAAAATTTCCTAATCTGGGAAGGGAAACAGGCATTCAGATCCAGTAAATAGAGAGATCCCCCACTAAAATCAATAAAAACCGTTCAACACCTGGACATCAAATACTTAAGCTTGCAAATTTCAAAGAAAAGAGAAGATCCTTAAAGCAGCAAGAGACAAGAAATCCCTGACGTTTATGGGGAGGAGTATTAGGGTAACAGCAGACCTCTCCACAGAGAACTGGCAGGCCACAAAGGGCTGGCAGGATATATTCAGGGTCCTAAATGAGAAGAACATGCAACCAAGAATACTTTATCCGGCAAGGCTCTCATTCACGATGGAAGGAGAGATAAACAGCTTCCAAGACAGGCAGGAACTGAAAGAATATGTGACCTCCAAAACAGCTCTGCAAGAAATTTTAAGGGGGACTCTTAAAATTCCCCTTTAAGAAGAAGTCCAAAGGAAAATTCCACAAAAACAAGGACTAAATAGATATCATGAAGAAACTAAACTCATATCTGTCAATAGTAACTCTGGACGTGAACGGGCTTAATGACCCCATCAAAAGGCGCAGGGTGTCAGACTGGATAAAAAAGCAGGACCCATCTATTTGCTGTCTACAAGACACTCATTTTAGACAGAAGGACACCTACAGCCTGAAAATAAAAGGTTGGAGAACCATTTACCATTCAAATGGTCCTCAAAAGAAAGCAGGGGTAGCCATCCTTATATCAGATACACTAAAATTTACCCCGGAGACTGTACAGAGATGAAGAGGGACACTATATAATACTTAAAGGATCTATCCAACAAGAGGACTTATCAACAATATATATGCCCCGAATATGGGACAGGCCAAATATACCAATCAATTAATAACCAAATTTAAGACATACTTAGATAATAATACACTTATACTTGGTGACTTCAATCTAGCACTTTCTACACTCGATAGGTCTCCTAAACACAACACCTCCAAGGAAATGAGAGCTTTAAATGATACACTGGACCAGATGGATTTCACAGATATCTAGAGAACTTTACATACAAACTCAACTGAATACACATTCTTCTCAAGTGCACATGGAACTTTCTCCAAAATAGACCACATACTGGGTCACAAATCGGGTCTGAACTGATACCAAAAGATGGGGATCATCCCCTGCATATTTTCAGACCATAATGCCTTGAAATTAGAGCTAAATCACAACAAGAAGTTTGGAAGGACTTCAAACACGTGGAGGTTATGGACCATCCTGCTAAAAGATGAAAGAGTCAACCAGGAAATTAAGGAAGAATTAAAAAGATCATGGAAACTAATGAGAATGAAGATACAACCGTTCAAAATCTTTGGGATGCAGCAAAAGCAGTCCTGAGGGGGAAATACATCGCAATACAAGCATCCATTCAAAAACTGGAAAGAACTCAAATACAGAAGCTAACCTTACACCTAAAGGTGCTAGAGAAAAAACAGCAAATATTCTACACCCAGCAGAAGAAGAGAGTTCATAAAGATTCGAGCAGAACACAATGAAATCTAGACCAGAAGAACTGTGAAACAGGTCAACAAAACCAGGAGCTGGTTTTTTGAAAGAATTAATATAGATAAACCATTAGCCAGCCTTATTAAAAAGAAGAGAGAGAAGACTCAAATTAATAAAATCATGAATGAGAAAGGAGAGATCACTACCAACACCAAGGAAATACAAATGATTTTAAAAACATATTATGAAAAGCTATACGCCAATAAATTAGGCAACCTAGAAGAAATGGATGCATTTCTGGAAAGCCACAATGTACCAAAACTGGAACAGGAAGAAATAGAATACCTGAACAGGCCAAGAACCAGGGAGGAAATTGAAGCAGTCATCAAAAACCTCCCAAGACACAAAAGTCCAGGGCCAGATGGCTTCCCTGGGGAATTATATCAAATGTTTAAAGAAGAAACCATACCTATTCTACTAAAGCTGTTTGGAAAGATAGAAAGAGATGGAGTACTTCCAAATTCGTTCTATGAGGCCAGCATCACCTTAATTCCGAAACCAGACAAAGACCCCATGAAAACGGAGAATTACAGACCAATATCCCTGATGAACATGGATGCAAAAATTCTCAACAACATACGAGCCAATAGGATCCAACAGTACAAAAAGAAAATTATTCACCAAGACCAAGTAGGATTTATCCCCGGGACACAAGGCTGGTTCAACACTCGTAAAAAAAATCAATGGGATTCATCATATCAGCCAGAGAAAAACCAAGAACCATATGATCCTCTCATTAGATGCAGAGAAAGCATTTGACAAAATACAGCATCCATTCCTGATCAAAACTCTTCAGAGTGTAGGGATAGAGGGAACATTCCTCAACATCTTAAAAGCCATCTACAAAAAGCCCACAGCAAATATAATTCTCAATGGGGAAGCACTGGGATCCTTTCCCCTAAGATCAGGAACAAGACAGGGATGTCCACTCTCACCACTGCTATTCGACATAGTACTACAAATCCTAGCCTCACAGATCAGGCAACAACAAAAAATAAAAGGCATTCAAATTGGCTAAGAAGAAGTGAAAGTCCCCCTCTTCGCAGATGACATGATACTGGACAGAGAAAACCCAAAAGACTCCACCCCAAGATTGCTAGAACTCATAGAGCACTTTGGCAGTGTGTCAGGATACAAAACCAATGCCCAGAAATTAGTGGCATTTTTTTACACTAACAAGACTGAAGAAAGAGAAATGAAGGAGTCAATCCCATTTACAATTGCACCCAAAAGCATAAGATACCTAGGAATAAACCTAACCGAAGAGGTAAAGGATCTATACCCTAAAAACTACACAACACTTCTGAAAGAAATTGAGGAAGACACAAAGAGATGGAAAAATATTTCATGCTCATGGATTGGCAGAATTAATATTGTGAAAATGTCAATGTTACCCAGGGCAATTTACACGTTTAATGCAATCCCTATCCAAATACCATGGAGTTTCTTCAGAGAGTTAGAACAAATTATTTTAAGATTTGTGTGGAATCAGAGAAGACTCTGAATAGCCAGGGGAATTTTAAGAAAGAAAACCATAGCTGAGGGCATCACCATCCCAGATTTCAGGTTGTACTACAAAGCTGTGGTCATCAAGACTGTGTGGTACTGGCACAGAAACAGACACATAGATAAATGGAACAGAATAGAGAATCCAGAAGTGGACCCTGAACTTTATGGTCAACTAATATTAGATAAAGAAGGAAAGACTATCCATTGGAAGAAAGACAGTCTCTTCAATAAATGGTGTTGGGAAAATTGGACATCCACATGCAGAAGAATGAAACTAGACCACTCTTGCACCATACACAAAGATAAACTCAAAATGGATGAAAGATCTAAATGTGAGACAAGATTCCATCAAAATCCTAGAGGAGAACACAGGCAACACCCTTTTTGAACTCAGCCACAGTAACTTCTTGCAAGAAACATCCACGAAGGCAAAAGAAACAAAAGCAAAAATGAACTATTGGGACTTCATCAAGATAAGAAGCTTTTGCACAGCAAAGGATACAGTCAACAAAACTAAAAGACAACCTACAGAATGGGAGAAGATATTTGCAAATGACATATCAGATAAAGGGCTAGTTTCCAAGATCTATAAAGAACTTAAACTCAACCCCAAAGAAACAAACAATCCAATCATGAAATGGGCAAAAGACATGAAGAGAAATCTCACAGAGGAAGAAATAGACATCGCCAACATGCACATGAGAAAATGCTCTGCATCACTGGCCATCAGGGAAATACAAATCAAAACCACAATGAGATACCACCTCACACCAGTGAGAATGGGGAAAATTAACAAGGCAGGAAACCACAAATGTTGGAGAGGATGTGGAGAAAAGGGAACCCTCTTACACTGTTGGTGGGAATGTGAACTGGTGCAGCCACTCTTCAAAACTGTGTAGAGTTTCCTCAAAGAGTTAAAAATAGACCTGCCCTGTGACCCAGCAATTGCACTTTTGTGGATTTACCCCAAAGATACAGATGCAGTGGAAGGCTGGGACACCTGCACCCCGATGTTTATAGCAGCAATGTCCACAATAGACAAACTGTGGAAGGAGCCTAGGTGTCCATCGAAAGATGAATGGATAAAGAAGATGTGGTTTATGTATACAATAGAATATTAGTCAGCCATTAGAAATGACAAATAGCCACCATTTGCTTCAACGTGGATGGAACTGGAGGGTATGATGCTGAGTGAAATAAGTCAATCGGAGAAGGACAAACAGTGTATGTTCTCATTCATTTGGGGAATATAAATAATAGTGAAAGGGAATAGAAGGGAAGGGAGAAGAAATGTGTGGGAAGTATCAGAAAGAGATACAGAACATAAAGACTCCTAACTGGGAAAGGAACTAGGGGTGGTGGAAGGGGAGGAGGGCGGGGGGTGGGGGTGGCTGGGTGACGGACACTGGGGGGGGCACTTGACGGGATGAGCACTGGGGGGTATTCTGTATGTTGGCAAATTGAACACCGATAAAAAATAAATTTATTATTAAAAATATATAAATAAATAAATAAACAAACAAATAATAATTAAGTAAAATCTTTTCTTTTAAAAAAAGAATATAAACCACTCTTTTTTGGGCATGTTGGTAATGTCATTAATTTTCATTGTATAAAAGAAGAAAACTCATTTGTGAGTTTATGTAAACTCAATTTTTCAATAGACTTTAATTTTTTTAAAAAATAGCTTGTTTCTGATCCTTTCTTCTCTCTCTCTTTCATGGTTTGCTGATTTTCTTTAATGATATGCTTGTGTTTCTTGCGTTTTTGGATGTCTTTTAGTGTTTTTTGATTTGTGGCTCCCATTCAGTTTATAGATAACATCTTCTGCATGTAGTAGTCTCTATTAAACTGATGGTCATTTAATTTTGAGTTCATTCTTTATTCCTTTCCCTTCCCTACTGCAGATATTTGGTATCATCTTTCACATCTTCTTATTTTATGCTTCTATTTATTGATTTTTATATATACACTTGTTTTTTTGCTTTTCACTTCCTATTTTTCTTTTCTTAGTTATGTCTTTTGTTTCTACTTACAAAGTGCCCCCTTAATATTTCTTGTAGGGCTGGTTTCAGTGGTTATGAATTCTTTTAATTTTGTTTGTCTGGGAAACTATCTCTCCTTCTATTCTAAATAGTGTCCTTACTGGATAAAATATTATTGGGTGCAGATTTGTCCTATCAACACTTTGATTACATCATGTGTCTTTCTTCTTGCCTTCAAAGATTCTGCTGAAAAATAAGCTCATAACTTTATGGTCTCTCTTTTGTATATAATAATCTTCTCTCTTGCAATGTTTAAAATTCTTTCTTTATCTCTATTTTTTGACATTGTAATTACTATGTGCCTTGATGTGAAACTCCTTGGGATCTCTGTGCTTCCTGAATCTGGATGTCTGTTCCCTTCCCCAGATTTGGGAAGTTTTCAGCTATTATCTATTCAAATACATTTTCTGCCCCCAGCATCTTTATAATGAATATGTTATTACACTTGATGGAGTCAGAGTTTTCTAAGTCTACTCTCATTATGCATTATTTGTTTGTCTCTCACTCGATCAGCTTGGTTGCTTTTCATTACTCTGTCCTCCAGGTCATCGATACATTTCTAAGCTTCTTGTAGCCTACTATTTATTCCATCTATTATATTTTTAGTTTCATTTATTGAGTTATTCATGTCTTATATGTTATTTTTATCTCCTTATCAAAGGTCTCACTGATGTCCTCCACCCTTTTCTGAAGATCAGTGATCATTTCTTTAAAATCTGTGGTAAGCATATTGCTTACTCTCCTTCACTTAGATCTCCTGCTACAATTTTGTCCTGTTCTTTCACTTGGAACATATTTTTCTATCTTCTAATTTTGTCTACTTTTTTGTATCCGTTTCTGAAGGTTAGGAAAGTCAGCTATATCTTCTGCTCTTGAAGTAGTGACTTTATGAAGAAGTCCTGTAGTGCCCTACAGTGCAGTATCCCCTGTTCTCCAGAATCTGGCACTGTATAGGAGTCTCCTATGTGTGTTGATTATGTCTTACTATTTTAAGACACATATTGTATCTGAGTCATTTTTCCTTTCAGTCCTGAAGTCTGCACTGACTCTGCCTATTGTGAGCTGTGTTTGCTCTCTGTGATATTAGTGAGACCCAGGCAGGCTGGCTCTGAGGGGACATGGCAGCAGAAAGGCTCAGGGGCAGGGTGGTGGTGTTAGCATAATTTTCTCTGAGCCTCTATTTCAGGCTAGATCTCTCATAGCCCAGTGGCCAGTGGAGGTAAGGTGCATGGCAGCAGTTGTGGTGACCAGGAGCATTCAGCATCTGTACAGGCAGTGGCTGGGCAAGGTGTAAGCATGGCATTAGCAAAATTTTCACTGAGCCCAGGGCCAAGGCCAGCAGGCTTAGAGTGGGTGAGTCCTCAGAACTCCTGGGTAGGGCACCCTGCTAACAAGTTAAGTAGCAAGTGTCTGCACATAGGTGCCTCCTGCAGGTGGCTCTGTTTATTCTAGAGGGTGGGAGAGGAAAATGGCACCTGCCAGCTCCTTTGTTCTCAGAGAAATTCCCAAACATGCTCTGAAATTAGTATAAATAGATCTCCCTGTCATTGTGCAAGCTATATTACCTCTCCTTGGGCTCTTGTCTCTTTAAGGAGAGACACTCCGGCTATCCTTCACCCTCCTGGCTCAGTCAGTGCTGAGTCAGCTGACTTTTAACACCCCAGGCTCCAAGTTCCATTGGTACTCCACCCCTCTGGTTTTCAAGGATGATATTAGGAGGATTAATCTTCCCATGTGGGCTCCCTGTTGCTTTCCCCCTCTTTATGACTGCAGCTCCTTTCCTCCAGAGGCAGCTCCTGACTACCATTTCTGCTCTTCCTCATCTACCCAATGTGGCTTCTCTATATTTAGTTGTGGAGTTTGGTCTACCAGTCTTCAGATTGCTTTCTGGTTTATTTACCCAGATATGAGTGAAATCTAGTTGTAAGTGTGCAAGGAGGTGAGGTGAGCTTAATATTCTCCCACTCTACCATCTTCCTAAGTCTCTCCAGGATATGTCCAAAGTAATACTCTTTAAATGGGATATTTTTGAAGGAAGTGAAGAAAAATATACTTACAGTGGTGAATAACAATTGACACCCACAAAAACTTTACAAAGTCATCAGCATATGTGTGGAAATCATTTGCCAAAGTTATCAGAAGATGTGACCCTGAGAGAGCATGGTCTTGTGCAAGACAAGTATCAAGATGGAGAAGCAGCTGGTGAGAGGAGATGGGCACCCTGGATCCTGGTTCTCTGTTCTAGTTAGGAGACTCAATTGCCTTCCCAATGCTCAGAGTAAACAGTAACAACTAAATAAAAGAAGTCTTCCAGTAAGCCAAACAAAGTTATATGGATTAATTATTAGGCCTGATTCTGAAGACTTTGGTCAAATTCACAAACCATCTCATTCAGATTGACAAGGAAATGAGGAAGAGAGAGGAATATTGTCAAAATGACACATGATTTGCTTCAGAATTTACAGAATGGATGCGGTCACCTACGTTAAGGCTATATATATAACTCAGACTATTTTAAAAGTAAAACAAAAACAAATTTAAGGTTTAGAAATAATGAATAAATAAATATAATTTTTTAAAGTTCATATGGGGCTAGCAACTGAATACATGTTATTCTCCTAAAGATCTAAAGAACTTTTATTATTTATTTATTGGGGGGGGCTAGGGGTACAGGGTGAGAGAGAGAGAGAATCCTAAGCCAGCTCCACATCCAGCAAAGAGCCTAACACAGAGCTCAATCTCACAATCCTGAGATCACACTTAACCAACTGAGCCACGCAGGCATCCCAAGATCTAAAGAATTTTTAAAATAAATATAGTTTATGATACATTATGAAATAATTTATGACATTCAATGATAATCGTATCATTCTAACAACATAAAAGGATATTTTCAAAAGGAAAAACATAAACATAAAATCACAATCCTGTGAAACCTCCAAGCAAATTTTTGTGTGTGTGTCTATAGCTATTTTATAGAGCTGTAATCTTAGTGTATATGTAACTTTGTTTCACTTAAAAAAAAAAAACTAATGCCATATTGGAAACATTTCCCATAGGGTTGCAGTTTTCCTAATTTAAATGGTAGCAGTTGTATATTATTCCTTGGCTTGGTATGTCAAATGGTATTTATGTTGGATATTTAGGTTGCTTCTGATTCTTTAGTAGTAGTAGTAAATGATGAAAAAAATGAAGAAGTTTTATTCTGATTAAGATGGAGAAACACATTCCAATCTGTTTCTCCCACTGATGCAGCTAAAATTACTGTACAGAAGGCAGAGAGGAACTATGCAAGAACTCTGCAGAGTAATGGTAGCAGGTAAATTGTAAAATAAAAACAAAAATTAAAGTATAAGCAATACACCAGTGAATTTCCTGTATTTTTCCGTATATAGCCCCTATTCTGAACTCAAAGGCATCATGAAGCCCAAAACTGCTCAAGTATAGACAAAAAAAACTCCAAGAAAAGTCCTCATTTTTAATTCAAGGATCAGAAATCATAACACCTACAAAGATAAAGTAGAGGAAATCCCTTGTTGTTTTTATTTTTCTTTCTATCTCCAGCTTTCAGGCAAGCTTCAATATCTAAGGTGCAAAGTCATGGTGGAGGTAACAGCAATGATACCCAGGCAGGAAACTAAAATTCTTAGGAGGAAGACCCCTTTTCTTTGAGCAAGATGATTGTAGCCAAAAGAATGTGGAAGGAAATTCTATTGCCTTTTCTCCCATTGCTTAGCTTGAATGCAGGTTCAGTCACAGGAAACATGTGGCTTAGTGAAGACATTAAAAAACCCTGGCTTTTTAGCCAGAAGACCAAGGAGTCTCTGGGACCCCGAGAATGTCCAGTTGATCACAAAGTAGATAAAGTTTATGAAATGGAGGACATTAAAATGTTTATGAATTTGTTGGGCTTATCCCAAGCTGTACATGTGAAGATTTGATGTTAAAAAGCACATGAAAGGCATGCAGAACTTAACTATAGAGTTAACTACAGAGTGTACTACTTAGGTTCCAGATTGGCCTCTGGGGCAGTGCACCCATGGACTAGGTAGTAGACACATGCAACAGATCTGAACAGCATTTTAAAAGTTTTAAAAAAGCAAACTGATATTCAAACAACAATCCACAGAAGGTGGATTAGAACTTGAGAACTGAAGACTACCAAAACATAAAAAAATCAGTCATGTTCTCAATAGAATTAGAACAAGACCTGGAGTCTCATACATAGTATTTAAAATATCCTACTTACAATAAAAATCACTGAACATACAAAGAACTAGGAAAATCTCAACTCTCAAGAGAAAAACAATCAAAATATGTCAAACTTGATATAACCTGGATGTTACAATGATCAGAAAAGCACTATTATAAATAGCTATTATAAAATAGCTGTTATAACCAAGAAGCTAAAATAACACTGAAAATTAATGGAAAGGTAGAAATTCTTGCCATAGAAATAGAAGCTATAAAGAATGAAATGAAAAATTTTAGAACTGAAAAATACAATAACTAAAACAAAACTTTTACTGAAAGCATTCAATATCAGATTGGAGATAGAAAGGAGTCAATAAACCTGAAAACAGGACAATATAAATTGTCCACTCTGAGAAACAGAAAATAAAATGAGTGGAAATATGGCTATTGTGGGACAATACTGAAAGGTCTAACAGTCATCAGTTATCAGAGTCCCAGAAGAAAATAAAAAGAATGTTATGGAAAAAAATTATGTGAAGAAATAATGGCTGAAAATTCCATTGGTGAAAAACATAAACTTATAGATTCAAAAAACTCAGCTAAATTTCAAGTTGATAAAGTCAAATAAATGCACATCTAGACATGTCATAATCAAACTAATAAAAACCAAAAGTAACAACAAAAATCTTGAAATCAGAGAAAAGCAATGCATTTCATATGGGGAAATACAGTGAAATGACTGAAAATTTCTCATAAAAAAACAGGGGGGTCAGAAGACATCTTTAAAGTACTGAGACAACTGTCAATCTGAATTCTATATACAGTAAAAAGTAACTTTTAGGAATGAAGTTGAAATAAAGACATTTTCAGATGAATGAAAAATAAAAGAATTAATTACCAGCAGACCTGCTCTAAAAGAATTGATAAAGGGAGCTCTTTATGGAAAAAAAATTGTTTCAGAGAGTAACTTGAAACATCAGGAATGAAGAAAGAGCAAAAAAAGATAAATTTCTGTGTAAATATAATAGACCATTTTCTCTTTTTTTAAATCTTTAAAATAGGCATGAAGGTTGAAAGCAAAAGTGATCACACTATCTGTCAGAATTTTCAATGTATGTGGATGTAATACATGTGATAACTAAAATGCAAAATGGAAGGATAAAGTGACCTATATGGTGGTAAGTTTTCTATGTTGCCCTCAAAATGTAAAAAATTAATTCTGAATACACAGGAGCAGTTAAGTTTATCTATTGTCCTTCCATGTGTAAACAACTATAGTACATCCATACAATGGAATACTACTCAGCAATAAAAATAATGAACTGTTGATACACACGAAAAGTTAGTTGAGTCTCAAAAGCATTATACTGAATGGAAGAAGACAGTTGCAAATGGTTACATGCTGTACTACTCATTTATATAACATTCTTGAAATAACAAAATTGTAGAGATGGGGAAGAGATTAGTGATTTCCAGGAGTTAGGAATAATTGGGTGAGAGGAGGGCTGGGTATAAATATAAAGGAGATCTTTGTAGTAATGGAAAAGTTCTGTATCTTGGTTTCAGTAATGATTACACAGATCTACACATGCAATAAGAATATAGAGCTATAGGAGGAGGGGCAAGATGGCGGAAGAGTAGGGTCCCCAAATCACCTGTCCCCAACAAATTACCTAGATAACCTTCAAATCATCCTGAAAATCTACGAATTCGGCCTGAGATTTAAAGAGAGACCAGCTGGAACGCTACAGTGAGAAGAGTTCGTGCCTCTATCAAGGTAGGAAGACGGGAAAAAAGAAATAAAGGAACAAAAGGCCTCCAAGGGGGAGGGGCCCCGCGAGGAGCCGGGCTGACGCCGGGGCGAGTGTCCCCAGGACAGGAGAGCCCCGTCCCGGAGGAGCAGGAGCTGCACCAACCTTCCCTGCGGAAAGGCCTCCCGGGGAATTGGAGCAGGATCCCCAGAAAGGCGGGGATGCCCTCGGGCTCCCTGGGACAGTAACAGAGGAACTGTGCCCGGGAGAGTGCGCCGAGCTCCCTAAGGGCTGCAGCGCGCACGGAGGGACCCGGAGCAGGTCGGAGGGGCTCGGGCGGCTGCTCCGCGGAGGGGGCTGCCGGCCGGGAGCGCGAATCCAACAGCGCAGGCGCCAAAGCACAGGGCGCCTGGACACAGCCCAGGATCCGGCCTTCCCCCGGGACAGGCAGAGACTAGGAGGGCCCAGGACAGCAAGGACGCTCCTGCCCCGAGCTGAGCAGATCAGCAGCCTCGCCCCGGAGCCTCCAGGCCCTGCAGACGGAGAGCCCCGGAGTTACTGCGGGAGCTGATTCCAGGGTCCCAGAGCTGCCCCCGCCACTGTGGCTTCCTCCTGGGGCCTCACGGGGTGAACAACCCCACTGAGCCCTGCACCCAGCAGGGGCAGAGCAGCTCCCCCAAGTGCTAACACGTGAAAATCAGCACAACAGACCCCTCCCCCAGAAGACCAGCTAGACGGACCAGTTCCAGGGGAAGTCAAGGGACTCAAAGTATACAGAATCAGAAGATACTCCCCGTGTTTTTTGTTTTGTTTTGTTTTGTTTTGTTTTGTTTTGTGTTTTTCTTTCTTTCTTTCTTTTTGATTTCTGATTGCTTCCCCCACCCCACCCCCCATTTTTTCTCCTTTCTTTTTCTTTCTCTTTTTTTCTCTCTTTTCCCTTTTTTTCCTTCTTTCTCATTTTTCCTTTTCTCTTTTCTTTCCTGCTCTCTCTTTTTCTCCTTTTCCCAATACAACTTGTTTTTGGCCACTCTGAACTGAGCAAAATGACTAGAAGGAAAACCTCACCTCAAAAAAAAAAGAATCAGAAACAGTCCTCTCTCCCACAGAGTTACAAAATCTGGATTACAATTCAATGTCAGAAAGCCAATTCAGAAGCCCTATTATACAGCTACTGGTGGCTCTAGAAAGAACCATAAAGGACTCAAGAGACTTCATGACTGCAGAATTTAGATCCAATCAGGCAGAAATTAAAAATCAATTAAGTGAGATGCAATCCAAGCTAGAAGTCCTAACGACGAGGCTTGATGAGGTGGAAGAACGAGTGAGTGAAGTAGAAGACAAGTTGATGGCAAAGAGGGAAACTGAGGGAAAAAGAGACAGAAAATTGAAAGACAATGAGGATAGATTAAGGGAAATAAACGACAGCCTGAGGAAGAAAAACCTACGTTTATATGGGGTTCCCGAGGGCGCCGAATGGGACAGAGGGCCAGAATATGTATTTGAACAAATCCTAGCTGAAAACTTTCCTAATCTGGGAAGGGAAACAGGCATTCAGATCCAGGAAATAGAGAGATCCCCCCCTAAAATCAATAAATACCATTCAACACCTCGACATTTAATTGTGAAGCTTGCAAATTCCAAAGATAAGGAGAAGATCCTTAAAGCAGCAAGAGAAAAAAAGTCCCTGAATTTTATGGGGAGGAATATTAGGGTAACAGCAGACCTCTCCACACAGACCTGGCAGGCCAGAAAGGGCTGGCAGGATATATTCAGGGTCCTAAATGAAAAGAACATGCAACCAAGAATACTTTACCCAGCAAGGCTTTCATTCAAAATGGAAGGAGAGATAAAGAGCTTCCAAGACAGGCAGGAACTGAAAGAATATGTAACCTCCAAACCAGCTCTGCAAGAAATTTTAAGGGGGACTCTTAAAATTCCCCTTTAAGAAGAAGTTCAGTGGAACAATCCACAAAAACAAGGACTGAATAGATATGATGACACTAAACTCATATCTCTCAATAGTAACTCTGAACGTGAATGGGCTTAATGACCCCATCAAAAGGCGCAGGGTTTCAGACTGGATAAAAAGGCAGGACCCATCTATTTGCTGTCTACAAGAGACTCATTTTAGACAGAAGGACACCTACAACCTGAAAATAAAAGGTTGGAGAACCATTTACCATTCAAATGGTCCTCAAAAGAAAGCAGGGGTTGCCATCCTTATATCAGATAAATTAAAATTTACCCCGAAGACTATAGTGAGAGATGAAGAGGGACACTATCTCATACTCAAAGGATCTATCCAACAAGAGGACTTAACAATCCTCAATATATATGCCCCGAATGTGGGAGCTGCCAAATATTTAAACCAATTAATAACCAAACTCAAGAAATACTTTGATAATAATACACTTATACTTGGTGACTTCAATCTAGCTCTTTCTACCCACGATAGGTCTTCTAAGCCCAACATCTCCAAAGAAACGAGAGCTTTAAATGATACACTGGACCAGATGGATTTCACAGATATCTACAGAACTTTACATCCAAACTCAACTGAACACACATTCTTCTCAACCACACATGGAACTTTCTCCAGAATAGACCACATACTGGGTCACAAATCGGGTCTGAACTGATACCAAAAGATCGGGATAGTCCTCTGTATATTCTCAGACCATAATACCTTGAAATTAGAACTTAATCACAACAAGAAGTTTGGAAGGACTACAAACACGTGGAGGTTAAGGACCATCCTGCTAAAAGATGAAAAGGTCAACCAGGAAATTAAGGAAGAATTAAAAACATTCATGGAAACTAATGAGAATGAAGATAAAACCGTTCCAAATCTTTGGCATGCAGCAAAAGCAGTCCTGAGGGGGAAATACATCAACACAAGCATCCATTCAAAAATTGAAAAGAACTCAAATACAAAAGCTCACCTTACACATAAAGGAACTGGAGAAAAAGCAGCAAATGAACCCCAACCCCAGCAGAAGAAGACAGTTAATTAAAATTCGAGCAGAACTAAATGAAATCGAGACCAAAAGAACTGTGGAACAGATCAACAGAACCAGGAGTTGGTTCTTTGAAAGTATTAATAAGATAGATAAACCATTAGCCAACCTTATTAAAAAGAAGAGAGAGAAGACTCAAATTAATAAAATCATGAATTTGAAAGGAGAGATCACTACCAACACCAAGGAAATACAAACGATTTTAAAAACATATTATGAACAGCTATACGCCAATAAATTAGGCAATCTAGAAGAAATGGACGCATTCCTGGAAAGCCACAAAGTACCAAAACTGGAACAGTAAGAAATAGAATACCTGAACAGGCCAATAACCAGAGAGGAAATTGAAGCAGTCATCAAAAACCTCCCAAGACACAAGAGTCCAGGGCCAGATGGCTTCCCAGGGGAATTCTTTCAAACTTTTAAAGAAGAAATCATACCTATTCTACTAAAGCTGTTTGGAAAGATAGAAAGAGATGGAGTACTTCCAAATTCGTTCTATGAGGCCAGCATCACCTTAATTCCGAAACCAGACAAAGACCCCACCTAAAAGGAGAATTACAGACCAATATCCCTGATGAACATGGATGCAAAAATTCTCAACAAGATACTAGCCAATAGAATCCAAGAGTACATTAAGAAAATTATTCACCATGAACAAGTAGGATTTATCCCCGGGACACAAGGCTGGTTCAACACTCGTAAAACCATCAATGTGATTCATCATATCAGCAAGAGAAAAACCAAGAACCATATGATCCTCTCATTAGATGCAGAGAAAGCATCTGACAAAATACAGCATCCATTCCTGATCAAAACACTTCAGAGTGTTGGGATAGAGGGAACTTTCCTCGACATCTTAAAAGCCATCTACGAAAAGCCCACAGCAAATATCATTCTCAGTGGGGAAGGACTGGGATTCTTTCCCCTAAGATCAGGAACAAGACAGGGATGTCCACTCTCACCACTGCTATTCAACATAGTACTGGAAGTCCTTGCCTCAGCAATCAGACAACAAAAAGACATTAAAGGCATCCAAATTGGCAAAGAAGAAGTCAAACTCTCCCTCTTCGCCGATGACATGATACTCTACATAGAAAACCCAAAAGCCTCCACCCCAAGATTGCTAGAACTCATACAGCAATTTGGTAGCGTGGCAGGATACAAAACCAATGCCCAGAAATCAATGGCATTTCTATACACTGAGACTGAAGAAAGCGAAATGAAGGAATCAATCCCATTTACAATTGCACCCAAAAGCACAAGATACCTCGGAATAAACCTAACCAAAGAGGTAAAGGATCTATACCCTAAAAACCACACAACACTTCTGAAAGAAATTGAGGAAGACACAAAGAGATGGAAAAATATTCCATGCTCATGGTTTGGCAGAATTAATATTGTGAAAATGTCAATGTTACCCAGGGAATTTACACGTTTAATGCAATCCCTATTAAAATACCATGGACTTTCTTCAGAGAGTTAGAACAAATTATTTTAAGATTTGTGTGGAATCAGAAAAGACCCCAAATAGCCAGGGGAATTTTAAAAAAGAAAACCATAGCTGGGGGCATCACAATGCCAGATTTCAGGTTGTACTACAAAGCTGTGGTCATCAAGACAGTGTGGTAATGGCACAAAAACAGACAGATAGATCAATGGAACAGAATAGACAATCCAGAAGTGGACCTTGAACTGTATGCTCAACTAATATTAGATAAAGAAGGAAAGACTATCCATTGGAAGAAAGACAGTCTCTTCAATAAATGGTGTTGGGAAAATTGGACATCCACATGCAGAAGAATGAAACTGGACCACTCTCTTTCACCATACACAAAGATAAACTCAAAATGCATGAGAGATTTAAATGTGAGACAAGATTCCATCAAAATCCTAGAGGAGAACACAGGCAACACCCTTTTTGAACTGGGCCGCAGTAACTTCTTGCAAGATACATCCACGAAGGCAAAAGAAACAAAAGCAAAAATGAACTATTGGGACTTCATCAAGATAAGAAGCTTTTGCACAGCAAAGGATACAGTCAACAAAACTAAAGGACAACCTATAGAATGGGAGAAGATATTTGCAAATGACATATCAGATAAAGGGCTAGTTTCCAAAATCTATAAAGAACTTATTAAACTCAACACCAAAGAAACAAACAATCCAATCATGAAATGGGCAAAAGACATGAAGAGAAATCTCACAGAGGAAGACATGGACATGGCCAACATGCACATGAGAAAATGCTCTGCATCACTTGCCATCAGGGAAATACAAATCAAAACCACAATGAGATACCACCTCACACCAGTGAGAATGGGGAAAATTAACAAGGCAGGAAACAACAAATGTTGGAGAGGATGTGGAGAAAAGGGAATCCTCTTACACGGTTGGTGGGAATGTGAACTGGTGCAGTCATTCTGGAAAACTCTGTGGAGGTTCCTCAAAGAGTTAAAAATAGACCTGCCCTACGACCCAGCAATTGCACTGTTGGGGATTTACCCCCAAAGATTCAGATGCAATGAAACGCTGGGACTCCTGCGCCCCGATGTTTATAGCAGCAATGTCCACAATAGACAAACTGTGGAAGGAGCCTCGGTGTCCATCGAAAGATGAATGGATAAAGAAGATGTGGTTTATGTATACAATGGAATATTACTCAGCCATTAGAAACGACAAATACCCACCATTTGCTTTGACGTGGATGGAAGTGGAGGCTATTATGCTGAGTGAAATAAGTCAATCGGAGAAGGACAAACAGTGTATGTTCTCACTCATTTGGGGAATATAAATAATAGTGAAAGGGAATATAAGGGAAGGGAGAAGAAATGTGTGGGAAATATCAGGAAGGGAGACAGAACATAAAGACTCCTAACTCTGGGAAACGAACTAGGGGTGGTGGAAGGGGAGGAGGGCGGGTGGTGGGGGAAATGGGTGACGGGCACTGAGGGGTACACTTGACGGGATGAGCACAGGGTGTTTTTCTGTATGTTGGTAAATTGAACACCAATAAAAATTAATTTATTAAAAAAAAGAATATAGAGCTATATAATACATCTTCCCATTATCAAATTCTCAGGTTGATATCAATACTCTAATTATGTAAGATAAAACAATTTGAGGAAATCAGATGAAGGGTACAGTCTTCCCTTGAATAAACATGCCTCAGAAAGTGAATATTTCTCATTGTTTCATCACCTCAAGGCAAAAACTGCTAGTGCTACAGCATACATTTCTCTAGATCAGGCATCAGGAAACTTTTTCTGTAGAGTCAAGTAGTGAATATTTTAGGTTTTGAGGGCCATAGCATGAAAGTTGTCAGAGGCAACTTATAAACATATGGTCACCGCTGTATTCCAGTAGAAGTTTATTTATACAAACAGGAGGTGGGGCTGAATTTGGCCCATGGGCTATCAATTGACGAGCCCTGAACTAGATTAAGTACAAAATATAATATATGTAATATATAATAATATAGACAAATAATTGCTTTTAATTCATAGATGTTTTAAGTAATTTTTTTAAAAGATTTATTTATTTATTTGAGAGAGAGAGAGTGCAGTGGGGAGGGGCAGTGAGAGAGAGAGAGAATGACAAGTAAACTCTTGCTGAGTGCAGAGCCCAGTACGGGACTTGATCTCAGGACCCTCAGATTGTGACCTGAGCTAAAACCAAGAGTCAGATGCTTAACCGACTGTCCCATGCAGGTGCCCTTTAAGTAATATTTTTAAAATGTTATTTTTTTAGGCTTAATTGTATTTTCTGTTTATTCTGTTAATTTTAAAGCTGGCTGCCTCATTTGCCAATATTACTTTATACATTCATAGGGCTCTTCTGTTTACAAAGTACTTGTAAATATTTTCATTTGAACTTTATACAAATGTTGTTAGCCACAGAGAATAAAATAGTCATTATTACTCCATTTTGGAGTTGAGGAAAATGAGGCACAGAAAAGTTACTTAAGTTGTCCAAGATTGCACAGTAAGTTAGTGGTTAAATGGAGCTTACAATCCATGCCTCTTTATTTGATTCACTTTGAGTCTGGGTCACTTTTCTCTCACATGGATAGGCCCTCATTTTGGTTTTAGCATGTTTGCAACTTCTATAACAAATAAGGTTAATACTCTTAAAGAAAAATGGACAAAGGGTATAAATAAGAACTTGACAGAAGTAGAAATAGCCATTAAATATAGGAAGATATGCTCAGCTCATCTATTTAAATTGAAATCAAAACAGCAGTGATATTTTTACCTATTAGATGCATAGAATTAAGAATGTGTGTGGAATCCAGTTCTCCCACTGACTGAAAATTCGATGATAGCTAATATGCTAGTCTCTATGAAAAATCGCTATATCTGCACCTTTTGACCCAAAAATTGTATAGGGATTTATCCTATAGAAATACCTGGATAACTTGATGGGATAAGCACTGGGTGTTATTCTGTATGTTGGCAAATTGAACACCAATAAAAAATAAATTAAAAAAAGAAATATCTGGATAATTGCAGGAAGACACACACACAAGCACACACAGGAAGGAAAAACACAACATAATCTCTGGTTGCAGAACTGTTTAATGTCATAAAAACTTGGAAACAACCTACATATAAATCAAGAGACTATGGAATACTATGGAACTCTATGCCACCGAAATGGAATACTATGCCATCGTTAAAAACCAATCTTTTGCACTCAAATGAAAAAGTATTCAGATTCATTAAGTGAACAAATGAAATGACAAAATATGGTAATGGTATAATCCCATTCTTATAAAAATGAAATGCTATCTAGGCCAATACATAGATATATATTTTAGGAATAAAATATGCCTCAAGAAAATATTCCAACCTCTTAACATGATCACATGTAGGAAAATGCTTTTACACATATTTGCAACAAAATATTTGTATCCCTGGGCTTCAAAATCCAAAATTTTTATGAAGACCATACAAAGAGAGACTAGATTTTAGTGATCTCCCACAAAAACTGGGAACACACATCTCCAGTGACTGATATAGCCAGTGGGAAAATCAAACATAGTCCCTCCAAGTTAAGGAGGAGAAAGACATTTATATTATTAGAAAAGCAAACTAACTACCTCCCTACTCCTCTCTATGAAGGTACTTTAACACTTTCTGGGAAATGTCATAAACAACCAGATTTAACATGATAATCAATTAAAATATGAATCAACATTTGGGTAGCACTTGGCATACACACACATTATTGCATTCAATTTTCCTCTATCCCTACACTCTGAAGAGTTTTGATCAGGAATGGATGCTGTATTTTGTCAAATGCTTTCTCTGCATCTCATCAGAGGATCATATGGTTCTTGGTTTTTCTCTTGCTGATATGATGAATCACATTGATGGTTTTACGAGTGTTGAACCAGCCTTGTGTCCCGGGGATAAATCCTACTTGGTCATGCTGAATAATTTTCTTAATGTGTTGTTGGATCCTATTGGCTAGTATCTTGTTGAGAATTTTTGCATCCATGTTCATCAGGGATATTGGTCTGTAATTCTCCTTTTAGGTGGGGTCTTTGTCTGGTTTCGGAATTAAGGTGATGCTGGCCTCATAGAACGAATTTGGAAGTACTCCATCTCTTTCTATCTTTCCAAACAGCTTTAGTAGAATAGGTATGATTTCTTCTTTAAACGTTTGATAGAATTCCCCTGGGAAGCCATCTGGCCCTGGAGTCTTGTGTCTTGGGAGGTTTTAGATGACTGCTTCAATTTCCTCCCTGGTTATTGGTTTCCTCCCTGGTTATTGGATTCTGTCAAGAAAACAGGACAGCTATTTTTATCCACATTTTTCATATGAGGATACTGAAACTCTAAGTGGGCAAGTGACTTGCCCCAATGTCACACAGCTATTTAAGTAACAAAATCAGGACTAGAATTCAAGACTCTGGACATAAAACCCCATGTTTTCTTTGCTATTTACCTCTAGGTCAGTGAAATCACTAAATCATTAGTTGTTTCGGGTAATGAGAGTTGTTAGAGGGAAAGGAGAACAGGCCCATTAGCTTATAGTTTTTAAATAATCACCTTTATCTCCCCTCCAAATCTGTAATTCCAGTTCAGAACCATGTAACGGCATACATATTGAGTCAGGTCCTAGGCAGGAAAGTTTAGTTCTATTGATTGACCTAGGGTAAATCTCTTTTCTTAGCTTCCTATACAATTGGTGATTTTTCTCATTCACATATTCAGATTATCTGTAATTCCATTCAATCTACATATAGGGGGTAGACTAAACTTCTCAGAATTCTGTTCCAAGTCAAACAATCTGTACTTCTATAAAAATGACTGCCTAATATTTATAACTATCAGTTATTACATGCTTACCATATGCCAGGCAGTGTACTCAACAGTTTACATGTATTATTTCATCTCATTCTCACAACAAAAATACGAAGTAGGTGCTGTGATGATCCTCATTTGACTCATGAGGAGAGTGAGACACAGAGATCAAATGACTTGCTCAAGTTTACACAGTTATGAAGTGGCAGACACCAATTATGAACACAGGTAATTTGACTGAGGAGCCCATTGTTTGAACCACTGAGCCCACTAGTGTGGGCCATCCCTTCCATTCAAATCATTTGCCAGAGAAATTATGGGAGATATCTTGCTCAGACAGGATAATATAGCTTCATTAAATAACTTCTCTTTTTTTAATGTCTGAAAGTCCTTTTCTGAATAGTTGTTTTGAAATCAAGATCAGTTCATCCATTTTACATGAAATTACTGTCTCTATAAGTTTCATTAAGATAAATCTCTCATAGAGAAACTTCTCTGGAAGCAAATATATAATTTTAAGAAATTAAGATGGGAACTAAATTTTGTGCCCCGATCCAACTTTTAGCAACATTGATGTGGGGGAATTTTGACCATAGCCTTAGTCAATCTATTGGTGTTTCTACCTTCACAGACAGAACCCACCATGTACAGTGTTGCAGGTTATCCACTGCACAAGAGGGCCTGGTAGTGAGTACAAGGGCTGAAATCTAGCTCTGCCACTTGTCCCATGTGCCCTGGTTTAAGTTGCATCTCTGCAAAAGGCATCTTTTGTTAATTTGCAGAAAGGCGTGGTCTACTCACCAAACCATTTACTTGAAGAGCTGGGACTGTTTGGGGTGTGAGAGATGGGAAAGAGTGTGAGAGTGAATTTTGCTAATTCACACAAAGTTGCTCCATGAGCTAGCAGCTGCCCTGCTAATAGACCATTACAGGCCATTCTCAGAGCTTTTACAGACTTGTTACACTATCTCATCTCTCGGGGCATTGCCCTCTTCTGGAAGACAACTATCTAACCTGATAAATTAATTCCTACTACCAAGTATTAAGTAAGTGAAAAGGAGAATGGTCCTCAGGCCTAAACACAGTGAAATGAACGCTGGTGAAAAGTACTTGAAATACAAATGACATGAGGAGACTCTAAAACAGGATGTAATTGCTTTAAATTAATACAAGGCTCCTAAATCAGAAAAGTCATATATCAAGAATTTGGAAGTTGTGAGTAAAGGCCAAACCAGTAAGTATTAAGCATCCCTGGAGATGTCAGAGAAGCTTGAAAGCTGAGTATAATTCCACAGAACAAGAATTATTAGAAAGGGGGGACACCGGAGTGGCTCAGCAGTTGAGCGTCTGCCTTCAGCTCAGAGCGTGATCCCAGAGTACTGGGATCGAGTCTCACATCAGGCTCCCTGCATGGAGCCTGCTTCTCCTTCTACCTGTGTCTCTGCCTCTCTCTCTCCGTGTCTCTCATGAATAAATAGATTAAATCTTTTTTAAAAAATAAAAAAAGAATTATTAGAAAGGGGAAGAGGGTGTTTTTGATAAACCACAAATGAACTTCCTGATCTCAGGTGAGATCGTTCAATGATCATTGAGGACTTAAAAAAAAGAAAAAGTGTATATTTGAACAACATGCATTCAGTAAGAACAAGTGATAACAAACCAACCTCATTTGTTTTTGTTTGTGTTTTTAACAAAGGTACCCATGCCAGAGAATGGTGCCTTACTTCAGTAAGGCATTTGGCAAACTCTCTCATGCTAATCTTTTTAGATAGAGGCTACAAGGAAACACTGTTAGGATTCACAACTGAGGGCCAACCCTGAAAGGTGATGAGTAATTAAGTAACATGCTGACATGAATCTGTCTTAAAAGACTTGGCCTTATTCCTTTCACTAACTTAACAAAGATCTGGATGAAAATTAAGAAGATATACTATTCAAATTTGAAGTTATGGATATAGGGAAGGAAAAGCAAATGATCTGGACTTTTTTAGAGCAGTCCTGATTTCAGATATTGTGGTTCAATGTCTCCAGGCACCAACAAAATAGTCAAAAAATCTCCCAAATTACAATATTTTGGCATCCAAAAGACATCTACTAGACTTCTTATACAAATGAACACAACACAAAATCTCTTTGACAGAATGTGCATGCCAGTTCAAGATTAGGAAAATATCATCATTCATAAGGAACATTATTGTGCCAGCAGGTGTATGGAAAGGAAAAAAAAAACAGAGAAGCAGAAGTGCCTACAAGAAAACTGACTCTGCTAGCAGTGATGGGGTAATGTTGGGTGGAGGGAAAACTATTTATGTTGAGTTCTCTGTTTAGAGAAATCATTATTTTTGTTTCTCAAGTTTCCAACCCTTTCTAGGCTGTAAAATCAGAGCTGACAATAATCTTGGACAGTTTACTACATTTAAAGACTTTATTTTAGTCACTGAGGCAGAGGTTGAGAAAAAGGCGGGAAAGAGGTCAGATGTTTGGTGTTGATTAGAGTTGAATAGGCTGATATAAGTCATTCCAAGACTAGAGGGAAATGTGGAAAGAATGAGCTTACGGGTCAGACAAACCCTGATTCACACCCCAATTCTACCATTTTCTTAAATTGTGTGATCTTGGATAAGTTATATTAACCTTTCTAAGCCTCAATTTCCTAATCTGAAAAATAGCAATGTAAAATAATGCTCATTTAACAGGGTTACTGAATATTGAATAAGATAATGCATATAATGTGTATAACATGATATCTAGCACATATTAAGAACTCAAGAAACAGAATTCTTCTCTTTACCTTATGAATTTGCTTCTTCATCACGTTCTCTTTCCTCAGTGAATGATGTCACTATTCACCTAGTTACCCAAAACAAAAAACTTGAATATCATACTTAATTTCTCCTTCTCTATTATTACTCTAGCACTGGTAAACACACACACACACACACACACACACACATGCAGTGGATTACTTAGTTCTGAAGTTCTTTTTTTTATGAGCAATTACCTTTATTTTCAAGTAGGGCAAAAATACACAGGTTCTAGAAAATATCAGATAGTAAATTAATTAAAATCCACAGTAAATTTTTTTTATTGGAGTTCAATTTGCCAACATTTAGCATAACACCCAGTGCTCATCCTGCCAAATGCCCCCCTCAGTGCCCATCACCCAGTCACCCCAACCCCCTACCCACCTCCCTTTCACTCATTTTCTCTCCTTTCCCTTTATTCCCTTTCACTAATTTTTATATTCTCCAAATGAATGAGACCATATAATGTTCTTAAGTTCTTTCTGCAATTTCTACCTCCTGAATATCTTTCGGATCTATCCACACCTCTTCATTCCAATTGATAATACCTTAGTCTCAGGCATCATCATCTTTCACCTGGATCTTGCTATTGCCTCCAAACAAATACATTGCTATTTGTAGTTTTCTCCTACTCTAATCTATTTTTATTTCATACAGCAAAAGTGCTTTTCCAATATCCAAAGTTTATCATATCATTCATTTGTTTAAAATATGTCAATGGCTTCCCAACTTCTTTATGACAAAAACCAGTCTCTTTTAAACCATCTTTCAAGGACCTGGCATCACAAATTCCTACTATTTTTTCAGATGTGTCAATTCTGATGTCCCTTCTTTTGAGACACTTTCTCTCATCCAGTTCTTAGCCCAATTGTCAAATTCCTCAGGAAAGCCTTTCCTGAATCTCCAAATGAGGTTGCCTCTCCTCTTGTTATATACTGTATGCTTCCAAGGCCCTATTATTCCTCCTTTGCTGCATATTATGCACTTATAATAACAACAAACACCTATATAGCACTTACTGTGTGCCAGGAACTGTTCTAAGCACTTTATATTGTTGTTCAATGTAATTCTCATAACCATCCTGTGAAACAGGTGTTATTTTTACTCCCATTTTTCAGATAAGGAAACTGAAGCACAGAAAGGTTATTTACACAAGGTCATACATCTATTTTTTTTAGTTTCTTAAATTTAAATTCAACTAATTAACATATTGTGTATTATTAGTTTCAGAGGTAGAGTTTAGTGATTCATCAGCGCTATACAACACCCTGTGCTCATTACAAGGTCATACATCTAGTAAGTAGTAGACCTGGAGATTTGAACCTGGGCAGTCTGGCCCCAGAATCCATGCTTTGAAAAAGCACTATACATGCTTCCCCTCACTTTTGATAAATTGGTTAATAGCTTATAATTATGTAATTACACTAGAATATAAGCTCAAGGCCTGTGTGATTCTCCCAATGCCCAACATGGTGCCAGAATCATAGTTAATATTCAAGAATTGGTTAGATGAATAAGTCAATATTTGTTGAATAAATATTAAAGGAATATATAGTACCTATTATTATCATTCTCAAATTCTGACTTAAACATTATCTGCTTTATGAAGTTATCTCTGATTTCACAACCCATGCTGGACAGATTTAGTTGTTACTACCTCTGTGCTCCCAAATTTATTATGTATAATGAGTTTTGCCCAAGAACAAGGGGAGTCTTTGAGGACAAAACATGTTTAATTCATGCTTGGATTTCTAATATTCACATCAAGAATATCTAACATATAAAGAAAGAAGTTTTTCATTTAATATAAAAAGAATGTCTAACATACAGTTAGATTAATGAATAGGAAGAAGAAAGGAGTATAGTCATCTAAGTAAATGATAGATGACAGTTAAATAGATAATGAACAAATATTATATCACCAAATGAGAATCCAAACACAAATTTAAATCTAATAAGATGAAATTTAATAAGAATAACTAAATGTCCTTAACTGCATGAGATGGCTGAGAGATGCTGCTTTACAGCAATACATATTAAAAGACTTAGTGGTTTTAGTCGATTATGGTAAACTCCTTGCTAATCAACAATGTGCTGTTGCCAGCAAACATAATGTGACATTAGCCCACTTCAACAGAGACTGAGTATTCATGAAGAGGGAGCTGACAGCTACATCTTCTGTGCTAATCTACCCATACCAGCATTACATGCTTAGTTCTTGGTCCTGCCCTCTAAGAAGAAAATTGCATGATTGGGAAGCTACAGTTATTCATAAAGATAGACTTATTTTTGGAAAGCAAATAATCACTGCCTAATTTGTTACTTTTACAGGTTAAGATTTTTATATCTTTTTTCTCTACAATAGCAATAATAATAGCACTCCATAAAGTTTCTATGATGATTAAATGAGATAATAATTATAAAGCACATTTCCCAGTGCCTGACTAACTCTAAAGTTATTAACCACTATTCTGAAGATCAAAAAACGCATGGGCTTTCTGATGACAGTAAGTGATGGCTCTGGGATCTGAACCCAATTCAAAAGTCCCTGGACTTTCCACCAGAACACCCTATCTCCCTGGAGGATATAGTCATTTAGAAATCCATTAAGAAGAGGGGGAAGAACACATTCACCTATCCTTCATCCTTCAAATAAATTTACAGCACTTTCAAGAATCACTGCCTTTCATGAATGAAAATGTCTCTTGAGCAACTGAGAGGTGTTTTGTCTTCTGAGAGCATGGGAAGACTATTTTTTGGTCTCCAGCCACACACACACACACACACACACACACATACACACACACACTTTTATTTTCCCCTCAGTTGACCTGCTGTTTCTCAATATGCTGCAGCTCAGGTTTTGGAAGTGTAAGTCAGTCTTGAGGCATTCTTGGGCTAATATATCTTTCCAATTGATGAATTTAGAGATTATTCAAATCATTGCTAGTCTACGCTCTTCAACATATAATGAATTTCTATAGGGTTGATGTTAAGTCCATAAGTACTTGAGACTTCATTAATCTATTCTTTTACTTATTCAACAAACATTAATGATAACATTTAATACACATAGCACCTACTATGTTCTAGGCATCATTTTATGGACTTCACACATATTGACTTATTTACCTTACAACAACCCTAGAGACAAATACTATTGTTATCCTTCTTTTAAGGCTTTATTTTTTTGGTATATATATATATATATATATATATATATATATATATATATATATATTTACAGTCATGGTATATATGTATTTTTTTTATAATAAATGTATTTTTTATTGGTGTTCAATTTGCCAACTTACAGAATAACCCCCAGTGCTCATCCCGTCAAGTGCCCCCCTCAGTGCCCGTCATGGAGTTCAATTTGCCAATATATAGCATAACATTCAGTGCTCATCCCATCAAGTGCCCCCCTCAGTCCCCATCACCCAGTCACCCATCCCCCCTGCCCACCTCCCCTTCCACTACCCCTTGTTTGTTTCCCAGAATTAGGAGTCTCTCATGTTCTGTCACCCTCTCTGATATTTCCCACTCATTTTCTCTCCTGTCCCCTATAATCCCTTTCACTACTTTTTATATTCCCTGTATGAAGATGTAGTATATATACAATGGAGTATTACTCAGCCATTAGAAACGACGAATACCCACCATTTGATTCAATGTGGATAGAACTGGAGGGTATTATGCTGAATGAAGTAAGCCAATTGGAGAAAGACAAACATTATATGGTTTCATTCATAAGGCTTTATTTTTTTATCTAGACTCCACACCCAATGTGGAGCCCAATTCAAAGCTTGAATTCGCAACCCTGAGATCAAGACCTGAGCTGAAATCAAGAGTCAGACACTTAATCAACTGAGGCACCCAGGCACCCCTATTGTTATCCTTCTTTTAAAGGTAAGAAAACTTAGGCACCAGAATGGTTATATAAACTGTGTAAGGGCACACAGCTAAGATGGAAACATTTCCTATCTGGCTTTAGTGACTGTACTCAACTACTGTCTCTCTAAACTTCCCCAACTATGCATCAGTCACTAAAATAAATATTGAGCACCTACTATGGGCTTCACACAGTGCTAATTATTACATTAAGAGTAAAAGAAGCCTTAGACAGCACCTTTGTCTTCAAAGATCCTACAGCCTACAAAAGGAGAAAAGACTAACACATATAAAACAACATATATAGATAACAGTGTTACTAGGATATTAGAAATCAGGTTAATCCTGATTGAAAATCATCTGTCCTAATGTCCCTGTAGACCATTTAAATATGTCATAAATTCAAATATTTTATTATCTAAACTATATCTCTCAAATTACATATCAACTCTTTTTTCCCATATCCAATTTGGCACAGAACTTTGGGACACACATATGCCCAAATAATCTTGTTCTAACTAATTTGGGGATATGTTCAAAAGTCACTGCTGAGATTGACCCAGGGAAATATTTCATTAGGAAACATAAAATGTGTTATTGCTATTTTGCCTGAAATGGGCACCAGGAAATGCCAGAGGCTTCTTAAATATGATTTTTTCCTTCTACTTCCATTTGGCATTCTGTGTAACTCACATATGCCAAATCCTGCAACAGCTGAAAGATCATGACACACCAGGCAAGACCAGATATGGCTGTGCAAACTTTACCATAAATTACATTCTGGAGCTATTGGGAAATTTTGTCAGGAGACAAATCTTTTACAATGTAGAATTGTCTATTAAACTATACATTTAGGATATTTTCTGTTTGAAATGTTTAAAACTCAAAGGCATAGCTGGTATTTATAAATATTATCTATTTTCCTAACTATTCCATATTTTAGATTTTATTATCGACTATTTCAGGGATTAGAAGCCTTGAGTCACTGCCTGTTTTCATACATAAAGTTTCATTGGAACACAGCCACATCCATTTATTTACATATTATCTCTGGCTGCTTTTGCATTACATCGTCATAGTAGAGTAGTTGAAACAGAAACCAAGTATCCCATAAAGCCTAAAATATTTATTATTGAGCCTTTACAGAAAGAGTTTGCCGATCTCTTGACTATTTCATTAAAAGCTTTATTATAAATCTAACAGTAAAAGGAATTCAGGGTAGAAGAGGTATTAAAAACTTACAAAGGTATATATTCCTCTGATTCTAGGCAGTGCCCACACATACACCTTACAGAATTATTCATATACATGAATTTATGATCTGCTTCCTTCTTTTAAGTTTAGTGCTTAGAGGTACATAGAGGTTTTCTAGTTCAACCACATCTCACCCCCACTCCAATGTTACAAAAGGGATAATGAGGCTTAGAGTGGGGAAGGGACTTGTCCAAGAGCCAACTGTAACAGACTGAACTAAACTCCATATTTCTACTGCTGTTGCCTCAACTTTGTTTTGTATTACATTCTTATATACTGACAGATTCTTTGCATTTAAATGTGAATGGAATTCCTCTCTTAACCATTCTCTTACTTTTGTAACAGGCTTGGTTTCCAGATGAGAAACAAACACCAAGAAAATCAAAGTGTCCTAGCCAAGATATCAGGGTGAATTAGAGGCAGAGTTGGGACTAATTGCACAGTGCTAACACCTGCAGAGAATGCCAAAAGGTGATGTTTGATCCAACCATGATGAGAAGAAACAAGTGCTTCTCTGGGACCCATCATGTTCACAACTGAATGTCCATTTTTCATTTGCTGTTAAGAAACTATAGATCTCACTACCCAACCTTGCTTTGTGTCTCCTTATGGACACAAAAAACGGTGGTTCCAAGGCAGCTACTTCTGCCAGGCCTGAGTAAAACAGACAAGGGAAAAGCCTGATGACAATAAGAATTATGGGATGGTACAAAATTACTATTGCTTTGTTTTTCCTAGAGTGATATATCCAGACAGCAAGACAGAAAAAAATGGGCACTTGCATAGTCTCTGATGTATTTGCTTTGGAACTTTGAGTAGGTTTAGTTTGTACGTTATTCAATCCAAAATACTCTCTTTTACACACACACACACACACACACACACACACACGCACACACACACACACACAAGAGGTCTGTGCTTTCCTGAAGCCTTTGTCTTTGCTGATGCTAGATTTGTTCTTCCCACAGCCCCTACTTGATCTCATCTCCTTATGGATAAATTTGACCATTTTCCAATGTCATAATGTTAGCTTATATATGAAACCTTCTATATCTCTTGCAACTGGAAGTAAGCTCTGCCTCTTGTGAAGCTTCCCAAGCTCTTTCTTGTAGAATTTTTATATAGCTCTTTCTCATATAATTTTTTTAGCTTTTTCTCATTTATTTATAAGATAGTATCTTGTACAATTAGTTATAAACATTAATTGAAAAATTGATGAGGGACCCCTGGGTGGCTCAGTGGTTGAGCATCTGCCTTTGGTTCAGGTCATGATCCCAGAGTCCCAGGATCAGGTCCCTCATTGGGCTCCTTGCATGGAGCCTGCTTCTCCCTCTGCCTACGTCTCTGCCTCTCTATGTGTGTCTCTCATGGATAAATAAATAAAATCTATAAAAAAAGAAAAATTGATGATAGTATTTGATCTTATAACAGCTGATACAGTAGATAGAACAAGGGTCCCAAGGATTCCCATTTGACAGACAATAAAGTTGAAGTTTTGAGAGATGAAGAGTCACATGTTTGCTATGGGTCAAAAACCAGACCCAAGCCTGGTCATCTGTTTTTCCCTTTTACTCTATCTGGAAGATGAACAGAAATAAGGTTTCTCTCTTCAACATAACATTTGTCAAGATTATCGTAGACCCCTTTAAATGTTGGAAATACAAATTGAAACTCAAGCAGAAAACCATAGATGTGGACTTAGGAACTTTTCAAACCAGATTGTGATTTCTCAGAATTATTTTTTATAGTTAGTATCAGGGTTTCATGGCCAGAAAAGAGTCTCAAGGTCATCTAGGACAAATTCGTAAATAGAAAAGATATAAATTAAGACTGATAAAAAGTAAAAGTTGTGTAAGTGCTGGCTGACTCACCTCCCCTTTTCTTCTATATGGACTAAAGCCTGGATAGTACACTCTATGGGAAAAATGACTTCACACCTCCACAAGAGTTAATTGTCTCTTGCTTTACCTTGTTACCTCTCATGCTGCTACCTTGTTACCCTAGGAAACAAGCCAAGCAGTACTAGTTTAATTGTCAAGTTTAGAATGAACATTTTCTGATGAAGAACTATGAACCATCAAGAAGCCTTGTGGTCAGGAACTAAACACTGTGCAATTGGCTTCCTAGGGCCCCATTTCCTCTGAGGCCTATTTGGAGTTAGAACTTAATCGTTGAGAAAAACTAACCTTTACAGCTGTCAGGAAGGAGCCAGGACAGCTGTGAAAAGAGTGATTTTGTTCTGCCCCCTGCACCACTTGAAAGCTATGCCAACATCAGTTTCTAAAACTTTTCCCACCAATGAAAGTACAAAGGGTAAGAGTCACGTGTGCTTTTCACAGGCCTGGCAGAGCCTCGAAGCTTGGCACTTAGGTACTTCTCCTTGTTTCAACATGTACCCTCTGTAGATTCAAAGTGAGAATGGCTAGAGGTTAAATATGAGGCACTGGGGTAGTTTTTATTTCCTTGTTTGTCTGTTTTAAATGATCTTCACTTCTGGCCATAACTTCCTTAGGTTATGCCTAAATGGAAATCACCAACACCTGTTCTCCCTGCAGCATACACTCTGGGAGAGGAGTTTCAGATTTGCAATGTCTTCAGACATGTCTTTAAAGTTTTATACCACTTCCTATATTTCCCATGCTAGATGTACTCAAAATTGGGAGTGTATGTTTTCAGAAATGGAGACATGCATAGGGTCAGGGAAGATATGAAACTGCCAAGTTTGGCTATATGATTTGCAGAGCCCAGTGTGAAATTAAAATATGAGATCTCCTTAAAATAATTAAGCTAAACACCAGTTACTTCTAATTATGGGGCTCTGTGAGACTGCATGGGTCACATGCTCATGAAGCCATCCCTGTTCCCTGTTTATACAGAGACAAGAACACATTGATGATTCTCAAATTCAAACTGCCCCTTAACAGAAAACCTGATAAATTGAATGGTTATTAAACTATAACCCCCTATGTGATGATCACATTGTAGAATTCTGCAGAAAGAGAAGATAAAAGTCTCATAATGATGCTAAGGAACCATTCAAAGACTTTACTAGTTTACATGATGACTTTATAGAGACAGAGGAATTGACTAGATGGCCTTTTAAAAGGATACAATTTCTGTGACTCTCACTGATCTTCCCTAAAAAAGTCCAGGCTCTTTCTTGACCAAAATTAACAACCTGTATTGGCTTTTTGCCACTTCACATTTATTCACTGGACCAGTGCATGACTGCTGCTCACATCCCACACAGTTGGGTCAGAGCCTTCACTGGTTAATATTTATAAAAAATACTTTGAAGATGAAATCCTAGGTGGGTAGAGAAAACACTGGACTTGAATAGAACAGAGAGTTGTTGGGTCTGGGCCTTCTCTCAGAACTGCCACTACCACATAATGTGATCTTTGACAGATTTGCGGTAGCTGAGTGGCTGTACTTTCCTTTTGATGAAATAGCAAAAGCTATATAAAGAGGCCTTAACATGTGGTAGGATTTTTCCCAGTTCCAATACTGAATGCCTGGGTTGCATTAGAAGAGAAGTGTTGGCTGTTTCATCTCTCTGGCCCTTATACACATACCATACTCTGAAGATAGTGCTTAGCAAGGGGCCATTTCATATTATTAAGAGAGAAGCATGCTCAGCAATACCTTGTCTGTGGGCTGGCATTTAGACTTTGTCTATACACAGAAACCGGTTTGACTGAAATCTGGAATAAATAAACAGACACAGGGGGAAAATAACAATCACAGTAGTTTTACACATATATTTTGTTTTTAGGGCTAAATAACTAATTTAATTGATTTTTAAAAGCATTTTCTATTATGTTTTTCTGGTATCATGAAGGCCTTACCTAGAAGTGGAAGTTGTGGAGAAATAAAGAAATTCATTTGGAGCTTATTTTCCCCAGAGCTTCTGAGGAGACTTTTTAGGTGGTCAATGTTTTTAACTCCACAAACGATATAACTATGGACTGCTTAGAACATTCCTTTTTGCAGTAACATTCTGACAACAAGGGGCTACAGCAGGGTAAGCCAGCTAGGGCTTGGCCTGGGGCTCCAGCCTTAGCCTAAACCTGGGACTGGGAACATCTCCAGTCAATTATTTGGCTGATCCCACCCTATTACCTGCCTCCTGAGTGGATTGTGGGCCAGGCTAAACCAGGCCACCTCAACACTTGTGTCAGGGAGCAAGAATAAGGGAGGGAGGATGTTCAACTCCTGGCTTTTAGCTGTGTCTGGCTGACTGCATACTGTTGAAATTTAGCTACCAGCCTCACCTTAACCATAACCAGTTGACTCTCTTAAAATAATCTGATTTCAGGAGCCCCTCAGGCATGGCTTAAGGTTCTTTGTTGACTTTAGCCCTTGGCTCTGGGGCGCAGGAGACCTGAATTGATTTGAGAGTCATGGGAACCTAGATAGGCTACCAAAAGCTTCTAATTGATCAATTCTTAGTTCAGTTGAACATGTATTTACAAAGCCAGTAATTCTGTGCCAGGCCAGTACTAAAAACTAGGGGTACAAAGTGGACTGAGGTCTGGTCCCTGCCCTTCAGGAGTTCACAGTCTGTTTACAAAGCCAGAGGAGTAAACAGATCATTTCAATATAAAGTGATTAATGATAGGCAAAGGATGAGAACTTTATGTCTTGAAAGCACTGAAGAGAAGCACCCGAGCCAGCCTAGGGGCATCAGGGGAAACTTCCTGGAGGAAGGTTCAACAGGTAGTGTTTAAAGGAGTTAGTTTGGGGTAAAACAGTGAGAAATAAGTGTCAAAGAATGAAAAAGAGCAAATGGGAAGGAGTCTAACAGCACTCTATGCTCAAGAAACTATGAAGAGGGGATCCCTGGGTGGCGCAGAGGTTTGGCGCCTGCCTTTGGCCCAGGGCGCGATCCTGGAGACCCAGGATCGAAACCCACGTCGGGCTCCCGGTGCATGGAGCCTGCTTCTCCCTCTGCCTATGTCTCTGCCCCCCTCTCTCTCTCTGTGTGCATGACTATCATAAATAAAAAAATTTAAAAAAAAAAGAAACTATGAAGAGTCAGGAAAATAAAAATTTAAAATACAAGAGTTGTGATGGGGAGAAAGGAGAGTAGAGAGGGAGGTAGATAGAGAAGTAGTCATGGGAGTCTGAGATGACATATTAAGGAGATTATCACATATCCTAAAGCCATTGGGGAGCCAGTTAAGAGTCTTAAGCAGGTAAGATTGGTCAATTGAAAGATCGCTTGGAGTGCAGTGAATATATGAATGAATAAATGAATCTACATCATACTTCTATTTTAAAATATGCAATGTTTTTTCCAGAAGCCTACAGAATAAAGTCAGAATTCATTGGTTTTATTCTCTTCTAGCTGCTTCAACCTAAACTTACATTCTCAACTCACTCCATTGTCTAGCCACAGATAAAATTTACAATTCTCTACTCATTTAAAGCTCATGCAATTCCCTATTCCTAATTAGTCCCTTTCTCCTTCCCTTCCTTGACAAATCCATAATAATTTTTTGAGAACAAGATCAATTATCATTTTCTCTGAGAATCCATCCCTTACTCCTAATTATTATTCCTGTCTTCTAATAGCACCCTGTTCATGCCTTATAGTTTTTATCACACAGTGTTGTAACATCTTTGATTCCCTAAATATTCCCCATTTGACATAAGCTTCTTGAAAACAAAGAGATACCACATTTATTTCTACATCACTAACACTTCACATAACAATAAATAAAAGTTGGTTAAAATAATCTAAGAATCAACTGGTTGAAATATAAGGTTGAAATCAGACCATTGAAATCAGACCACCTTAGTCATTTTGGTACTGGAAGAGTTTAATTGTGGAATGTAGTAGAAAGAGCACAAATCAAGCTGAAGAGTAGGGGGTGAGACATGATTTGACACTCTAGACCATGTCCTGTCATTGACTTACTGCAGTCAGTACTGCAGTAGCTCTGTGCCCTAATGTCTCAAGCTATACATTACTCCAACTAATCTCCTAAAAGGTTATCAATTTCTCTCTCATCCCAGATCCAATTCTTTAGGATTATATTATTCGTATTGTCCACATTCCTATCTCCTAGAGGTGTATAGATGATATAGCAAGGGTATATATGAAGCACTTGTCTAAAAGAAAAAAAAACCAAGTCCCTGTGATAGATGAATACTAGGAAAGGTCTCTAAGAGACACTTAACAGAACTCCTCACTCAGAATGGAAATCTCTCCATCTCTCTCTCTCTCTCTCTCTCTCTCTCTCTCTCTCTCTCTCATTCTCTCATATTTAAAGAATGGGGAATGGAGACATTTAGAGTTGCATTGCTTTGACTCTGCCGAGACCTAGTAGCCCATTGCAGCTAATACAAATATTTCACAAAGTGAGCCTCTCAAGTTAAATTCCATAGGATACATACTTATTCTTTGGCAGCTTTTATACCCCAAGAGATCTACTGTCAGATATTAAAGGGGTAATGGATATTAAGGAGGGCACTTGTTATGACGAGCACTGGGGGTTGTATGTAAGTAATGAATCATTTGATTCTACACCTGAAACTAAAGTTACACTATATGTTAACTAACTGGAATTTAAATAAAAACTTGGAAAAATGGTTTCCCTGAATTTTGCTGTAAAGCCAAAGATACAATAACACAAACCAGGTAAAAAAAATAAAGTAATTAAACACATTAACAGTGGGATCCCTGGGTGGTGCAGCGGTTTGGCGCTTGCCTTTGGCCCAGGGCGCGATCCTGGAGACCCGGGATCGAATCCCACGTCAGGCTCCCGGTGCATGGAGCCTGCTTCTCCTTCTGCCTGTGTCTCTGTCTGTCTGTCTCTCTCTCTCTCTCTCTCTCTCTCTCTCTCTCTGTGTGTGACTATCATAAATAAATAAAAATTAAAAAAAAAACACATTAACAGGATGTTTCCTACCTGCCTGGCAGCAAAGGAGGAAAGCTTTACAACATCTACAAAAAGATGGCTAATACAATGTATCAGTCAGTGAATAATTTGCATTTTTAATATAATATGAAAATAGAACCCAGGTTCTTTTCTGATTCCTTTATCACTATTTCCAAAGTTCTATAGCCCTGGCTTATTTGTTCTTCCAAGGTTGGCTGAGACAAGAGACATAAGTGTCAGGGTTTCAGGACAGAGAATGAAAATTAATCATAACAATTTAAAATGATAGCATTTGCATAGAACATTTTGAGGGGCATGGATTTTTTTAATTTTTTTAATTGGAGATAAATTTGCCAACATATAGCATAACACCCAGTGCTCATCCAGCCAAATACCCCCCTCAGTGCCCATCACCCAACCACCTCAACCCCCTGCCCACCTCCCTTTCCATTACCCCTTGTTCGTTTCCCACAGTTAGGTGTCTCTCCTGTTTTGTGACCCTCACTGATATTTTCACTCATTTTCTCTCCTTTCCCTTTATTCCCTTTCATTAATTTTTATAATCCCCAAATGAATGAGACCATATGTTTGTCCTCCGATTGACTTATTTCACTCAGCATAATACCCTCCAGTTCTACCCAAATCAAAGCAAATGGTGGGTATTTGTCGTTTCTAATGGCTGAAAAACATTCCATAGTATACATTGAGCACATCTCCTTTATCCATTCATCATTCGATGGACACCGAGGATCCTTCCACAGTTTGAGTATTGTGGACATTGCTGCTATAAACATCGAGGTACAGGTGTCCCGGCGTTTCACTGCATCTGTATCTTTGGGGTAAATCCCCAGCAGTGAAATTGCTGGGTGGTAGGGCAGATCTATTTTTAACTCTTTGAGGAACCTCCACACAGTTTTCCAGAGTGCTGGACCAGTTCACATTCCCACCAACAGTGCAAGGGGGTTGCCCTTTCTCCACATCCTCTCTAAAATTTGTGGTTTCCTGTCTTGTTAATTTTTACCATTCTCACTGGTGTGAGGTGGTATCATATTGTGGTTTTAATTTGTATTTCCCTGATGGCAAGTGATGTGGAGCATTTTCTCATGTGCCTGTTGGCCATGTCTATGTCTTCATCTGTGAAATTTCTGTTCATGTCTTTTGCCCATTTCATGATTCGATTCCTTGTTTCTTTGCTGTTGAGTTTAATAAGTTCTTTGTAGATCTTGGAAACTAGGCCTTTATCTGATAGGTAATTTGCAAATATCTTCTCCCATTCTGTAGGCTGTCTTTTAGTTTCGTTGATTGTTTCTTTTGCTGTGCAGAAGCTTTTTATCTTGATGAAGTCCCAATAATTCATTTTTGCTTTTGTTTCCCTTAACTTCATAGATGTATCTTGCAAGAAGTTGCTGTGGCCAAGTTCAAAAAGGGTGTTGCCTGTGTTCTTCTCTAGGATTTTGATGAAATCTTGTCTCATATTTAGATCTTTCATCCATTTTGAGTTTATCTTTGTGAATGGTGTCAGAGAATGGTCCAGTTTCATTCTTCTTCATGTGGCTGTCCAATTTTCCCAGCACCATTTATTGAAGAGACTGTCTTTTTTTCCAGTAGATAATCTTTCCTGCTTTGTTGAATATTAGTTGACCATAAACTTGAGGGTCCACTCTGGTTTCTCTACTCTGTTCCATTGATCTATGTGTCTGTTTTTGTGCAATTAGCACACTGTCTTGATGATCACAGCTTTGTACTACAACCTGAAATCTGGAATTGTGATGCCCCTGGCTCTGGTTTTCTTTTTCCATATTCCCCTGGATATTTGGGGTCTTTTCTGATTCCACACAAATCTTAAGATGATTTGTTCCAACTCTCTGAAGAAAGTCCATGGTATCTTGATAGGGATTGCATTAAATGTGTATATTGCCCTGGGCAATATTGACATTTTCACAATATTAATTCTTCCAATCCATGAGTATGGAATATTTTTTCTATCTCTTTGCGTCTTCCTCAATTTCTTTCAGAAGTGTTGTGTGGTTTTTAGGGTATAGATCCTTTACCTCTTTGGTTAGGTTTATTCCTAGGTATCTTGTGCTTTTGGGTGCAATTGTCAATGGGATTGACTCCTTCATTTCTCTTTCTTCAGTCTCATTGCTAGTGTATAGAAGTGCCACTGATTCCTGGGCATTGATTTTTCTATCCTGCCACACTGTTGAATTGCTGTAGGAGTTCTAGCAATCTTGGGGTGGAGTCTTTTGGGATTTCTCTGTACAGTATCATGTCATCTGCAAAGAGGGAGAGTTTGAATTCTTCTTTGCCAATTTGAATGCCTTTTACTTCTTTTTGTTGCCTGATTGCTGAGGCTAGGACTTTTAGTATTATATTGACTAACAGTGGTGAGGGTGGACATCCCTGTTGTGTTCCTGATCTTCGGGGAAAGGCTCCCAGTGTTTCCCCATTGAGAATGATATTTGCTGTGGGCTTTTCATAGATGGCTTTTAAGATCCTGAGGAATGTTCCCTCTATCACAACACTCTGAAGAGTTTTGATCGGGAATGGATGCTGTCTTTTGTCAAATGCTTTCTCTGCATCTATTGAGGGGATCATATGGTTCTTGTTTTTTCTCTTGTTGATATGATCTATCACATTGATTGCTTTATGAGTCTGAACCAGCCTTGCATCCTGGTGATAAATCACACTTGGTCATGGTGAATAGTCTTCTTAATGTACTGTTGGATCCTATTGGCTAGTATCTTTTTGAGAATTTTTGCATCTTTATTCATCAGGGATACTGGTCTATAATTCTCCTTTTTGGTGGGGTCTTTGTCTGGTTTTGGAATTAAGGTCATGCTGGCCTCATAGAACGAGTTTGGAAGTATTCCATCTCATTCTATCTTTCCGAACAGCTTTAGTAGAATAGATATGGTTTCTTCTTTAAACATTTGTTAGAATTCCCCTGGGAAGTCATCTGGCCCTGGACTTTTGTGTCTTGGGAGGTTTTTGATAACTGCTTCTATTTCCTCCCTGGTTATTGGCCTATTCAGGTTTTCAATTTCTTCCTGTTCCAGTTTTGGTAGTTTGTAGTCTTCCAGAAGTGCGTCCATTACTTCTAGATTGCCTAATTTATTGGCAGATAGCTGTTCATAATAAGTTTTTAAAACGGTTTGTATTTCCTTGGTTGGTGGTGATCTCTCCTTTCTCATTCATGATTTTATTAATTTGAGTCTTTTCTCTTTTGTTTTTAATAAGGCTGGACAATGATTTATCTATCTTATTAATTATTTCAAAGAACCAACTCCTTGTTTTGCTGGTCTGTTCCACAGTTCTTCTGATCTCTATTTCATTGAGTTCTGCTCGATTCTTTATTAACAGTTTCCTTCTGTTAGGTGAAGATTTTATTTGCTCTTCCTTCTCCAGCTCCTTTAGGTGCAATGTTAGATTTTGTATTTGAGTTCTTTCCAGTTTTTGGATGGATGCTTGTATTGCGATGTACTTCCCACTCAGGACTGCTTTTGCTGTATCCCAAATATTTTGAATGGTTGTATGTTCATTCTCATTATTTTCCATGAATCTTTTTAATTCTTCTCTAATTTCCTGGTTGACCCTTTCATCTTTTAGCAGGATGGTCTTTAACTTCCACATGTTTGAAATCCTTCTAAACTTATTCTTGTGGTTTAGTTCTAGTTTCAAAGCATTATGGTGTGAAAATATGCAGGGTATAATTCCAATATTTTGGTATCGGTTAAGACCTGATTTGTGACCCAGTATGTGGTCTATTCTGGAGAAAGTTCCATGTGTACTTGAGAAGAATGTATAGTTGCATTTGGATGTAAAGTTCTGTAAATATCTCTGAAATCCATCTGGTCCAGTGTATCATTTAAAGTTCTTCTTTCTTTCTTTCTTTCTTTTTTTTTTTTTAAGATTTTATTTATTTATTCATGAGAGACACACACACACAGAAGAGAGAGAGAGAGAGAGAGAGAGAGAGAGAGAGAGACAGGCAGAGGGAGAACCAGGCTCCATGCAGGGAGCCCGATGTGGGACTTGATCCCCGGTCTCCAGGATCAGGCCCTGGGTTGAAGGCAGGTGCTAACTGCTGAGCCACCCGGGCTGCCCCTAAATTTCTTATTTCTTTGGAGATGTTATGCTTAGAAGTTCTATCAATTGTAGAAAGTGTCATGTTCAAGTCTCCAAGTAGAAGTGTATTATTATCTAATTATGTCTTAACTTTGGTTATTAATTGATTGATATACTTGGCAGGTCCCTCATTCGGGCCATAAATATTCATGATTGTTAGGTCCTCTTGTTGGATGGATCCTTTAAGTATGATAGAGTGTCCCTCTTCATCTCTTACTTCTTTGGAATAAACTTTAATTTATCTGGTATGAGGATGGCTACCCCTGCTTTCTTTTGAGGACCATTTGAATGGTAAATGGTCTCCAACCTTTTATTTTCAGGCTAGAGGTGTCCTTATGTCTAAAATGAGTCTCTTGTAGACAGCAAATAGCTGGGTCTTGCTTTTTTATGGAGTCTGAAACCTTGCGCCTTTTCATGGGGTCATTAAGCCCATTCACGTTCAGAGTTACAATGGAAAGATATGAATTTAGTATCATCATAACCCCTATTCAGTCCCTGTTTTTGTGACTTATTTCTTTGGGCTTCCTCTTTCTTTTACAGAGTCCCCCTTAATATTTATTGCAGAGCTGGTTTGGTGGTCACACGTTCTTTCAGTTTCTGCCTATCTTGGAAGCTCTTTATCTCTCCTTCTATTCTGAATGAGAGCCTTGCTGGATAGAGTATTCTTGGTTGCTTGTTCTTCTCATTTAGGACCCTGAATATATCCTGCCAGTCCTTTCTGGCCTGCCAGGTCTCTATGAAGAGGTCTGCTGTTAACCTAATACTTCTCCCCATAAAAGTTAGGGATCTCTTGTCTCTTTCTGCTTTAAGGATATTTTTCTTTGGAATTTGCAAGTTTCACTATTAAATGTCGGGGTGTTGAATGTTTTTTTTTTTTTATTTTTAGGGTGGGGACCTCTCTATTTCCTCGATCCGAATACCTGTTTCCCTTCCCAAGTTAGGGAAGTTCTCAGCTATGATTTGTTCAAATATACTTTCTGGTCCTCTGTCCCTTTCAGTGCCCTCTGGAACCCCAATTAAACATAGATTTTTCCTTCTGAGTCTATCATTTATTTCCCTTAACCATTCCTCATGATCTTTTAATTGTTTTTCTCTTTTTTCCTCACCTTCCTTCTTTGCCATCAACTTGTCTTCTATGTCATTCACTTGTTCTACTTCATTAACCCTTGTCATTAGTACCTCCAGTTTGGATTGCATCTCATTTAATTGATTTTTAATTTTGGCCTGATTAGATCTAAATTCTGCAGTCATGAAGTCTCTTGAATCCTTTAAGCTTTTTTCTAGAGCCACCAGTAGCTTTATATTTGTGCTTCTGAATTGGCTTTCTGACATCGAATTGTAATCCAAATTCTGTAACTCTGTAGGAGAGAGTACTGTTTCTGATTCTTTCTTTTGTGGTGAGTTCTTCCTTCTAGTTATTTTGCTCAGTGCAGAGTGGCTAAAAACAAGTTGTACTGGAGAAAGGAGAAAAAAAGACATAAAAAGGTGGGGAAACAAACAGAAAACACAAAACAGTGAGGGGTATCCTCTGATTCTATATACTGTAAGTCCCTAGACTTTCCCTGGAACTTTCTAGCACTGCTTGGTCAATAACTTGCTCTTCCTCTGTCCTTCCAGCTGGTCTTCTGGAGGCGGGGCTGGCTGTGTTGATTCTCAGGTGTGTGCACCAGGGGGAGCTGCCTTACCCCCTGCCAGGGGCACGGTTCAGTGGGAACCATTTATCCTGCAAGACCCCTGTTCCCTCGCGGCCTTGTTCAGTCCCTGGTACAAGGTAACACCAGGAGGAACAACAATAGTGGTGGCAGCCAGCTCTCTGGCCCTGGAGTCAGTTCTCTCAGTAACCACCAAAGTCTCCCCATCCGCAGGGGCCTGGATGCTCTGGGGTGGGGGGCCTGATCTGCACACCTCAGGGGCACCCGGCAGCAGTAGCGTCCTTGCTGCCATGTGTCCTCCCAGCCTCTGCTTGTCCTGGGGGGAGCGCTGGATCTTGGGCTGTGTACCTTGGCCCCTTGGGATCCGGGGCTTGTGCCGCTGGAATTGTGCTCCCAGGGCCGCGCAGCCCCTTCCGCACTGAGCCACTGCCTAAGCTTCTGCCTGAGCTGCTCTCGCATGGATTTTTTTAATTGAAGTTTGATTTGCCAACATATAACACCCAGTGCTCATCCCATCATGTGCCCTCCTTAGCGACCGTCACCCAGTTACCCCATCCCCCCACCCGCCTCCCTTTCCACAACCCTTTGTTCATTTCCCAGAATTAGGAATCTCTCATGTTTTGCTTTTTTTTATAATCTTCTTGCATAAATCATCTTAACTAATTCTTAGAATAACCATGGTCTAATGAATCTCAGGGAATTTGCATGTACTTTTCTCTATGGACAGTTCTTCCTAGCTTTGCCTAGTTCCTCTAATGCTTCAGATCCTAGCTCACTGATTACTTTAATCAAGGTATCCTTCCCTGACATCACTGCCTATGTCAAGTCTTTCTGTTACATACTCATGGCATGGAAACCTTTCTTTGTCTTATCATAATTGAAATTTACATGAGAAGACATGAGTATTTAACTATGATATATTTATGATATAAAGTGCTGCTAAAAAAAGTGGCTGCCAAGCCAGAGGTTATATTTCTTAGGCCTCCTTATATGTCAGGGAAAGGAAAGGTGACGTATAACCTGTTCTTACTAATGCAATATGAACAGAAGTAACATGTGTCATTTCTGGGACACTACATTTAAAAAGCAGTTGTGCCTTCTTTGCCCTGTCTTTATACTTCTCTTTCCTGGGTTCAGAGGCTTCTGAGGCACTAGGGGAGTGTTTCTCAAACTTGACTGCATGTTAGGATTGCCTAGGAACTTAAAAAATTTTGATACCTTTGCTGTAAACTAGAAAATAAAATCTCGGACACCCGGGCATCAAGTTTTTTAAAGTTTCTTAGGAGATGCTAATGGGTAGGCAAAGTTAAGGACCACTGCCTAGGGATGACTTTAGGA